>NC_135535.1:177765098-178068129 GCF_045843805.1 Urocitellus parryii | reverse complement strand
CGATCCTCAGCACCACATAGAAAAATAAATAAAGATATTGTGTCCACCTATAACTAGAAAATAAATATATTTTTTTAAAAAGCCCAATCCAACAACACAGCATTCTATACAGTAGAAAAAGAAATTCCCTCCTTCCTTCCCTCACGACAGATCACCATAAAAATAGTTTCTTGGCCCTCTTTGCAAGCAGACAGGTGAAAGTCCCCTGGGGAACGGGAAGGTGGTGGAAGGAAGAACTTTTGCAAACCTGGATTACTTTTGTATATAAAAGTACTTGTCAGGAATTTCAATTTTCAACCATCTGTAGCATGTCACACTTGTCAAAAGCTTGGCTAAGGCAACTGGAATTCATGAAAGACATCCTACGGATAGTGCCAGGCATTCATTCCTGAGTTTCCTCAGCTTTATCCACATGCCAACTAAGACTATCAGGGGTTACGCACCTGTACCAAGTTATCTTAACTCCCCACCTCATATCTTTAAAGTCCTGTTTTTGCATTATGTGCCATTATTGAGGGAGAATATAAAATATGGCCTAAGGGAGATTGTTTCTGCAAATGTTTTTGTCCTCAAAACTGCTCTTGAAGGCACTATCTATTTTATACAGGACACATGCCAGACATTCCTCCCAGAGATCTAGGACACAGCTTGGATTTTCTGATTTGGTATATTGCTGCTTCTTTGCCTTGCTTCTCTCCTTCCTTTTCCCTCCCATCCCCAGATGAGAATAATATTACCCATCATATCACCCTTTTGCCTAGGTTACCAGGAAGCTCTCACTGAACTTTTTTAGTCAATAACATCTATTTGCTTTGCCTAGGTATTCTTGCTTGCATGATTCTAGACATTTTTATTCTACCATTTTTCGAAAGCTATCTTAAGTACTTCCTTCCTTCATTCATTTTTTTTGTGTGTGCTTTTGCATACACAAAACATTAAAAAGTAGCCGAATGCTGACATTTTATCATTAGGTAAGAAAAAAATCAGGACCAGAAAGGTTACCTTTTGATAAAAACCACAAACTACTAGTTAGTAGAATCTTTTAGACTAAGACCTGAGGATTCCTGTCCTTTTGGTTATCTGATATTGTTTCAAATTAAAGACTAATATTTCCCCTGCCTTCACATGTTGTGGATATTCACCCAGCTTGTTCTGCTCCTGGGAAGTGCTGCCAAGGCTGGGGGGGGGCGGCTCAGTACTTTTCTCTCTAATCATCACCATCAATGCCTTTATTGAGGGAGAATATAAAATATTCTTATCAAGGCTGAGAGTCCAGGAGGGAGAAGATGTGTTCTAGCAGCTTTTCATTTCTGCTTATAGAGGCTCAGCTCCAGCAACCTACCAAGTCCATGTGGGACTCCACACATAATTATGGGGCCATGGGTGGAATCTCTTTAGGAATCCAGGTGTTCTGAGTATAGTATTTTTGTTGCAAAATGTGTGCTCATGAAAAATAAAGATGCAAAAAGCTTAATGCAAGCTGTGGAGCTCTACATTTTAAAGTTTTTAAAATGATAGTTTAGAGGCGGGAATGTAGCTTAGTGGTGGTGGAGTGTGAACTTGGCATGCATGAGACCTTGGGCTCCATACCTAGAACCACACATACCAAAAAAACCCCCCAAATAATTAAAAATAAATAAATGATAGTTTAGACTCCCAAACTAAAAGACCAATTGATTGGATTCAAGTTAATAATTTCTGCTTAAGACATTGATATGAAGTCAACATTCCTATTTGTACCTCTTTGTTTCCTTATATGGAAAAAATATAGCAAATTTAAAGATGAGTCCAGGAAATGCTGACTAAATATTTAGGGAGGACTGACAGGGATTCCTAAGTGCTGTGAAATCGTGGTCACAGTGGGGAGCAGGATCCATCTGGAGGGCCACTGTGCATAGGGGCTTTGGAGGTACATGTCTGCCCTAAATCCTAGTTCTCCCACTTACCAACTGTGTGAGCTCAGACCTGCTCCTTAAGTTCCTGGGCTTCAGTGTTGCCATCTATAAAATCTGAACAACCCTAGGACTGTGAGGTGGATTTAATAAGGGTTCCCTACAGAATGACGCACACGGCACAGGGCTATTAGAACCAGATTGTAACTATTCTACCTAACCAAATAGACAAGAATCATAAAGAAAAATTTGAGAGGAAGAACATAGTGGAAGGTACTAAAGAAGTGTTGGGTATATTTAGCAAAAGGCAGAGGTAGCTGCAAAGATGAGTGTTCAGACTAAAGTGTGATGAGCCAGTTGCACCAGGCTGAAACCAGTCCATGAATGAACTCCATACCTGGCAACTGTCTGCTCCTGCTGTATTTATACAGCTTGTATCTAAGGGACCAGGGTCTCCTTCTTCTGTCATCAAGTCATAAACGGCCAACAGAGCATAAGACATGGCAAAGTGCCCTAGAGAGTAATGATGGGAAAGATCCTAAGCAGATGGTCCAAGGAGAAGAAACCCAGCAGAAGGGGCTGTTGGCAGCTGGACTCTTGTGGATTGGAAGGGGCTTCGGGGAGCATTGGCCTCAGGGTGGTGGTGGTGAAGTTCTTGGCTCAGTTTTGTCACAGATGGATTTGGATCTGAATGTAAAAACATCTTGCCAGAAACTTTCTGTCACAGGAAGTTCACTAGAAAGTAATGAAAGATTAAACTGCTACATATCCTTTAAAGGTATTGCTATTATCTTGGGGGGTGGGAGAAGGCAAATTCAGGTCAGGAATAAATAAAGTTGATAAAAGGAATATGGGAGTTCTCCCTCGGTTTAAAACATCTTGACTGACGGAGTTAAACATTCCAGAGGTTTATCACATAGACATATTCATACATGGTAGATCACATTAAAGAAATGTTGGGTTCTATTAACATTTGTAAGTTAAGTTTATTAAAAATAAGTTGCTCTTATTTTTAATCTGAAAACCAAAACTAAATAGCATTTAAAAGCACAAGCTAAAACCAGGCTGGATTCCATCATTAACTTGGCAGAAAGAGTGGCCTTTGATTTTGTGCCTGATATTCTGAATGATTATTTGCTGGATTTTTATTATTTATTTATTTAACCAATTCCTTCTCCAGATTTCTTTAAATTTTAGAAACAAAATGCTTCACAAATATCTACAGTCGTCTTTTTCTTTGGATGTCTGAGCAATAATAAAAAAAACTATAATAAATGCTTCATTTGAGGCTCACATACTCCAAAATTGTACAATCTATAAAAGATTAATCTTATTTTAAAAATCATCAAGATTAAAGTATAATTCTTCAAAGAATATTTTTCAGTGGGACACAGTGGTCTAAATAAGGAATGACATTTTAGGTCTTTCTCTTTTATAAAAGGAGATAGTTTTTTTTTTTTTAAATTTAGTTGTAAATGAATATAATGACTTTATTTTTAAAATTTATTTTTATGTGGTGCTAAGGATCAAACTCAGTGCCTCACATGTGCTATATAAGTGCTCTACCACTGAGCCACAACCCCAGCCCAGGAGATAGCTTTTTACAGCATATTTTATAATACTTTTACACTTACAGAAAAATAGCAATAATAATGCAATTTCCCATATGCCTGGCACTCAATGTCGTCTTTTATGAATGTGTTAGGTGATCATCAAGCATCTATGACAACTAATAGACTAATATTTCTATATTATGAACCAAATTTTCCATACTTCATTATTTTTCAGTTTTTATCAAATGTCCTTTTGTTGTATTTGTCCCAGGGTCCCATAACATTTATTCATCATGTCTTGTTTGGCACCTGTTGTTTGTAACAGCTCCTCAGACGTTCCTTATTTTTAATGACCTTGACATTTTTAAGAAGGGTCAGGTACTTTGCAGAATGTACTTAAGTTGGGATCTAATGTTTTTCTCATGCTTAGACTGGTGCTAAGGTTTTAAGGGAGGAAGACCACAAGGTAAAGGGCACATTCTACCAATATGATAGGTGCCTGTCGATGCTGACCTTGGTCACCTGGCTGACATAAGATTTTTCAGCTTCCTGTACTCTAGAATTACTCATTTCCCCTCCTTCCATACTGCTTTCTTTGGAAGGAGGTCACTTGCCCAGCTCATGCTTAAGCAGCAGGGAGCTATGCTCCCCCTCCTGCAGGTAGCGTAGTTATTTAGAATTCTTTTGTACAGATTTGTCTATTCTTCCCCACTTACTTACTCTCCCTTATTTATTTATTTAATCATATCATTATAGATTCATGAATATTTATTTTGTGCTTTGGGCTGTCATCTAACACTACTTTCTTGCTCAGATTGTTCCAGCTTTGGCCCTTGGGAGTTCATTTAGTTGGCTCCCTGTTTCTTTGACAGGCTCCACTACTGTGGGCTTCCCCACCGACCACATTTTCTGTTGATGCAACACAGTTGTACATATTCATATATACACACAATATAACAATATCATTTGGCCAATGTCACTCTCTAGCATTTCCCCCCTCCCTTCCCACCTTCCCCCTTGATCCCTTTGCTCTATTGATCTCCCTTTGATTTTCATGAGATCTGCCCATTTTTCTTTTCCTTTTTCCATATATTTATATATAATATTTTTTAATCCATTCATCCATTAACTGACACCTAGACTGGTTCCATAGTTTGGCTATTGTGACTTGCTATAAACTTGGGTATGTGTGTATCACTGTAGTCAGATGACTTTAATTCTTCAGGATAAATACCAAGGAGTGCTATAGCTGGGTCATATGGTGGTTCCTTATCTGTTTTTTGAGGAATTTCCATAGCATCACCATGTTTCTGTTTGAGCACCTCCTTACTTTCTGGCACCACCAGATGCTCCAGGTTTACCCTATATTTTCAGTTTTAGTCCTCAAATCAGCCATTTCTCCAAGAAGCCATGGCTCCTTTTATTGGAGAATAGTATTAGAAACCAAGGTTTGGGGGCTAGGTGTGCTTGTTAGTACTGATATGTCAGCTGTCTCTGTCTTCTCAGATAATAGAGCGAGGGAATATGCATTGTGGGCTAACCTGGGCATATACACATATTTATAAACATTTCTATATGTGACCATCTCTATAACACACTAAATAATAGTTCATTTCAATTCCGAGGAGATAACTTTGGACTTGCTTGTTTCTGATGCCTTCTGTTTCTAGAATGGAAAAAAATAAGCTTCAAATTTAAAAAATAGTTGAGGTTCATACTTCCACTGTCAGTTTCCTAACCCTGCTCTCCCGCCCCAGCACAGTTGACCACCAGACCTCCCCATTGCCGCAGAGTCGTCCTGAATGCCTCACCCTGGGGACACTGCTTGGTTAGGCTCCCATTTATTTCTCCCCTAGCACGTCACAATGTCGGTCGCGCTGACTCCATTCCTGCTGACTTCCATCACACAGGGTCATTTTTCTTGACAAAACTGACTCCCATTTGATGATTTATACTTTGGTCATTTATCTGTTTCTGTGAAGAGTTCAAAAAACGGAAGCCAAAACAAACTCCAGAATGCATCTAAGGCAAAAACCTCTTGCTGTTTGAGACTTGTTGTGACTCACTTTGCCAAGATCCAGGGGGAAAAAAAATGAAACGCTTAGCTCATGTGGGAAACAAGCTTCACATGTAAGTGGGCAGGATCACCAGCATCCTAACAGCAGCTTTTCTTACTTGGATACAGAGCTTTATAGTTCACTGAGAACTTCTGCCTACGCTTTTTCACTTCTCTCTTTTTTAATCTTTTTAACAATCATCATAGAGTAAGTAATAGGGCAGGGATCGCTGTTGCATTGACAAACAAAGAAACTGAGGTTTGTGACAGCAGCTAGAACCTGTAAGGATGGGAATAAATGAAATTCCCACATTGCTGTTGGAAATATAAAATGATGCAGCAAGATCATTTTTTTTTGTACCAAGCTGCAAAAAGTTCAATAGTTATCTAAGAGAAATGAAAACCTATATTTACCTGTTTTAGAATGTTTCTGGTAGTTTAATTGAAAAGAAAAAAAAATAACTTAAATGTCCTTCAACTAATAAATGGATAAACGATGGTAGATCCATAAAAGCAATACTACTCAGAACCTGTTATTGATAGGTGTAATGATACTAGTGAATTTCCAATGCGTTAAAAAAAACAGCCAGGTTTGGGCTGGGGTCGTGGCTCCGTGGCAGAGCACTTGCTTCACACATATGAGGCACTGGGTTTGATCCTTAGCACCACATAAAAATAAGTAAACAAAATAAAGATATTGTGTCCATTTATTACTAAAAATTTTTAAAATATGTTTTAAAAAAGCCAGGTTCAAGGCGGTGAATTTGACTGCATGTAAATTGTACTTCAATTTAGAAAAGGGAAGAACATAATTGAAAATGGGGGGGGGAGGGGTGGAAGGAAGGAAAGATTCAAATAAGCTGAGTAACCTACTAAACAACTTGCTTATAGCCATTAAATAGAACCAGGAATTGAACCCATGTCTTCTACTTTCAAGTGTAGCCAGACACAAAAGGCAACAAGTTGTAGGATGCTATTCATGTGAAATATCTGCAAGAAGCCAATCCAGAGGCGTAAATGAGATGAGTGTTTTCCAGGGAAGAATGGGGACTGCCTGCTATGGGGCATAGGGTTTTTTGGGAGGTGGTGAATATATTCTAAAATTGCCTGGAGTGATGGTTACACAACTCTGTTACTCTGTATAGTCATATACAAAAAAAAATTACTATACAATTTATGTATGTGTGTATTTGTACTGTGTGGGAATTATATCTCAATAAAATAGAAATTTAAATTGAAAACAAAAAACAAAAAAGAAGAATTGGTAAGAGTGGAGAAAGCACAGAGGGCAGGGGGGCTAGGCATTCTGAGCTGGGGACAATCACTGTGCCTGGGTGATAAGGATTTTTCAGCTTCATGATTTGGAACTACCAGTCTACCACTGACCAAAACATCTTATGTGGTGCATGACTGTACTTAAAATTCACCTCACATACTACCGAAAGCATTATATAGATTTAATGTAATTCCTACTAAAATCCCAATGACATTCTTCATAGAAATAGAAAAGGCAATCATGAAATTCATTTGTAAAAATACTCTTATTTACCCAGAATAGCCAAAGCAATCTTTAGCAAGAAAGAAGCAGGAGGCATCACATACCTGATCTTAAATTATACTACAGAGCTATAGTAACAAAAACAGCATGGTATTGGGACCCAAACCAGATATATAGACCAATGGTACCGAAGAGAAGACACAGAGACAAACCCACATAGATACAGATACATCTTACTAGACAAAGGCACCAAAAACATACATTGTAGAAAAGATAGCCTCTTCAACAAATGGTGCTGGGAAAATGGGAAATCCATATGTAGCAAAATAAAATTAAACCCCTATCTTTTATCCTGTACAAAAATCAATTCAAAGTGGATCAAGGACTTAGACACTAGAACAGAGACCCTATGCCCAATAGAAGAAAAAGTAGACCTAAATCTTCAGGCTGGCTTAGGACCTGACTTAACAAGATTCCTAACATGCAAGAAGTAAAAACAAGGATCAATAAATGGGATGGAATCAAACTAAAAAGCTTCTTCACAGCAAAGGGAGAAAATCTTTACCACATTCATCTCAGAGCATTAATCTCCAGGATATATAAAGAACTCAAAAAACTTAACACCAAAATAAATAAATTAATAAATAAATAAAATCAATAAATGGGCTAAGGAACTGAACAGACACTTCACAGAATAAATAATCGATCAACAAAATATGAAAAAATGTTCAACATCTCTAGTGATTAGAAAAATGCAAATCAAAACTATACTGAGATAGAATGGCAATCATCAAGATTGCAAGCAACAATAAATGTTGGTGAGGATGTGAGGAAAAGGTACACTTATACATTACTGGTAGGACTGTAAATTGGTGCAACTACTGTGGAAAGCAGTATGAAGATTCCTCAGAAAACTTGGAATGGAACCACCATTTGACCCAGCTATCCCACCCTAGGTTTATACCCAAAGGACTTAAAATCAGCATACTACAGTGCTGCAACCACGTCAATGTTTATAGCACCTCAATTCACAATAGTTAAACTATGGAACCCACCCAGGTGCCCTTCAACAGATGAATGGATTAAAAATGGGGTATATACACACAATGGAATATATTACTCAGCCTTAAAGAAGAATGAAATTATGGCATTTGCCAATAAATGGATGGAACTGGAGAATATTATGTTAAGTGAAATAAGCCAATCCCAAAGAACCAAAGTCCAAATGTTTTCTCTGATATGTGCTTGCTAATTCACAATAAGGGGGCGGGGGAGACTAGAAGCATTTTGGACTAGACAGAGGGGAGTGAAAGAAGGGAAGAGGGCATGGAGGGAGGAATGATAATAGAATGAATCGGACATTATTACCCTATGTGCTATATACAATTACATGACATGTGTAACTCCATATCATGTACAACCAGACAAATGAGAAGTTATACTTCATTTATGTCTGATGTGTCAAAATGCATTCTACTGTTACGTATAACTAATTAGAACAAATTTAAAAATTCACCTCACACATTAAGCTTCAGAAGATTAGGATAGCAATAAATGACCTCTGTTGAGCCCCAAACCCCTACCTAGAAGGGAACTAGTATTCTTCATTTGACAAATGAGCAAAGGTAGGATTAGAAAGACTGTTGTTTGCTGTAAGTCACATAAACACTGAAGTTGGGATTCAAACTCTGGGGAGGGGGCAGACTCCATAGTGCATGCTCTAAGGGATGTTGGAGATCATCTGGTCTAACCCTTTGCCTTCTGGAGCAGAAAGGGATGCCTGGAGAGGCTAAAGGACTACTCAACATGATACAGCTGGCCAGGGGCAGAAGAAGATTCCAGGCTCATGATCTTACAAGTTGCTCTAGATATGAAAGAATTTCCCTGAAGTCAGAATCTCATGTTCATAGTCCACAGTTATTTAACTTGAGTCTTAAACTACCACAAGCAGATGGGGTATGTATTGTTTTCTTAAGGATTTCTAAGAAAAAAGTTCTCAGGGAGTTCTGTGGCCAATAGAATGTCATGATTTTTTTTTCTACTGCCTTTTATCTTCCCAAGAGAAAGGGAACCACTGGGGAAAGTTCACTTCCTACGACAATATTATTGCCATCTCATTCCTGTGAAGAAACAGAAGCTCCCTTTTCTGAGGGTGACATTCCCAGATCTAAACTTCTATTCCCATCTTATTTCTCATTGTGTCCCTTTATGCAGAGACTTCTGTTTTTTTGTTTGGACAGTACTTGGATCTCCAGGGTTTGGACACTTAGTCCCTAAACCATAAACTCCTAGAACCAGCACAGTCCTATTATAGGCTATCTGGAATCTGGACCAAGTCACCATCCTTTCTCTCTAAGACAGAGTTGGGAGGAGGGTGATGACTGATGGGGCAGGGTAGGTGGAGGAGAGAACATGAGATATTCTTAAAGCATATATTCAGCTTGATAAATACTTCCATTATACTATCAACTATACTTTAAAACTTCAAACCACATGAAATGTGGATATGAAGTTTATTTATTTAAAAAAATAAGGCATGGGTTAAGAATGTTAAAAAACAAAAAATACAAAAAAAACTTTAAGTCCAGTTTGTATGGTCTACGGATCCAGATATAAATATTAGAACCAACCATACTAGCAGCACCACTACTCCGGGCCTTGGTAATCATCTGAGGTGTGTGGAACTGTTCAAAACATGGCCTCTGTTTCTCCAAACATTTTAATACCTTCTTAATGGTGATCTTAAAATGTGAGAGTATTGAAACAAGTGATCCAGAGCTATTAGTTTTCTAGAACTATTATCACCATTAGTATTTATTCAGTGCTCAACCCTAGGTTGATCACCTTGGTAAACACATTCCCCACACTCCCTCTCTTAATTCTATAATTGTTCCCATACATTAGGTGGGAGGGAATAGCATCATTTCACAGAGGAGGAGACTGAGAAATAGAATCGTTAGGAAACTCTCCAACAGTCTTAAAAAAATCTGTCCAGGGTCAAACTTGCCTACGGTCATAGTTCCCAGCCAGCACTCTCTTTCGAGGCTGTGGTTTACCGCCCCATGTGAATGGTGCCCTCCAGAACTGTGCAGTCTTTGTAGCATCCCATGGAATGCAACAGTGAGCCATGCAGGCTGGCAGATGTGAGAGGGGCATGCCGGAATGACAAGGGGAGAAAACAACACCCAGCTGTGGCAACAGCCCCTGAATGAGGCTGAAACACCTGGGCGCTACATGCTCCGCCATGTCTTAGCATTGCCACAGGAAAAAAGAACAAATGTGAAAATCAAATGAATGACCGTAGCTGTTTCTTAACAATAGTCACATAATTCCTCTAAACGAATGGCAAAACCACACAACAAAATGGGATATTTGGTTCTGAGTGGACTTACGTTAGTAGACTCTCTGGTTCTCTCATTGGCATAGATAACAAAAAAAAAAAAATTATTTGTATTTGACCACGTAAGGATAGTAACTAAGTAAAACAGCAACAAAATTCCTTGTCTGGCTTGAGACTCTGCTTGAATACCATTATATTTTAATAAAACAGTGTGAGGGAAATCTTTTTGTGACTGTTAGGAGATGTTAACAAAATCACACCATAAGATGCAAGAAAAAAAGTTGCTATTTTTTAAAAAAGGCAATTTCAGGATTGAGGATGTAGCTCAGTGGTAGAGCTTACCTAGCATGCACAAGGCCCTTGTTCAAACCCCACTACCGCAACAGAATTAAATTAAGAAGGCAATTTTCATCCCCCACTTTCTGTGGAGTTAGCCTGCTTATCTCATCCATTGGTTGGCGACCAAGCTCTTGTGCACCCCAGAAGGGAAGCCCGCCTTGTGTTTATATGACAGCAGAGAGCATTAGTTTCAACTTACTTGCAGAAGTAGGTTTCAGAGGAAGGGATTTGACAAAGTTGTTAAACCCAATGGAGGCAGAAGAGGAAAGCTGGCTGATTATGCATCTGAGCACTGTCATCTTGAAATTCGTTTTGGCCCCTTGAATATAAATACACTTTAGTATTTTTGTTAGGATTGCCAGAAAATCAGCAAGTGCTCACTTTCTTTGGCCAACAAAAGCATGACTCTCTGTGCAAAAATCTTCTCCACATTTATAAACAAGAACATTTAGAAAATCCCCTCTTGCTGAGAGATATGACAACAGATATATTTAACTGGGCTGTAAAATAAAGCAGATACTACAAATACCACTGGGTTCATGAAGCGCAGGAAAAGCTTTTATGTCTCTCTTCTGCCACAAACTTACTCTTAAGTCTTCCTAGCCTCCCCAACTCCTTCCCGCTCCTGCAGGAGTGTGATGAGCCACCATTCAGGTTTGCATCTTTGCTCTGCTTTTCAAACAAGCTAATCTATCATCTGCATTTCCTCACCTCTGTACCCCAGTTTTCCATCCCTGAAGGGAACTGTGATAAAGACTTCCTAGTGATCCCGGGCCTTTTATCCAAAGCTCAGGCAGAAACTTCTCTTCCTCAGAATCTTGCATTTGAAACAATATCATTGGATGATCTTGATAAGGACTTGGTTAGTTTTTTCCTTAAGGGGCCAGAGGACAACTCTTCCAGGCTCTGCAAACCACTGGATCATTGTTGCACCTACTACCACACTGCCAACTGCGGCACCGAGGCAGCCACAGACAGCACGTAAGCAATTGAGCTTGGCTGTTTTCCAATGAGATCTTGTTTACAGATGTAGAAGTTTGTTTCCTATAATAGCTGCCTATCACAAAATATTCTTTTGATTTAAAAAATCATTTAAAAATATAAAAATCATTCTTAGCTAACAGTATGTGCAAAACACAGGTGACAGGATGGATTTGGTTTGATGTAGTTTGAAGTCTCAATCCAAATGAGGAGTTTCTTGCCAGCTTTGTCACCAGCCCGCCAGGCTCTGTGCAAAATGTCTCCCAGTCACAGGAAGCTTGTAACCTCTGAAGGAGGCCCGTTCTGTGGTGAAATGACTGGATTTGGTTTTGCCTGCCGTCACAAATAACTCAACTTCATCTTCATGGCAAACCTTCAAATACCGAAAGGTATTCCCATCCTGATCACCTTAGAGGTCTCCTGTCTGGGCAAAATAGCTCACATTTCTTTAACTGTTGTTTTATACTGTATGTGTGTCCTCTCTGGTCTCGTCTGTAGAAATTCATCTGCATATACTGACGTGGGATATAGCACTTCAGATGTGCCTGGTCTGGGGAGAGGAGAGCTATGCTTTACCATTCTGAACTGTCAGTGTACTTTCTTAACTTGCTTGGCTCAGGGTAATGTGATACTTACCTTGTAAGTTCCTCCCCTTTGGTTGTTCATCACCCACACTGCCTGCTTCTCTTGTGCTGCCCACATTCTCCTTGTCATGGATCCTTTCATTATCTGCAATGGGTGTCACCAAAACTTATCTCTGAAGTCTACAATTTCTCTCACACTTGATGATTTGAAAATGCACTGTCCCAGCCCGCTCTTTCCTTCTACAGGGATTATTCCACAATTATCTGTGCAGTCTCCGTCTAGTACACGGGCTCAAGGCTACTACCTCCCACTGCCCACTTGAAGATCCTATGTTCCTCACTGTAAAACCTGCATGTCTGAAACTGGATATTTCCTCACCAGATGGCAATGGTGATGATAATAACAGTAGCAAACTACAGAAATAGCAACTCAACTGTCATTTGTTGAATACCTACTATATGCCAAACCTTATCCTAAAGCTAGAGATACATTGTCTTAGTAAGCCTTTGCAACAACCTAGGAGGAAACTACTCTTAGCCTCCTTTTATAGTTGGGGAGATGGGTTCAGAGGGGTAATTTGGCCAAATCCACCACTAGTAAGTAAGGGGGATGTCAGGATTTGAATCCTTGTATGTCTGAAATAATGCATGTGTTCTTGATGACTTTAGATGGTCCTTGTAACTATCCAGATGCTGTCACAAGGACCCTGTTATTACCAACACCTAGGTGGAAAACCTGAAGTCAGTCTTGACCCTGAGTCCGTCTCTTCTTCAGCCACCCTACCCATTCAGTCACTGGGAGTCTTTCTTCTAAATATGTGAGAGTCATTGTGCCTTCTTATTCTCACCATCCTGCTAAGGCAGGCCCCTGGCCATCTCCTGTGGCTTATTGCAACTCTTTCCAGATGTGTCTTCCTGCACCCAGGCTCCCCCTTCAATCCATCATGTGCCAGCCTGCCCAGAATACCTTCCAGCAAGCTGGACCCCACATTTGAAATGAGTGCCCTGCCGTCTCCCTCTGTGCCAAGCATTCATTTGACCATCTTGGGACCATCCAGCTCTAACTGACCTGGAGCCCTCATCCTGGGGAGAGATGGGGAACATGTCAACTGCCAAATAATTTAAATATTTCATGCACACACATACATTTATATGTATGTACATATTTTGTCTTTGGTAGTTTCAAAGAAGTGTGTTCTGTAAAAATAGAGAAGGATCAGAGAAATAAAGTTCCAGATTTAATAATTTGTGAAAGGCTGGTGTCTTCAAAGTGTCTCTTTTGCTGGACAACTTTAACATGGGGGGAAGAAAGGTGTGGCTCTAAAGGTAGAGAGGCATCGTGGTAGCTGTGGGTACCTAGGGAAGGAGGATGGGTGTGGTGGCTGAAGATGTCAACAAACTTCTTGGCTGCCCTTAGTCCAGGGCCAGTCCTGCATGTTTTCTACTCTAATGATGGACACAGGATTTTAGTGTATGTGTAAATCTTAAAGTAAGAGGTGTGATGAGAAGTAATGAAACTTGTGATCAAGTGAGGTTTGTGGAATCTGAACCATGGGATTAAGATCTCACATTGTGTCTGTCCACCTCTTTAGCCCATTTAGTGATTGGGTTGTTTGTTTGTTTTTTGTTTGTTTGTTTGTTTGTTTTGGTGGTAAATTTTTTGAGTTCTTCCTATATCCTGGAGATAAGTGCTCTATCTGACATGTGTGTGGCAAAATTTTGCTCCCCAAATTTAGGCTCTCTGTTAGCTTCATTGTTTATTTTGCTGAGAAGCTTTTTAGTTTGAGTTCATTCCATTTATTAATTCTTTATTTTAAGGAAGTCTTATTAAGGAAGTTAGGGTCTAATCTGACATGATGAAGATTTGGGACTACTTTTTCCTCTAGTAGGTGCAGCAGTGTCCCTGGACTAATTCCTAGGTCCTTGATCCATTTTGAGTTGAGTTTTGTGCATGGTGAGAGATAGGTGTTTATTTTCATTTTATGCTGCATATGGTTCTCCCAGCACCATTTGTTGAAGAGTCTATCTTTTCTCCAATATATGTTTTTGGTGCCAATACCATCCTGTTTTTGTTACTATAGTTTGGTAGTATAGTTTAAGGTTTGGTATAGTGATGCCTCCTGCTTCACTCTTCTTTCTAAGGATTACTTTGGCTATTCTGTGTCTCTTATTTTTCCTAATGAATTTCATGATTGCTTTTTCTATTTCTCTAAGGAATGATGTTGGGATTTTAATTGGAATCACATTGAATCTAAATAGTGCTTTCGGTAGTATGGCCATTTTGACAATATTAATTTTGCCTATCCAAGAGCATGGTAGATCTTTCCATCTTCTAAGGTCTTCTTTGATCAACAAATATAAGAAAAAATGTTCAACATCTCTAGTAATTACAAAAATGCAAATCAAAACTACTCTAAGATTTCATCTCACAACAGTCAGAATGGCAGTTATCACAAATATAGACAACAATAAATGGTGTGAGGATGTGGGGGAAAAGGCATACTCATACATTGCTGGTGGGACTGCAAATTGGTGCAACCAGTCTGGAAAGCAGTATGGAGATTTCTTAGAAAACTTGGAATGGAACCACCATTTGATCCAGCTATCCCACTCCTCGGTTGATGCCCAAAGGACTTAAAATCAGCATACTATAGTGATGCAGCCACATCAATGTTTATAGCAGCTCAATTCATAATAGTTAAACTGTGGAACCAACCTAGATGCCCTTCAACAGATGAATGGATAAAGAAACTGTGATATATATATATATATATATATATATATATATATATATATATCACAGTATATATATACACACACACACACACACACACTTACACAACAGAATATTACTCAGCATTAAAAGATAATAAAGTTATGGCTTTTGCAGGTAAATGGATGGAGTTGGACAATATCATGCTAAACAAAGTAAGCCAATCCCCCCAAAACAAAAATACCAAATGTTTTCCCTGATAAGTGGATGCTGATCCATAATGGGGAGAGGGGAGGCATGGGAAAAATGGAAGAACTTTGACTGGACAAAGGGGAGGGAGGGTGAAGAGGGTGAATGGGGGCAGGGAAGATGATGGAATGAGATAGACATCATTACCCTAGTTACATGTATGACTGCACATATGTGTGATGCTACATCATGTACAACCATAGACATGTAAAGTTGTGTTGCAATTGTGTACAATGAATCAAAATGCATTCTACTGTCATATATAACTAATTAAAATAAATAAATTAATAAAATAAAATAATTAAAAAAAACAAAACAACAACAAAAAAACAAATGCCAAAAAAAAAAAAAAAAAGATTTTATAGTGTAAGTCTCTATGGCCAGACCCATATTCCAGGAGGGAACTAGACCTCATGGTCCACAGCATCTGTCCTGCTCTGGTTTGCCACAGAATGCTCACTTCCCTCCTTGTTCCTTCTTTGGCTCTTGGGGGACTTGGGGACAGGTGGAGGCCTCAAGACCCAGACCCACCTCCACCCCTACCATAGGGTTCCCCAAATCAGCTCTGTAGTGAGTACCTGCCCCTATGTATGTTAACATAACAAATGATGTACAAAGTTCCACAATGAAAAAACAACTTACTTATCATTGTTTGCCCAGCATGCCGCTTGTGTTAGACCAGGGACACTGTCTTCCCACAGAATGCTCAACCACATCCCTCAACACTTACTGGGAGACGCTGGTCCTGGTCTCACTTGTTTTTCCTGAAATCACTCAAACTTACCAGCATTCAATGCCCCCATTTCTTTATTGATGGCATTCTATAACCAGTGTTTCTTTTGCAACTAGATACAGTATTATAGGTATAGCAATGTAACAAAGAATTTGGGCTTCCTTTTGGGTCAGCAAAAGCCTGAGTTTCATCTTAGCTTAGCTATTTTTTTTTTTTTTTTGTAATATTGGGCAAACTATGTAACCTTTCTAAATCTTGATTTCCTTATTTGCAAAATAAAGCAATGAGTCCACCTTTCAAGGCTGTGTGAAAGTGAAATGTGATTAGGAATCTCAGAGTGTCTGTCACAGTGCCCAGAGCAACGCACAGAATTAACTGCAGTTTTGTTATTTCTCATTCAACATCTATAAATATATGGAAGAAAAATGACACATCCTCAAGTGGTTGCCAAATTAATCATTTTTCTTTCCTTTTAATAGGATAACTTCACTTGCATATTTACCGTGTGTCTTGGTTTTAGGAAGGTGTTTCGTGAGTATCACAAATGGAGAGATATTTGTTGGATAATTGTGGAATTAAGGAGATTCACTTCTAGCTTAAAAATACTTTGCAAAGAATGGACTGATGAGCAGTTCCTAGTGATATGCCATAAGGCTTTCTATCAGTTCCCATTTGGTTTGACATTCTTACCAACAATTTGAATACACAGACATAAGATATATTTATCAAACCTGAATATGAAAAAAATTGGGAGTAATAGCTTATTCAACACATAGCTAAATTAAAATTCAAAATTATTTTGATAGACTTCAATGTCCCAAAATTAAAATTTAACAGACTTAAATTTATTTATAAGGAAGAAGATTTCAGTTTGGCTTAGGAAGGAATTTTAAAGACTTCATCACATTGAGCTTCTTGAAATAGAAGAAAGTCTGTCTGAAAGTTTTTAGCAAAATCTGGGTAAGAAGCACAAGGGAGAGAGGGAAGCCTGCATTTAATGAGTGACGTGAGCACAGAGCCTTATCTCCCAAACCATCACAATGTCTGGGAAAGCCTGCCTGCCCTCCCAAGCCCTGGGACCTTTGGACATCTTCAAGGGGCTGAGCCTGCATGACTTCTCTGTTCAGTTCTCCTAGTTTGCACAGTCTTTGCACAGCACGAATCACACTTCACCATTTACTGAGAACCTATCCTGTGCTTAGTGATTTTATATACATTATCTTAAGTGTTCCAATAACCATGTGAAATTGATACAATTATCTAATTTTATAGATGAAGAAATATGAAGCTGAAATCAATTTATATCGCTTACTCACCCTGGGACCCACAGTGAGAAAGTGACAGAAGTTGGACTCATACCCAGACAGCACAATAGAACCACCCTCTTCTCACTAACTCACAGTGCTTCTCTATCATATCTTGTTCAGTTTTAAAAAAAATTTTTTAGTTGTAGATGGACACAATACCTTTATTTTATTTATTTATTTACTTTTATGTGGTGCTGAGGATTGAACCTAGTATCTCACACATGCTAGGCAAGTGTTCTACCACTGAGCTACACCTCCAGCCCCTCACATGGTTTAAATAAATAATTGATAATACCAATTAGCATTGTTCATTAATTAAATATTTACTGAGCATCTATTATATAGCTGGCACAATGCAAGAAACCAGACATAAAGCCATGAACAAAGTAGAAAAATTTCTAGTCTAAGGAGATAGAGAAAAAAAAAAAAGCGCAAGTGCGGACTTTTGAACTAAGATATGATCAAGAGAAGGCAGCCCCTGTGGTACAACCTGGGGAAGAAGGTCTTAGGCAGAGGGAACAATAAGTACAGAGGTGATGTGGAGAAAACTAGCTCAGCATGTTCAGGAAACAGAATGAAGATCTGTGTGGCTGGAACACAGCCAGAGAGATGGGTGAGCAGCATGAAGTTAGATGGTTGGGAGAAGTAGGCGGGAGCAAATACGCAAGGTCTTGAGCCACCATGGAGGCTCAGCAGAGGGGGTGACTTTCATAAGAGACCACTCATGCTGATCCATTATGGGGGGCCTGGGAAAAATGGAGGAACTTTGGATTGGGCTGAGGGGAGCAAAAGGAGGAGAGGGGGCAAGGGTGTAGGAAAAATGGTGGAATGAGATGGACATCATTACCCTAGGTACATGTATGATTGCACAAATGGTGTGACTCTACATCATGTACAACCAGAGAAATGAAATGTTGTGCTCCATTTGTGTACAATGAATCAAAATGCATTTTGCTGTCATGTATAACTAATTAGAACAAATGAAAAATAAAAAAAAAATAAAAGAGAGACCATTCTGGCTGCAGGCAGAGAATGGATTATACACATGCCTGTGGAAGGCTGGCTATGAGGTGGTGGCAGGTGAAATGTCAAAGACAGATCCAACTCAGGATGTATCATCAAGCTAATGAGACTTGCTGATGGTAAAGATGGTTGGGAGTTTGAGAAAAGCCCAAGGATGATCCCTCGGTTGTTGACTTGAGTGCCTGGGAAGACATGAAGACTTTGGCTAAGGTGGGGAGGATGGTTGAATTGGATGAGCAGGGAAAACACTGGGTGCTATGTCAACTGGGGAACAGAATTCTAGCTATGTTTGAGATGCTTTTTAGACATTATTAAACCTTAACTTTGTGAAGGCAAGGGCTTTGCCTGTCTTGTTCTTTTTCTGTACCATACTGCACATTTAGTACTTAAGCATTTAGTACATAAGTTGTTAATGGGGGAAAAACAAACAAACAAACACCCAGGGGAAATACTGAGACGGCAACTGGATTTATGCATGTTTAAGTCTTTTGGGAGATACAGATCCTTGGCAAAATGTAAATACATTCCTCCTTGGTTCTTACATGTGCAGACGGTGGCTTTTCTAAGAGCTGAATTCAACATCCTAATAGGGTTAGCTATTGCAGTCATGGAAAGAGGCTCCAAAACTCCAGTATCTGACTGAAGTTTACCCAGTCTTTCCCATGGTGTTTAGTGTCATTTAAGTGACCCGATGGCCCAGGAGATGGGCCGTGGGGAGCTGCTATACTGTTTCTCTGAGTCATGTTTAGCATTTCTGATAATAATAACGATGATCATAGTAGTAATAATATTGTTCACATATGTCAAAATCCTTACATATTTCCCAATTTCCACCGGATCCATTCTTATTCCGACCAGTCTCAGGATTGCAATGTTAACTTGATGAGTGCTTTAAACAGAATAAAATGTGCTTCCAATAAATCCTCCCCATTTCAAGAACCAGTCTCTTAATTCCAAGGCAGTGCTACATTTTCAACATCAGAAAGGGACTGCAAGGGCTGAAGTCAAAAAGGAAGTCAACAGCATTACACAGGTTGAATTCCTCAAGAATTCAGGACTCTGGTGTGGAGTCTTGCTGTGAAGAAAATGATTTCATTCAGGGTAAGAGAACCAAGTTCAGGCAGAAGACCCTTCAGCTCTTGATTGAATATCAATGAGCAGCTGGATCTGGCAGTCAGAATATCTGTCTGAAATCCTCACTCGGAAACCAAAGATTATTACTTCATCTCTCTGCACCTCCACCACCTGTGTGGTTGGTGATTATCATCATAGCAAAATTATAATGGAATTTGATATCATTGGTTATTTTGAAAATGCAGCTATTTTAGTTTCTTTTTTTGTGACTAACATTGAACCCTCACTGTGCCTTTGGTCTCTGCTAAGTGCTTTAAATGTCATGTCTCTGACTACTCATATAAAATGTCTGAGGTAGGCACTATTATTACTCTCATTTAAAGATGAGAGATTAGGAAACTGGCGCCAGGTTAGACGGCTGGGAAAGGGGATTAGTACCCAGGCAGACTTACTCCAGAGTTGTACCCTGTATGATGAGGTGCCATCGTGCTTCTCTTATTTCTCACCTGCCATTTGCTGAGTGTTATTGTAAATGAGGGGAGTCCAGGGATGCAGAGTGCCAAGAACCATGAAACATGATTTACTGTCAATCAGCTTCAACTAAGCTTGCTCTTAGAATGCTTCACTGCAAGGCTGAGCCTCTGTGGAGTAACTGCATACTGGATTTTCTTTTTCTTTCTTTCTTTCTTTCTTTTTTTTTTTTTTTTTTTTTTTGAGATGGGGAACAAGGTCTTGCTATGTTGCCCAGGCTGGTCTCAAATTCCTGGACTCAAGAGATGCTCCTGCTTCAGTCTCCCCAGTGCTGGGACTACAGGCATGTACCACCACTCCTGGCCAAGTCTACTGGGTTTTCTAGTGTAGAAACTCTGGAGTGAAATGTCTGTTAACCTTGGCATATGCAGTGAAGTGGTCTAGGGAAAGGATGCAACATCTGCTCTCAGAGGTGCACCTCTGGGGACACAAGCTTTTGTGAAGGAGAAATGAGGTCTTCCAGGATGAGCTGAGATTTCCCTTCCCCTGGGGCCTTTTTAGCACTTTACCCCGTGAGCTCCTGTTGGAGGAAGAAAGTCTAAACAGCTGCTGTAACAGATGATTTGCCGGGCTGTCTGCTTTTATAAAAAGGGAAGAAAGCTTTGATAGGAAACTCTTCTTAACACAGTTCAATATACAAATTCAGAACTAATAACTTTTCCAAAACATTTCAAGTGAAGGAACGTATTTGGACATGAGGACACTATCCCTGTCCAGACCACTATCATATGCTCTGCTGTCTGCCTTCTGTGCAGAAATGGTCTTTCCTGAGTGATGACCAGGCAGGCTCCTAGATGCTGCAATGTGCCAAACTGGTCATCATCAATTGGGAAGTATATATACGGGAGGGATTCTGGTGGGAAGGACCCAGTTTAAATGGCTTTTCTCTGGCCAGATGTTCTTTCCCGGGGAGCTAAGCTTCATCCTGGCATTCTTTATGGATGGAGTGGCCTTTAAACGGCTGAACCGACATCTGGTGAAACCTACCAGATGGCAGGAACGAGCAACAAGTGAGCGTGGCTTTGGGCTGCCTGCGTCTGTGAGGCTGGCGGAAGCAGCTTGATTAATGTTCCCGCCAACGGCCCATAACGGGGGTGGGGAACGACCAGCAGGACCCAGAGCCACAGGCCTGCAGAGGCTGCTGGGGTTCCCATGTTGCTGTGGGTGGGCCTCAGTCTCAGGCTCACGACCTGCCCTCGCACCAGCTGGTCTGAAAAAGGAGCCTACACAAATGGTTTTGCCAAGAACCACTTGACTGTCCTCTCAAGGCATAGGAAAAAGTGAACCTGCTAATGGCCTCTTGAAGCTGAAAAAAAGTCAACTATCTGTGACTTAGAAGAGTACCTGGCAGTGGTGTAGGCCGTGACAGGTGATGGGGCCAAAGAGTCACTTTGGTGACAGATCCTAAGGACCAGCTGTAGATGCAGACAATGAAAAGTTCCAACCCCAAAGATCCTAAGGCAGTCACAACACAACAAGGGAAGAGGCTATGTGAAGGGGGCACGAGGCTTGAAGACTGGAGACTCGGAACTGTGGCCCCCGAATCCTCTCCTTGAGGAAAAGAGGCGAGCAAGCGAGGGGGTGAACTTCAGTCTCTAGCTGCCTCTTATCTCTTCTCGGCTGCCTGTGAGCTCTTTGGTCAAGAAGACACAGGAAAAAATAAATGCCTCTCTGTTTCTTCTAGAAAAGATAAATGGCTCTGCAATTTATTGTCAGAGGAATTTTTTAAAAGTAAGATCAAAAGGAGGGCGGGCCCGAGGTAGAGGCTGGATAGAGGAAGGAAAAGGAGGCGGGAAAGAACAAGATGCTTTGAGACTGTCAAAGCACGATACTTCGTGGGTGGGCAGAAGAGAGGTTGCTCATCCAGAGGGAGAGAGAACACTGGCTCCTTGGAGCCTCAGGTCAAGAATACAGCTAGAGAGAGACGGGTCCAGGTTAAGAGGGTTCAGGAAGACCGGTCTCCCACACCAAGCAACCCAGGACTGGGCCTGCCCCCAGCACAGATTTTGACTCCCACCTGCTTGAGAACTGCCCCTCCCATGGGTCTCTGTTTATTTCCAAGGAGAAAGAGAGACCACCTGTAAGAAGCATCTCTAAGGTATACTGCAGTCTTGGAAGGCAGGAGAAGGGGACAGAGAGAAACACTGCTTGCAAGCCACCGTCCAAACTGATTTTTAATGATTTCTTTCCTGGCCTTCCTTAATGTCAGCTAAACCTTTTCAATTATTTCATGGTCATACCTTGAACTGCATTTTAGCCTTACTTTTCTAAGAACAAACATTATACAACCTGCGCCCAGGTTGTATAATCAGGAGTTCTCTTCCTATTCCCCTCCTTACAGTTAAGTGGTCAGGTGAAGAGGTGGTAGAATGTGGGAAACTCCAGCCCAGGATCGTGTTCTGCTGAAAAGCAAGAGCAAGCTGCCTCCCTAAGCCACCAGTCTTGCTCATGACAAAAATTGGTCGTCTTCCTCTCTCAGTGTCCCCCTTCCCCTTGACCTTCCCGGGGATCCTTCCCACCTCTCAAGGATCCTTCCCACCTCTCAAGGCCCAGCTCCAGACGCCAGAGCTCAGCAGGGGTTCTGATCACCCACCTCCACGCCTCAGCTGCACTGTCTGTGCCACTCACAACTGCCCGACTTTCTGCCTTTTTTGGTAGCTATTTGTGTCTGCGCCTGGTAGCTCCTGGCAGCCGCAGACTGTTATTTACTTTCCTGAGAGAACATCCACCACGTTGCTCTCCTTCTAAAAAGTGCAGAATAAACGGGAGCAGAATGACTGAAGGCACGGACAAATGCACACCGGTCTCCCCCGCGTGACCAGCGCTCCTGCACCAGGGCTGATGATGTTCTCTATAACATTCCAAGGACTAGACATTTTCCCTCCCTTTGAGGAAAGTGCCTTTATTTTGTTTATCCAACTTAACGGACCAGTTGTGGGCTGATGATGTTATCAAGTTCCATTAAATATTTTTAATTTCTTAATTAAAAAATGTTTGATGCACCAATGAGAAAAAAGAAAAGGTTACAGCATAGTCGGTTCACAATAAATATGCCTCAAGTGAGTGAATAAATGAATGAGGGAGGGATGGCAGAAGTCTAGGTAGTAGGAAATTGGATAGAAAGAGAAACAAAGGGGAGCAGGACATGACAGACTGCACAGGGGATTTAGGGAAAAGTAGAAAGAGAACACAGAAAAGGACACCCAAGTCTAATTAAATTCTACGTCTGCAATTTTAGTTTTATTATAAACTTAAACTTGATCAGTTAACAAGTAGAGAGACTGTTGGGTAAGAAAAGATAGACTGTAGAAGACAGATCTGGATTGTGATAACCACACAGCTACTTGTGACCTGGGACAAGTAACTCGACCTCTCTGAGCTCATTACTTTATTTTAAAACTTTTTATTTTGAAGTAATTTTAGATTTGCAGAAAGTGTGCAAAAATAGCACACACAAATAGTTCCTGTATACTTTTCACCCAGCTTCTCTTAATGTTAAAATCGATCACAAGTATAATACAAGTATGAAAACCAGGAAATCAGAGCTGGGGCTGTAGTTCAGTGGCAGAGTGTTTGGCGAGCATGCATGAGGCACTGGGTTCAATCCTCAGCACCACATAAAAATAAATAAAATAAAGACATGCTGTCCATTTAAAACTACAAAAAATAAAAATGTTTAAAAAACAGGAAATCAACATTGATATAGTAATACTAGCTAAACTACAAGCCTTCATAGGGTATTACCAGTTTTTCCATTCATGTCTTCTTTCTAGCCCAGGATCAATAGGACTCTACAACACATTAAGTAGTCATATCTCCTTGTCTCCTCTGGTTTTGACAGTCCCTTGTATTTTTCTTATCTTTTATGACCTTGCCACTTTTTTTTTAAAGAGAGAGAGAGAGAGAGAGAGAGAGAGAGAGAGAGAGAGAGAGAGAGAATTTTTTAATATTTATTTTTTAGATTTTGGCAGACACAACATCTTTGTTTGTATGTGGTGCTGAGGATCGAACCCGGGCCGCACACATGCCAGGCGAGCGCGCTACCGCTTGAGCCACATCCCCAGCCCTGACCTTGCCACTTTTTTTAAAAAGAGTTGAATGTCCCTCCATTTGGGATATCCTGATGCTTTCTCATGATTCGATTAAGGTAAGCACTTAACAAGAATGCCATGAGAGGGTGTCTCACCCCTCTTAGCACATGCTATCAGGGGCTCAGATGATTATTACTGGCACGTTGACTTTGACCCCTTGGTTGAGCCGGTGTCTGCTGCTGGTTTTCTCCACTGTACTATTTTCCCTTTGCAATTAATAAGTATCTGGTAGAGAGATGCTTTGAGACTATGCAAATATCCTGTCTCTCATCAAATTTATTTTCACCCAATAATTTTAGAGTTCATCAGTGGTTCTTGCCTGCAATAATTGTTACTGTCATGTTTTAATGATGATTTCCTGTTTCCCCCTTTCTCCTCCATTTATTAATTGGAATTCTTATCTGTAGTAAGACCTATGCCCCCTGCCACATTGATTGATTGATTTGATATTTATTTATATCAGTATGTACTCAGAAATATTTATTTTACTCTATGGGTCAGAATTCAACACTATCATTATTTATTTGTTGTCTAAACCTCACTTTATTTATCTACAAGACAAAGATAAAGTCAACTGTAATAGGATGAAATGAGATTAGAAAATGTGAAAATGTCCAGTCCAGAGAGACCATCTACTAAATAGATGCATGCTCCTTTCTCTTCCCTTCTTTCAGTGTGGAAAGCCATGATAATTTGGAAGCAAGACCATTCTAAAGAGGTGAAAATCTGAATTTTAAAATTCTCTATTAATGTAATACAGCTTTTATACCTTAACGTAGAAAAGATTTTTTTCTTTTTTAAATTGGTGCATTACAATTATACAAAATAGTGGGGATTCATTATGCCATATTTATACAGTCACATAACATAATTTGATCAATCTCATTTCCAAGTACCATCCCTTTCCTCCTCCCTCCCCTAATTGGCTTGCTCTACTCCTACTGATCTCTCTTATATTATTGTCATTGCAATTTTAATTAGTCATACACACACACACACACACACACACACACAGAGACACGAATTTAGCTATCTCAGTGTTGTCTTGTGGAGATCATTTGGGTTTGGACTATGATGACTTAAGACTGATTTTTAATCAGCATCCCCACAATTTGTATGAAAATAGATCCTTGAGAATACTTGAAAACAGTCTGTTCTTTTAAGTAGTTTAAGTGTTTTCCCAGAAATCTTGTTTACGTTCCGAAGTTGCTCAGCTAAACTATTTTCAGAGATAGTCCAAAGCGTGCCCCAACCCAGCTGTGGCTCAGATCATCACCAGCACTGAATTAGTGAAATCACTGATTCATCTTTGATTCCCAAGGTTATGGCAGTGAGTGGAAGAAAGCCAAGTTTACTTTAAAATTAGATTTTAAAAGTTCTAGCAATTTGCTTTTAAGTTCAGGTCAATTTGAGAAAAAAAAAAAAGACAAGAATAGGGTCCTAAAGTTGTGAGAGTAGATCTGGAAGTTTAAAATAATTCACAAAATGCAGTAAAATACACCAATAAAATCTCTCCATTTACGGGAACTTTCATTTTTATCGGTAAGGAAAGTCGAGAATGTCAGGAGATTCGCTTTAAAAAACAACTCTGGGGCAGTGCTGTTTGCTGGCGCTCTGTGCGCTCCCAGAGTTCTGTCTAATACCCTATTGGAGTGGGGCCTGATGCAGGTGAGAGGCAAGGTACTGCAGTGGTTCAAAACCCAGGCTCTGAGGCCTGATTATTAGGGTTTGAAACTCACAACTGCCACTCACCACCTGTGTAACCTTGAGCAAAACACTGTCTCTCACACCTCAGTTTCCCCAGTGGTACTGTGGGGCTCACGACAATGTCTGTCATCCAAGGTTGCTGTGAGGCGCTAGTAAGTGGTCCACGTAAAGTGGCTGGTATTACAGCAGGAGGGGTACCAGCTTCTCCTAGGGATGACAAGTGTCTTTTTGAGGAACACAGCTGGTCTCTCTAGACATGGAACTGATTGTTGGGCTCAGTCTCTCACACTTTCTGCATCTACTGGGCCTACCATTGTCACTGACATTTAAACACCAGAGTCTTCACCAGCAAGCTCTGGAGGCTGTAAAATGAGCTACAAAGTAACAAAGGTTGATGGATCCTAATTAGAATAAGTTATACTCCACCTATGTATAATATTTCAAAATATACTCCACTGTCATGAACATCTAAAAAGGACAACAACAGGATCCTCTGTTGTTGCTGGTTGTCCTTGCAGCATTAGGTAGAATTTACTAACTGACTAAAGTAAGATACTACTCTGTCTGTGAAATTCAACCAATCAATAACCAATAATACCCAGATTAAAATTCTGTGATTTAATATTCAAGGAAAAACACATTAAGTTTAAAACAAAATACAGAACAGAAAATTCAGTCTATGGCTACACTATGGACAGACAGTGTAGCCATAGACTGAAATTAAGCCTCAAATTGTAGTATGCCCAGCCTCCAGTATGCATGGATACCCACTTGTCCTCCTTGTCCCTCCTCCTTGCTCCAGGGCCACAGGGATGCCAGCCATTGACCCTTTCCTCTCTGGGAATCCCTAAAGCCCATAGAGATGCTCCATCTCAAATGTTCCCAGACTCCAGTCACATCTGTCCTCTTTAGGACTGACTTTTGGCTTGGTCTCAGAGGTTGTGGAATGAGTGACTTTTGGGGCTGAGAATTTTCATGGGCTGCAGAGAGAGGAGTGGGGTAAATTTCCCATAGTTTCCCATGTGTGGAACCCCCAGTCATGTTGGTTTTTAAGTTTCTGCTGAGGGGTCCTGACAGTGGGAAAGGGGGGGGGGTATGGGCTAGACAGATGTGGCCAGGGATCCTGTTGTTGAAAATCAAAATTGAGACACCAGTCTTAAAACTTTGGGTGGGACTGGGCAGAGTGGTGTCTAGGGGTTGAAAAATCTGGTTGTCCAAAGGGAGAAGAACTGGCGCCCTCAACAGTGACAGGGAATGGAGATATGAGATCAATCAGACATGAGGGCAGGCAGAGTGCAGCAAAGGGAGGAAGATAGTGTGGTCGCCTCACTGCCCGGAGAAAAGCAGCAGCCCCCATGGAAGTGGTGGGAGGCAGTGGGAATCAGAGAAGAGATACACTTAAAAACAGCCCAGAGTGGCTCCTTACCTCATTGAATCGCATCACAAGGTCCTCGAGGGCATTGTGCTCTCCATTCTGAGAGGTGAGAATCGATGCCGAGATGGACGCTTTGAGGCAGGGCAGGGACCTCTGGCATTCGGGTGTGCCCAGGTCCCGGGTTAAGAAGCAAAGGTAGTCCACTGGCAGGACCTTCCGGTAAATATTCTGCTCCTGCTCTGTCAGGATGCTGGCGACTTCCTCCGGGAACTGGATGAGGGGTTGCAGATCGATCAGCTCCTTGCTGATTCCAGCTGAACTTGAAGGGAAGGCGTTGGAATTGGCCATAGAGGTACCTAGTTGGCGTTCTGAAATAAAGTGACAGAAGTCACAGTTACACGAGGGATGGTATCCCTGACAACAGACACTTGCTTGAGAGCCATTCAAAACCTTGCAGGTTTCTTAGCCAAATCCTTGATGGGTGAACTATCTTGCTTATCTGGAGACCTTTCTGATATTTGTCCTGCTGTCCTCCCACCTCCATGAAGTGGGGAGAGGGCATAGTTTTCCATTTTTAGAAACACTATTAATCTGGCATATCATTCTTCAACCAGTTCACTATAACACTCTGTAGAGTACCATTTGCTTCTTTGTCTTCCTTTGCTAAGAGAAAAGAAGTTTGGGTAGGTGAGGGTACAGACAATTAAAATGCAAATGGAAGGAAAGTCATACATGTAATGTGCTTATGTCATGTAAGCATTAGGTGACCTGGGGACCCCTCTGAACAAAGATTTAAAACTTCAAGGTATATTCTGCCAACTCTACGCCTTCAGAAATTTTGATTTCACTGAGGTCCATTTGAGAGTTTGCAAGAGTAGGACTACCTATAAAAGTAAAGAAGGAATGAGTAATAAAATGTATTTAAATAAATCGGTCTTATTCCCTGGTCTACAACTGGAAGGGAGAAGGTGGCAGAAAGAAGCAGAAGAGAAAGTGGCAGGTACATTAGACAGAAGTACCAAAGTAGGAATTCCTAGGCTCAAAACGATTCTTAGTCATACATGCTTTCTTTTTATTTTGACACTATCCCAGTCTGCCTCTTTATTCCCGCCTATATCACGTTCACTTATTCACTAATTCATCTACTTAACCATCCATCCATTCATTCATTCAACAAACTTGGAAAAATCTATGATGCACCCTAGAACAGAATTTCCCCAAGTACAATCTTCAGAAGACTGGTACTTGGAAGAAAAAACATTTTTGTAGTCATGAAAGTCAGGGATTCATGTCACAGATTCATGTCACACATCTCTTCCTGGAGAAATATGAGGCACACTGGTGCACTGTCACAGGCTCTCATGGGCCCTGTAGCAAAGAACTCATTTACAACAGCTTAACCTAGTGCTCCCCAGAGCCACGCTGCCTATAGTTTCTACGACATCATTCTGTGTGGTCAGTGTCCTTGAAACCTCTTCAGGAAATATTGCCCTAGAGTCCAAACTGCCCTCCTTCTCTAAACAAAGCAAGTCTTTCCTCCTCGGCAGACCTTCCTGGGGGTCTCCTGCACATGTTATTTGCTCCAAATCTTTCCTACATCCCTTCCTTTTCTTACAAAACCCTTAACTGCCCCTTGCTAAAATAAGTCCATCTTTCTTCTGACAACACTGCTACTGGCCACCTACCTGTCATCAGAACTGGATTCTGGGTAATAGTGATGTCCACAGAAGGACTTCCTTGACCTTCAGTTCTCCTCAGTATTCCAGGATTCTTTTTCTCTCTCCATTGCAGAAATCTTTGGAGGTATCACTCCAAATGTTTGTCTGTCTGTCTCTGTCTCTCGATCTCTGTCTCTGTCTTTGTTTCTCTCTCTCTCTGAATTACTGAGCTCTGAAGTCCTTCTTTCCCCCCCAGTTTCCAAAACAAAGCAACCACTATGTTGACAGGACACCTGTGCTGATGTTCTGGGCTCTGATATTTTCCCCTCAACTCATCCTTTCTTAAGCAGCCTAACAGCCTTTGAAACTCTGCACAGGAAGTTCTTGATAGTATTTGATTAAATGAGCTGCTCCCCCTTTTGAGGAATGCTTTCAGGCCAGTAGCAAAAAAAAAAAAAAAAAAAAAAAAAACAACGCAAACTCTTTAAAGTTTGAGTGACATTGCTCTCTACCGATGCAAATTGGACTTGTAAACATGTTTCAGGCAAAACTTGCTGTTTTGTCTTCGCTATAAAATTTGTCTTTTTTTTTTTTCTTAAGAGAGAGAGAGAGAGAGAATTTTTCAATATTTACTTTTTAGTTTTTGGTGGACACAACATCTTTGTTGGTATGTGGTGCTGAGGATCGAACCCGGGCCGCACGCATGCCAGGCGAGCGCGCTACCGCTTGAGCCACATCCCCAGCCCTAAAATTTGTAATGTACAAACAAACATTCTCTTTGATTGTGAAAAGCAAATAAGTGAATAAGGAATGTATTCTAAGCATTTTGTCCACATTTTGGATCAAACTACCAAAAATCTACTGCAGCAAAAAGTGGGAACTACCGAAATATATTGGGTTTTCTCTAAGCTCAGATTCCAAAAATGTAAAATAAGGCAAATGCCCCAATCCAGCCAACTTGGCTTCACTCTCCAATTTTCTAAATAGTTTAGAAAGTGACTAGCTTTCCTGAAAATTGCATCAGAATGTGGCCCTATGACAGAGGCAGGTTGCAGTTTCTGGACACTGATAATTTATGTACAATGGAATTATCTACATATTGGAATGCTTCTCAGAAGTAATCAGCTCCAAGACACGATTTCAAAATACAGTACTTTACAGAGGAAATAAAAATAACTCCCAAATCTTATGAAACAGTCACTTACTTATCTAATATATTAGAGAAGAGATAATGCAATAAAATATAGAATATTAAGATGATATATTGCAAGTAGCAATACATCTTGCGATATGAGTCACATGCGGTTACAATGAATGACAAATTCAGTGACTGGTGAGAAATAGTAATAAAAGAGAGCTAAAAAAAAACTGAATAAAAGAAGACAAAAGAAGCCTGGTTAGTGTAACTGTAATAAATCTGGTGACCCCATGTATCTCAGTATAAGCACGCCAGTTACACTGAAAGGAAACACAAATTAGAGCTAGAGACCTTGAAACACATGCAGGCCTTTAACATAGATTTCCTTAAAGCAGGATTATGCAGGGATTTTATACCATGCACCATAGAGAAAAGTCCCAGAAATATTCTCAGAACATAATTTTCTGTCAAGTTCCACACGTTTAGCAGCTATCATGTCCCACTTATTTCCTTGCTGGGCTCTCCTTCTTCCTCTTCACATGCCACACTGCCATGGTGCTCAGCTGTGTGTCACCTCCCCACCTCCCTATCTTCAACACAGGACACCTGATGATGGATTAAAGACTCTGTGACACCTGACCCTTCCTCCATGTGTATAGCAATGTTCCTAGAGCCCACGATTATGTAGTTCCCTTGTGAAGGCATTTTTAGAAAATTTCTGCTAAATAAAATTATCACCTCATGGACAGTCATTGCTCTCAGCCCCTGGGTCTTCTGTTAATAGTCACCCTATAGCAGAATAGGGCTATCTTTCCAGGTACTGTCACAGCCTTGACCTGTGTATAATGAGACAAAGTGATTCCATTTTCCTGCTTAAATAAAAGCTTCTTGTGCTAAGTGCTTTCTATGGATTCATTCAGGACATAGTATTAGCCATGTTTTATTCATGAGAGAACTACCCTTCACATAAGGTCCCTGAAGTCGTAAGTTAGAGAGCTGGTACCTGAGCAGGGTCTTTTTGACTCCAGAACTCATGTTCCTGGTCACTCAGCATATTGTCACACTGGCATTCCAGTCTGTAGATACAGCTCAAGAGATTTTCGTGTAAATAGGTTCCTTGTCCTTTAAAGGGAGATCTGGTAAATGACCTCACAGGTACTCACAGGGTTGACAGCTCTGTTTCTCGATCAGCATGGAACCATCGTCACTTCAATCACGTTACAACTACGTGATACTACAGTATACAGAAATTCAGATGAGCCCTCTGCCACCCTTGCTGGGGGTTTATAAAATGTCCCCATGCTATAAACCTGTATTTTCCAAAGCGCATTGCTCTGGATTCATACAAAACACGGCTCCTTTGTTAGTAATTTAGGGGAAATATTGAGTTAAATGAAGCTAAACAGATTCCCCCCCCCCTCTTTTTTTTTTTTTTAACTGTCGGGTTTCTCAAAGCCCTTAATAATTCCCATGGGAGAAACATAATGTGACATAGCCTCCCTCAACCTTGCTGTCTGTCTCTGTGTCTTTTGCATGGCAATCACAGTCTCTGAAAAGTGTTCTTATCACACTCCACAATTCTCAATGGGAGAAATGGTGCCTAAGGGATTGGTGATTTCAAGAGCTTAGTTTGCGCCGTTGCTGGAATCCTGTGTAAGGGTCCAAGGATGAGAGGGCAGTGGCTGATTTAGGAAATTGCAAGTTGCTCCCTATGGCTGAAGCTTATACTAAGAGAGGCAGGGTACTGCTCGAGAAATCACGGAAGGAAGCTTCATTTTCCAGAAGGATCTAGAGAATGAGAGAGTCTCATGAAGGAACAAAGGCAGACAGGAGTGGTGGGAAGAACTAAACACAGATGCATCCTAGACTTCTGGGTCTTCCATGGATGTTGGCATCTCAAGGGACAGGAAGCCCACACCAAGTCTTCCTTTGAAGAGTGCTGCTCTGAGAAGATGAAGCATCCCCCAGAGCCCTCCTACCAGACCACAGAGTCTTCTTCTCCTCCCTTGTTCTCTGGTGATCAGCTCAGCAGCCCTTGACCTTGTTAATTAGCTGTCATTCCTAGGGGTTGTACACAAATTGCACAACCCACAAATACCCAGGTATTGATTAGTGCTTTTCCTATACTTGTTCATCTAATGCCTTTGGGGAAACTTCTACCCTCCAGGCTTAGCACTTATGAAAACAATGCTGATTCAGATCCTGATCGCATCCAGGAACCTTCAGCTTGGGCTAGAGTCCAGAAAAACCTTCTGCTTTGCATTTATTTCTCCTTTTGCTTTTTGGTGCCCACCAAAAGTCAAAACATTTGGAGTTTCTTGCTATGTGTCTCTTGGTGTTTCATACCCATTGGTTCCTGGGGAGGCTTGTTATTCTTAGTGGTGAGAGAAGATGGACTTCAAAGAATGTGCTATGGTAGGTAAGGAAGAGGAAACTGCCCACTTCCTTTATTTCCAGTCATTAGGTAGGGATCAAAACAGAATGACCTGGCACACAACCCACTCTGTATATACTCCCCTGCTTAGAGATGAGGGGCAGCTCTCCCTGTTATACTGGCCAGCCACTGCCAAGGAACATGCGAGTAATAAAATGTCCAAACCTCCTCCTTTGAGTCTTCCAAGTTCTTTCTTTGGAAAACCATATGCTGGGGTTTTGCAGTTCTGGAGTTGAACAGTTTCATATGAACATCTAGAGTTTATAAAATAATCTCTCATATAATCTCTGCATAATGTGAAGGAGTAATTGCTCCTACCACAGGTAGGAATTGATGCTCTTATTTTTTTTTATAAAGCTTCAATCAAGTTGTTATGTGGCTTGCCCAGGAATCCAGCTTGTGAGTGGTGAGCCCTGGAACTGGCAAAGGCTGAGAGAGAACCTGAAGATTCTGGCTCCTGGCCCAGTACTCCATGTTACCCTAAGCCAAGGCTGAGCTATCTTGGGCTTACTCAAGTATCCAGGGGCCAGCCTTAGTAGCAGCCAGTATATCTGAATGGGTTTAAGAAATGCTAAGGAGAGGGGCTGGGGTTGTAGTCCAGTGGTGGAGCACTTGCTTTGCATGTGTGAGGCCCTGGGTTCCATCCTCAACACCACACACACAAAAAAAACATAAATAAATAAACAAACAAATAAAGGTATTGTGTTCATCTACAACTAAGAGAGAGAGAGAGAGAGAGAGAGAGAGAGAGAGAGAGAGAGAGAGAGATTAAAAACAAAACAAAAAAAGAAATTCTAAGGAGAAATTAATCCATTCTTTTGAGTGCCTACTATTGCCAATCTTTGTTTTAAGGCTACACTGATATTGGGATTTAGTGAATAATAAAATGATCCTTGTGCATATAGAATATCTAGGAGAAGACACACATAAACAATAAATCAAGTATATGAGGGGCTGGGGCTGGGGCTCAGCAGTAGAGCGCTTGCCTAGCACATGCGAGGCCCAGGGTTCGATCCTCAGCACCACATAAAAGTAAAATGAAGGTATTGTGTCCAACTACAACTAAAACAAAAATATTTTTTAAAAAGTATACGAGTGATAATGCATGTTGGAAGGTGATAAAAGTGTGTTATGATGAAAATCAGAAGAGGGTTTCAGAATGTGGGTACGGAGAATGTTACACAGCATACATGAACTAGAATGTTGGCAACTTCTGCAAGTTTTTTTTTTTCCTGCAAAAGTGTTCAAAACTGGGCTGGGGTTGTGGCTCAGAGGTACTGCGCTGGCCTAGCATGCGTGAGGCACTGGGTTTGATCCTCAGTGCCAAGTAAAAATAAAATAAAGATATTGTGTCCATCTACAAAATAAAATAAAAATATTTTTAAAAGTGTTCAAAACTTAACTCATCAGGATGCTCTTGGCTTGTCATCCTTTTCTAGTGTTTTAAAAATAGCTATTCACCTAGCTCTTGCTCCTCACCATTAATTAGCCCTTGGAATTAAGTAACACATTTAATTCCCATGAGAAACCCAGGAAGATGAATGTGATTATTCCTACTCCACAGAGGTCAGAAATGTTAAGTAATTTACTTAAAGACACCCTGCTTCTGAGATGAGGCTGGAATTTAAATCTCGATCTGACTACAACAAAAGATCTGCCCTCTTTCATGCTTAGCATTTTAAGAGGTGTTCTGCAGAGGAGACACAGTCCCCTGATTACCTGTTGTGCCTGTGACTCTCTCTGTATCTGTCTCTCTCTTCTCTCTCACATGTGCGTGTGAGTGCCAAGTGCACGCACACACACACCCCTTTTCTTTTCCAGGTAAGGAATGAAGTTGGAGAGTTAGGCAGGACCTTGCAGAAATCTGTACCTTCCCAAGCTGAGCGACCTTTCAATCATAATTGTAAATTATATTCTATTAAAACCTGGAAAAAGCTATCTCATGGCCCTGATTCTGAAGCTTTATCTTTCATTCCCATTGTCTGTGGGTCAGGGGTGGAGCAAAGGGAAAATGCACACAGTTTTCTTTGAAGGCAAAACAGAATTTAAGCATGCAATTCATTTGTCCTAGCAACTCCACTTCTAAGATTTTATCCAAAAGAAATTCTTGAAAAAAATCTAGACAAAGTGAGGGAAATTAATCTGTACTAAAATTGAAAAAAAAAATCACATGGTGAGAAAAGCAAATTTAGAGCAGTGAGACATGATCGTACTGGGAGAAAAAGCATTTTATAAATGCAGGTCTATGTTTGATATCTATCCAGTACACATGAAACTAGTAATAGTGTCTATACATTACATGGCTCTATTGCTTAACTTTTTATAATGCACATATAACAATATTTTTAATTTTTTCAGCACTGTGGATGGAACCCAGAGGTGTACTACCACTGAGCTATATCCCCTGCCCTTTGTTATATTTTATTTTGAGACAGTCTTACTAAGTTCCCTAGGATGGTCTCCAACTTATGATCATAGAACATAATTATATGTTCTATGAAATAGAGTCATAGAACATATAATTAATTTCTATAATCTTGCCTCAACCTCCCATGTAGCTGGGATTACAGGCATGTGCCACTGTGCCCAGTAATATCAGTATTTTAAAAAATAGATAAAGTGATATGTGAAAAATGGGAAGTTATACTCCAGTATGTATGATGTATCAGAATACATTCTATTGTCATGTATATAAGAAATTTTTAAAAAAAAACACTCTATTGAACAATAAATCAGAAAAAAAGTGACATGTGAAAAATTTACCCAGAGAACAAAACTTCAATCTTCCCATGTTCAAAAACTAGTCCAGCTGTTCCAGTTTTTTTCCTAATAAACTGCAATATTATTTTCCCTTAAAAATTTTTAATTTATTCTTCTTAGATATATATGATAGTAGAATTATTTTGATATACTATACATACATGGCATATAACTTATTCTAATTAGGATCCCATTCTTGTGGGTGAACATAATGTGGTGTTACACTGGTCATATATTCATAAATGGCAATATTGTTTTCAAAAGTACTTCAAGTTACAATTAAGGAAGAAAGTAGGAAACTTTTATCTACTCTGTTTTCTTTTGAAAATAGATTAATTTTGGATGAACTTTATAGACACTTTTTTAAAGCATTGGATTCTCAAAAGCACATCTAATGGTGTCCTTCCAATTACATAAAACAAGAGAGAAGGACATCGATTTCATTTTATAACAGATTCAGAGTTGGTTTAAAAACACTATCTCAGGCAGAGCTGAAAATTGCTTCCAACAGGGAAGTAATGGGTTTGGAAAAAGTTAGTCAATTGGTGATTTTTTTTCTCATTACCCATTATTGGTTTTCCAAGTAACAGATCAATCTTGCAATGAATGTGTCTGGCTTGTTCTCAATCTTCCATGAAAAAGACAAATCAATGTAGCGTATTATGTCTCAGTCAGTACTTAAAAAAGAAAAAAGCCAATATGTCTAGACTGAGAGTTAAGACATGCTCACCATCACACTGAGATCAATGATGGAACCAGAGCCATATCAGTCTGACACCAAGGCCCAGCACCCCTAAATCACCCTGCTACACGACTTGAAGGGCTTCTTCCCTTTGGTCTCCATGTAGGGCTGACAACCTGATATCTCTCAGTGGTGTGTGAATGAGGCAGGGCTGGGACTCAATGCTCAAGCTGGATGGGATGAATTTTCAACACTTCACAGTTTGGAAAACCATGCCTCGGAGAGGCCACCTTAGACAACTCAAGGTCCCTGACTCCCAACCTGGGGCATTCCCTGTCCACTCCATGATCACTCTTCCTTAGCGTGGCTAGAATCTCAGATGCTGCAAACTCCTGGGGGAAGCTCTCTGAGAAGGAAACACTGAAAGGGTGTGAACTCCAGAGGCTGTGAGTGAGGTCCTGGGAGTCGTCCAGACTTGGGGTCGCAGCCCAGTGAGGTCACTGACTTGCTGTATGACCTTGAGCATGTTCTAAACAGCTCTGTCAGAGAGATGACGGGGGCATCAAAATGAGGAAGTGTACGCAAATGTTTGTTACCTATTCAGCTCTCCATAGTTAGCTGTTGATAATCAAAGCTAATTCATCAACTGAAAGATGAAGAAGGAATTCTGGGTCTTTCATCTTAGAAATCTTGATGGCGAGACTTAGGAGTTATGCATGTATCAAACCATTTCAGGCAATGGAAACTTTTGCTTTGTTTTTTTTAACCTGCAATTTGCACCCTCTGGTGTGGTGCCCACCATAATAATAATAATAAAAAAAATTTAACTCCCAAGAGACCAGAGTACAATTCATTAGTTTTTATATATCCAAGAGTTGTGTAACCATCACCACCATAGTCAATTTTAGAATATAGTCATCATCCCCAAAATGCATAAACTTGTACATGTTAGCTTTCACTTAACTCTCCCAATTCTGTCTCACATCAGCCTCTGACAACTACTAATATACTTTCTGTTCCTATGGCTTTGTTTAGATTGGACACTACATATAATGGAATCATAGAACATGTGGGCTTTTGTGTCTGGCTTCTTTCACTTAGCATATTTTCAAGGTTTATCAAAGTGGTAACATGCTGCAGTACTTCATTTCTTTTTACAACTGAATAATTCCAATATCACTCTGTGTATATGTTTAGTTTATTCATCAGATGATGGATATTTCAATTGTTTACACTTTTGGCTAATATGAATAATGCCATTATGAACATTTAATTTCTATTGGGCTTTTACCTGGTAGTGGATTGCTGAATCATATGGTAACTCTGTATTTAGTGTTTTGAGGATACTCAATTTGTTTCCATAATGACTGCACTGATTTAAACTTCCACCAGGGATGTACATACAGGATCCAGTTTCTCACATCCTTGTCAACATTTTCTTCTTTCCCGTCCCGTCCCTCCCCTCCCTCCCTTTCTTCCTTCTCTTTTTGATTATCCATTCTGGTAGGTTTAAAGTGATAACTTATTATATTTTTGATTTAACATTTTACTAATGACTAATAATATTGAATATCTTTTCATGTGTTTATTAGTCATTTGTCTACATTCTTTAGAGAATATATTCAAGTCTTTTGCCCATTTTTTAATCTAGTTGGTTTTTTTACAGTTGGGTTTTAGTTCTGTATACATTCTAAGTGTTAATTTCTTACTATATGTAATTCACAGATATTTTCACCCTCCTGTTGTTGTCTTTTGGTACAAAACAGTTTTTAGTTTCAATGAAATCGAATCTGTCTATTCTTTGTTTTCTTGCTTATGAATTTTTGTATCATATCCAATAAGTTATCACCAAATCCAATGTTATGAAACTTTTCCTTGTTTTTTTCTTCTAAGAGTTTTATTGTTTTATATCCAATTTGTTTTATGAACCATTTTGAATTAATTTTTGTATGTGTATGGTAAGGGTCCAACTTTATTCTGTTGCATGTGAATACCTAGATATATCAGCATCATTTATCAAAAAGATTGTTCCCTCCCTGTTGAAGGGTCTTGGCATCCTTGTTGAAAATTACTAAATTCATATATATGAGGATTTATTTCTGGGCTTTCTATTCTATTCCATTGGTCTCTATGTCAGTCTTTGTGCCAGCACCACAATGTTTTGATTACTGTAAATCTGTAGTAAGTTCTGAAGTCAGAAATCTGCTTTAAGATTTTTTTCTGACTATTCTGGGTCCCTTGACATTCCATATGAATTTTAGGGCCATCTCATTAATTTCTGCAAAAGTAAAACCACCACAACAAAAAAACCCCACAACAACAACAACAACAACAACAAAAACCCCACCAAAACCCCCTGAAATTTAGATACTGTGTTGAAATTGAACATCTCTTTGGAGGAGTATTACCACCTCAAGGGTACTGAGTCTTCCAATCCATGAACACAGGGTGTTTTTCCATTCATTTAGGTCCTTTAAAATTTCTTATGAAGATTTTTTTTGTAGGAGTCACTATACAAGTCTTACTTAGATGTAACTTCAAATCATAAAAAAAAGCCTTTGTTATTTGTTCCTAAATATTTTGTTCTTTTTCATGCTCTTATAAGTGGAATTTCCTTACTTTCATTTTTGGATTATCCATAGCTAATGTATTGAAGTACAACTGATTTTGTATCTTACCAACTTGATGAGCTTTGTAGTGTTTTAGTGTCTATTTATGGCATCAGTCTATCCAATAATATAGTTTTACTTCACTTTTCCAATCTGAATGGATTTATTTCTTTTTCTTATATAATTGCCCTAGATAAAAACCTTCAGTATAACATTGAAGGGAGTGCCAGGAGTAGACATCTTTGTCTGGTACTTGATATTAGGTAGAAGTTTTCCATCATTATGCACAATATTATCTGTGGGTTTTGTGTAGATGCACTTTATCAGTTTGTGAAGTTCCTTTCTATTTTTATTTTGTTGATTTTTTTTTCATGAAGGGGTGATGGATTTTGTCAAATACTTTTTCTGTCCATTGAAATGACTATGTGGTTTTTGCCCATTATTCTATAAAGAGGAGTGTTACAGTGATTGGTTTTGGTGTAATTATGTATATGTAGGAACATTTATTTTTACATGAATACTAAATGTTTAATTAAAATTGAACTGAGAAGAGCTTTGTACAAGACCAACAGACATTTATTGTCTATTTGCTATCCTGGCTCTAACTTGAACCTCTATGTTGGACAAGAACAGGTGGCAAACTGAGATGTAACTGTAACCATGATTTCAAATCACAAACAATCATAATTTTAAAAATGTGTTTGTTTTAAAGAAAGAATATATATGTACATATATAAAATTTAAATATTAAATTAAATGTAGAGACACACATGAACTTTTTATTGTTTGCTATCATAATCACATTTTCAACTCTTGACAAGATGAGTATCTATTAAAAAGCTCTATAAATTAAAAGAAAATCAATCCATAATATTTCTGGTTTAGAATATATTATTGCAAAAATGACTTTGGGTAGGTCAAAATTATTTAATGAGAAAAACATATATGGACCTGGAAACTTTCTTTTCCCATAAAAGGCAACAATAATGGTACTGATAATATTACTTGCTAACATTTATGAAACCTGCCCCTCAGTTAATCACATCCTAGCAACAATTTTATTTAAGTATCTTTTTAGTGTTACAAACAACTCTATGGCCAACAGAGCGATTATTCTATTTTTAAAAAAATATTTATTTTAAAGTTTTAGGTGGACACAATATCTTTATTTTACATCTATGTGGTGCTGAGGATCAAACCCAGTGCCTCATGCATGCCAGGCGAGTGCTCTAACACTGAGCCACAACCCCAGCCCCAGTTATTATTCTATTTTATAGCTAAGGAAACAAAAGTCACTTGACCCAGCGTTCACAGGTAGTTAAGAGGTGGGGTCAGAATTTGGGAGCAGACCCATATGATTCCAAAGCAATTTGACTTTAAACCATATTTTGTGATTTAGGAACCAGAATTTCATTTACGTGTAAACTCAAAATTGTTCATTTCACCTTTTGAATTGAAATGGGACCAACAATCCTGGAAGATTGTAAGATTCGCAGTATGCCGTTTGTTGACCAAATGCTATGTCAAGTACTCATTGAATACTTACTATGTGAATTTAACCCATATCATGTAAGTAATTAGTAATGGACAAGGCTATCAGGAACGGTTGTATATTTTATTATGCAGTTTATGATTTTTTGACTATGTTTGATCATTTAAGTAGAAGATATTTATTGACAAGGTCAATTCCACCTTTTAACAGAAAAAAAATTAGCTATCCCAGAGTGGCTAATGATTCATTTAGTATATCCGTAACTGGGTACATTAAAATCATCATAAAGTTGTTATATGGAGGGAGCTTGATAATCTAAAACTTTAAGCTCAATACCGTGGACCTTCCTGAAGTCCTGGCTCAGGACTCAGGACTACACTACTGTGGTTTTCTTCTTAACTCTCCCAACATGGTGCTGATCTCTAGATCTCCTTGCAGCCTCTTGGCCTGAACTCGGTCTTCTCAGGCGTTTGTTCATCTCTTTCTTATCCTTTATTAAAATTGGTATATTATAATTATACATAGTAGTGGGATTCATTGTTACCTATTCATACATGTACATAATTTGGTCAATTTCATTCCCTAGTCTCTCCCCTTTCCTTCTCTTCCTCCCTTCCCCTACATCTTTCTTTTTCTTTCTTTGTAAACAGACACACTATCTTTATTCATTTTTATATGATGCTGAGGATCAAACCCAGTGCCTCACACATTTGAAGCAAGTGCTCTACCACTGAGCTACAACCCCAGCTCTACATCTCTTTCTTAACCTAAAAAGGCCCATCTCAAGTTGTAACCATCACAGCTTAGCAGACGGCTTGCAAATGTATAACTCTGGTTTTGACCTCTCTGACCCAATTCAGACCCTTGTGTTAGGAGAGTTTACTTGAATGTCCCAGTCTCTTAAAGTCAAGATAGTCAAACTGGGGACTAGGGTTGTAGCTCAGTGGTGGAGACTTGCCTAGCATGTGGGAGGCACTGGGTTTGATCCTCAGCACCACATAAAAATAAATAAATAAATAAAGGCATTGTGTCCATCTACAACTCAAAAGAAAATTTAAAACAAAAGATATTCAAACTGGATCTAATTTTTCACTTTAAAAAAAAATTAAAACTGCCTTTGTTTCTTCAGGTCCACAATCTTGGAGGGGTTCATCACTTATTCCTCCACGTCTTGGGTTGAGTTTGCATCCATTCATCCACCACTGTACAGAGGATTGGTCCCTTCCTTTCCATGGCCATTGCTTTCCCTTAGCTCCCTTACAAATCATGTTTGCGATGTGGTTGTTCTGTGCTGTGAGGAATCCTTATGCAACCTCCTGGCCACTGTCCAGGGGATCAGAAAGGCCATTTGGCCCTATGAGATGACGTCCATGATGTCAGTGGGAAGCGGGAGAAGGATGGAGGCCAGCCCAGTGAAATGTGTAAAGAAAACGAACATGATTTACACAAGTCTGGGAAGGTCCTCACATTTCCTTCCTCAGGTCAGATTCTCTCTACTTTGGTATAAAACAGCGTAGATTATGGAAAGACAGCTGTTGGCTGAGTCCTGAGCAGTACAGACAAGAAAGATGTTGGCCTCTAGCTAGACACGGATAGCCCAGGCTGCCTGCACCTGGTGTTGTGACTCTCTTGCTGCACTGCTACCAGCACTTGCTGTGTAAACCAGGGATGCCAGCCTGAGCCGAGGGCTCCATATTAGAGTGCTCAGGAGCATGGGCTCTGAAGTGGGATGGACTCAAGTTCAAATCCCTGCTCAGCCACTCTCTGGTTGCTTAACTGTGTAACTAATTCCTCAGAGCCGAGCAGGTCAACTTCTTGGGAACACCTAGGTAGCAGAACAAGACATCACCAGGATGAGAGTGCAAACAGATATTCCTACCCCCCTCTGTTTCAGTCAGCCTTTTCACTGCTGTGACTAAAAGATCTGACAAGAATACTTCTAAAGGAAGAAAGTTTATGTGGAGACTCATGGTCCATAGAAGGCTAGTTCCATTCCTTGGGGCTCAAGGGGAGGCTGAACACCATGGCGGGACAGTGTGGTGAAGGGAAGTAGCTCCTATGATGATCAGAAAGCAGAGAGAGACTCCATTCACCAGATATAAAATATACAGCCCAAAGGCACACCCTCAGGGACCTACCTCCTCCAGCCATAACCTACTAGCCTTTGGTCACCACTCAGTTAATCCTGTCAGGGAATTAATTCATTGATTGGGTCAAGGCTCTCATAAACCAATCACTTCACCTCTGAATGCTCTTGCATTGTCTCACACATGAGCTTCTGACTCATATGGTGGAGTACTTGCCTAGCATGTGGGAGGCACTGGGTTTGATCCTCAGCACCATCACAAGTAAAAGATCATGTATGTGTCTTTAGCACACCCCTGAGGTTTGAGGGGGTGGTTGGGATCACCATGTAGATCTCTAATAGCCTGGTAAAACAGAAGCTCTACCAAGCCTAATCACAGGGCCTTGGTTTTGAGGATTAAAGCAGGCCAGTTTGGGTCAGAAGAGAACAGCTCAGATAACATAGGAGCTTAAAGCCATCAACTATCTTTCTTCTTCTCAATCTCTCTAAAGGCACCAACTTAAAACACGACAGTCTCTGTTTTCTCATCTTTGAAATGGGGATCATAATTCCATATTACTAGACTGTGTTGAGAATTACAGAGAATGTCCATAAAACACTTTGCACAGGGGCTGGGCCACTAATGCAAGGTCCATATACTTCCATATAAATTCCAGGCAGGCTGTCATGGGCATGTATTCACATTTACTTGTTTATGAGCACATGAGAGTTGGAAAAGGGTGGGTCATTGATATATATATATATATATATATATAAGACATGTGGACCCTTTACTGTTTTGAAGCCCAAATTACTCATTGGTCTATTATTTCTTTCAGAGTGATTTCCTTTTTGTCTACACTTACAGATGGAAATATAAAAATGCAAGGAGATTGTTTTCTTACAGCTGGTGAACTATATCTAATTACTCTGTAATCTCTTCACCTGAAGTCCCATTTGGTTAGCCCCTGTTCCCTCCAAAGGAGCAATCATCAATCAGCACTCCCTCTGGCTACTCTATGTAGGTTTTATAGTTGTTCACTATAGACCCCAGGTACCAAAGACATCCCCCAAACATTATCAGTGGAAGGCATTTGGGGCTTTTAAAGTTGGTCATGAAACTAAATGAAACAAAGGGATTAAGGACAGATGGGATTAAGGAGAGATGACTGAGGTTGTATGAGTAAGTGGCAAAGCCAGCAAATCTAAATCTTTATCTGGAGATTTTTATCTAAAAATAAAAAGGGCAGATTTGACTCGATTTTTGCTGGATTTAGAACCACACTTCCAGTCTCAAGAGGATTAGTATTGGTAAAGCACTTATGACAATATATTCATCTAGTGTCTGATTCAATAAATGGTAATATAATCGTCATTGCTGATACTTGTAGTGACTGAGATGCACATGAGTGAGCTGCAGTTATGTAGTGACTGAGATGCATATGAGTGAGCTGCATGCATGTAGCTCTCAGAAATTAGGAAGTGGTATTTGGGGTTAGAAGTCAATTTCCTGTGAATTTGATTGGCTCAAATCAGTGCCCCAGGGTTTCAAAGACTGACTCAAGTAGACCGGGTGGGCTGACTACAATAAGCTTTTGAAGCCAGTTTCTGGGCTGAGGTTTAGAAATCTCAAAGTAAAGCAGAACAAATGAGCATAAGGGATCAAAAACCTGGAGCCTTCTTTGGGGAGGTCAGAGAGTTCTGGAAAGGACATGGCAGTCATGCCAGAAGACTTTTGCAGACAGAAGGTTTAATCTTTTCCAACTCTAGACATTTGGAATAGAAGCAAGGAAGAGAATGAGAAGTGGAAGTAATATAAATGAGATCCACCGGCGAGTTTGATCTGTAACCTGCTTTTGATAGACAAGGTAGTAAGTCTCTGCTTTGCTGAACCTCTCTGTTTCAGTGCATCTGTGAATCCTTGCCTTCCCCTTCCTCACCCTTCCCTTCTCTTTCCCTTCTTCTATTCCTTACTCCTACCCTTCCTTCCTTTCATCCTTTATATCTTTTCTTTTGAAAGGAAGATTTTGCATTAAAAAAACCCTCAGCTCTCTCATGGCCAAGGTGGAGAAGAAGAGGGATTTCTTTGGATTATCCAGCAGAGCTGGCTGGGAAGGCCAGAGGGAACTTCTAGGGCAGGTGAGTTGCTGAATATGGCTAATACACCTTGGAATCATGGTCAGGGGTAAATGTGGACAGAAGAAATGATCCCTGAAGGCAAGAGCCAGAGAGAGCTGCTGTCCTCGATCCCTGTCCTCCTGAGATTTGCCACGCCCTGGAGACCAACACAGCTCGAGATGGTCCCCGTCCCAGAGTGCCCCTCTCTGTTCTTCACAGTTCCCTGCCAAATCTGACCCTGATCGCCCTTTTCCTGAGACCCTCTTGCAACAGAGCTTCAGTTCTTGATGTTTCTGAGTATCTTCTTTGCTCTATCTCCATGTTTTATTAAAAAATAATGTTCTAATCACTTCAGTAATTCACATATATATATCTCATTATAATTCTCTGTAACAAGTATCTAAATTGTCTCATTTTACAGGTAAGATGTTGAAACTCAGGAGGAAAGGAGTCAAGTAACTTGCCTCAGATCTTGCAATGTGTATGTGCTTGGGTCTGGGATTTGGCTTTATCTCCAAACCCCTCATTCTTAATCAGTAAACTTCTTCTCATGTGTATCACACTACAATTCAACCGCTTGTTGACCTTGTCTCTCTGTCAACTAAGTCATCAGCTCCTAGAGTTAAAAGCAGTGCTTTCCTCCTGCTTTTTTCATCCCTACCTAGGATAGGGCCATGGTGGGCATGCTGCACGTGTTTTCCATTTGTGCTACATTGCACTGACTTCCTGCAGGTGGACCAGAGGCAGGGTAAGAAAGACTCCAATCCAGCTCCAGAATAGTTCAACTCATGATTCCGTGAGCTCACAGTATAACAAAGTTATACTATGGCATGTGTATAGAAACCTAAACTATTAAGCTGAAAGGAGTAACAAAGGACATTAAAAATAGAAATTGAGGTTGGGAACTCACCAAGACCCTGTCCGTGGAAAATGTGAACACTCTTTGGAACTTTTCCATCCTAGTTCCTGAATTTGTAACACACTTCCATAGGTCTAATTTGGGCTTTAACATCCCATTTGCAGGAAAAAAAAAAAGATATCACATATGTTATGGCTCAAGCCATCTTCAGACTTGCAACTGAGGTGTTAAGATACTGCAAAAGAAACACAAAGTGAAGCACATGTGAAGTCCCCTCAGACTGGACCTGGGCAGCTGAAACAAGACTCAAAGACCCTTGAGGGCTGTAACCTTTCCCCTTGGAGATCTCTGAAAGACGTCCAGTGAGTTCCAATTTGGGCAGGGGTTTGTTTGTTCTGCTTGGTTCAAGTCAGGGCTACGGATCCCTAATGGTTTTAATGTCCCTAAAGGTTTTCCACATTTGGGCAAGATCTATGCTTCATGTAAGCCCCAAGGAGGAGGTCTGGCTGAGCCCTCTGTGCCAAGGGCGCTCAGATGCCGACTCAGGGGAGAGGTTTAGCAACATCTACCCCTTGGCATGAGCAGGGAGACTTTTTACAATTGTGCTGTGTCGTAGTAAAAATGCCTCCATTCTTAACCAACTGTAGTTTTTACTGCATTTCATTTTTCTCCCGGTGAGGCTGAATTTTCAAGACTAGACCTTTTTCTCCAACCACTGCATTATGCCAACAAAAACTAAGAGAGCTTGCACTGGCTTCTGGCCCTTTCTTTTGAGTGCACCCGTTCCTAATCCAGGAATAATCACTCAGGTTTGTAATTGCCACTCTCCTCCCCACTGAGGGTACCTCCAGGCTCTTGCCCTCACATGCCACTGCTAGTCTGACTTTCCTAAATCCGACCTGCTTAGGAGCCTGCAGGGGCTCTAATATCTCCTATATCTCCAGGGAGACAGACCCCAGCTATAATCTTGTGCCAAGATGACCCCAGTGTGTTTATAGCCTGACTCCCTTTTGCCCCAACTTGCTGGCCAACTCCTGAATCTCTGAGCTGAAGTGCTCTGGCAGAGTTAATGAGAATCTCAGAATGCAATCCAGGGCTCACAAATGTAGACGTCTACAGGGCCAAGCAGGTAAGAGAATGAGGTGGAGCCAGGTGTCTCACGTATGGGGCTAATGTGTCTCATCTGAGGGGTGAGTGTGCATCAGTGCCAGGCCATGGGGCCAAGAGAGGATGATGGCCCAGGGCTTCCAGAGAAGCCAGAAGTCTACACCTTAATGCAAAGCTTCCTAATTTTTAAAATACTGCAGGTGTCAAAGACAAACACACATGGCCTGGATTTGGCCCATTAGGAACAAATTTTGCTCCCCCGACACAAGTAAAAACAGAATACTAACTGAGTTTGGCATGGGGTAGGGGACTATTGGTAGTCCCCACAGGCTCATCTTCAATCCCCTTTCTAGTCCACACCATAAACTTCTCTTCTACATCCAACCTTTTGGAATATAGTTCCCAGAAAGCAGAGAGAGCTATTACCAGTTACCCTCCTTTCCCCACTTTCTCAAAACAATTATGTGGTTTACATGGTTTTCAACTAATACTATCTCAGGTCTTCATCTGGAATAATCATTTATTTTCAGACTCCATATCACTGACATTTCAAAAATATTTTTATTTGGGGTACAAAGAGAATTGGAAGGGACTGAGCAGGAGGACACCTCTGCTTCATTAGATCTGAACCATCCTTTTGAAACATATATCTTCCTGATTAACACCCTTTGAGGGCTTCCTATTGCTTCTGGAGCCCTTAATAAGAGCCCGCATCATCCAGAAGTTTGTTTTCCCGCTCTGCAACTCAGTTTATTCATATGTAAAAATGTGAGGCCTAAATTAGATAATTTTAAAACATTTGTCACAGCGCCTGGCACACAGTGAGCATCCAGTACACGTTGGTGTTTGTTGTTCGGACTTCTCTGGACTTCCTTGGTATAACCAACCTTCCAGCTCCCTATTCTCCATCAAAACCTTGACTCTGCATACTCTCTGCAGCCACTGTGCCTTTGCATATACAGTCACTGCTGCCCTGACACTATTCCAGCTCCTCTTTCCTCTTAGTAATCATAGATTGGACAATTATCCCCCAGCTTAAACATCACTGCTTCAGGGCAGACTTTTCTGCCTGGTCAAATCTCACACAGACATGTCCATCTCCCTTATAGCATGTATCGCAGTTCAGTTTGCCATTTATTTTTGTGATTGCTTGCTTCCCTACTGGTATTTAAGCTCTTCATGGATAGGGACAATGTCTCTTCTACTCTTACTCCCTGGCATTGTAGGTATTCGTAAGTATTTATGAAATAAGTGAATTCCCATATTCCCATCAGTGGTCTCTCTGACAGGTTGGAGTGGGATAACTCCAAGAAGAGGATTTTCCCCAAAGCTCTTTGCCTGCTTTGTGTGCTGCAGAGTGGACCCCTACCTTTTTGCTCAAGGAAGAGACCCCAGACCTCCAAAGCAGGGCTGATGTAAAGACTGGGGTCACCTTCTGCCTTATTTTCCTTTTCTCAACAATTTACAGAGATGAGACCCTCAGGAACACTTGCCAACTGGCCCAGAGATGTGCGGACACTTAGGAAATCCATAGAAACACATAAGAGAGCTATCCTCCATGGCTATCTGCCTTATTATGGTCAATTAATAACACATATTAGGGCAGGGGCCAATGAAGATCAGAGACGTGTTTCTCATGTGACTCTCAGAGGGTCCACCTCTGCCACCTATCTTCAGTCACACATGGGGCAGGACTGAGACCAGTCCAAGAGACTTTTGCAAATCATGCTTTCAAAAAAAATGGTTATTGTTGATAAATTAACTTTTTGATGGGGCAATGCTCACAGGACAATGCAGATGTTTCAAATATTCTTGGTTTTAGTACAAGGAACTGCATGTGAGCCTGGAGCTGTGTGCACATGTTCACATATTCATTCATTCTCTCAACAAGTATTTTCAGAGCTCTTTGTATGGACCAGGCACTGTGTGGCTGCTTTTGCAGAGTGGAATACATACACTTGGTCCATTAGCTAACAGGAGTGGCTACTTCTCTTGTTTGATTGACTCTGTGCTATGACTCTGCAGCTGTAGGTTAAAGACCCCCAACTACCCTCACTGGTGCCCATATGAAAGAAAGAAAGTGCATCACTTCCCCAAGATTTCTGAAGTCCTTGTAGATCTATAGGGCAAGAAGATAGAGGGTATGTGGGAAAATAATTGCTTTTGTAGTCAGTTGAACCTGCATTCAAATTTGAGCTTCCATATTGTATTATATTATGTACGTACACAAACACATGCACCCTGGTGTAAGACACAGGATCTTAGTGGGGAAAATCTGGAATGCTTCCTAGAGGTTAAGAACATGTGTTTGGGAGTCAGACAGGCTTAGGATCAAATGCTGACTTTGTCCCTATTAGCTGATAAACTCCAGTGAAAGATTTTGGTTCTGCACTTGGTAGTTCACTAGTCTAGAATTTTTGAGTTTCCAGGGTCTCTGAAACTTTCTGTACTCTGGGTTCCCCTCTGTATTCCCAGATCATATACACTAATACCTGCTGGAAATGGATTTTAGATGTTTGCTTATGAATGTAAAAAATGTGACTTTGGGCATAAACAGGGAGAAACACCCACACTGCTACCCAGGGTGTTTCTGGTAACTAAATTCACAGGGAAAGCCTCAGAAGCATTGAAGCATACCATGTTCAGGCTTCTATGGAATCACTTGTAAAATAAATATTATGGAAAACGTTTTTGAAGAAAGTTCATTGTCGTGATGAACTGTTAAGTTAAAAAAGACTTAAAAAATACCAAATATGTATTTCTACTTGACAAAATATTTAGAATTTTATGAAGGTGGTAAAATATCTTCTGTTAGAATTAAGTTAATTGGAAACAAGACATCCTTTAAAATGCCCTTTTACTCCTTTAACTTCACTACTAGTTTCTTTATTATTTTTTGGAGACTCAATTCCAACAGAAGTTTGAATAATGACTCAGACTATCTTGAGATCTTCTCTTTTTTTTTCCTCTTAAATATTTGCTACTGACCCACATGTTATTATAAACAGATTATAAGCATATTCCATTATGTTCTATAAATGTTCCCATGGACAAGAATTTTCATAGCTCACTTAAAGGAGATTTAGCCCTTTAAAACAATAAACAATTTAGAAACATTGAAAAGGATGTGTTTCATGCACTGAAAAACATCTCATTTAATTTGATCGTAATGAGTACTTCATCTTTATAAAATTGTACAAATTTTAACTTGCACACTAAATTTGTACTGATCACAGACTTTAGACAAAGTTCTTAATACCAGGAGTGAATACTTGGCATCTTTTCTACTCTGGAGGGAATAGAGAGAACATCGTCAGAGAATCAAGTAGAAAAACAGAAGCTTGATCTTCTCGGTCAGGGCTTGTTTCCTCTCGCTAAATACCTGCACACGCTTCTTCACGCTCTGATGTGGTTTTAGAAACCTCTGGGCTCACACATCCTATGCTATTTTCAACTATAACCTTTATAACATCCTAAAATTGTCTGTTCATCTTACCATCTCCATTAGTACTCCTTTCCTTGAAAGGAAAGACTGCATCTGGTCTTACTGCTTTATCCTTGGCACACAGTAGATGTCCAACAAATATTGCTTAAATGAGTAACTGAATGAATGGCCTAATGCATGGGAACCCAGGAAAAGCTTACTCAAGAAGTCACACCGGAGCAGCTCCCAGCCACCCTCTCAGGTGTCCCATACGTTGCTAGTGCTCTGGGTCCACAGCCAGGAAAACCTAGAGGGTGCTTTTCCTTCTTGTGTGCACTTATGACTGAGCTAACAGCAAAGCCTCTGAGTACAGGGAAGGAATGGCGTTTCAATTTTCTATAATAAAGGGTTCCACCAATCATCATTTACCACTATCGTCATCCTCAGTATGACATAAGAGACTATGCAAAGATTTTTTTTCTTTTCTTTTGTTGTTTTTTGTTAGCAGTGCTGGGGATTGAACCCAGGACTTTGCACAGCTGTTCTACCACTGAGCTATCTCTCAACCCACTGCTAAGTTCTCAATATACATTTTTATACTTAACCTTCAGAACAACTAGAGGAGTTTCATTTTAAAATTTTCATTTTTACAGAGGCAGAAACTGAAGCCCAGAGAACTTAAGTCACCGGTTCAAGATGACCCAGTGTTGAATTCAAGACTCTAAGACACAATGATGTTCATGTTCAATTTCTTTTAACCATAAAGTAACTCAGAGAGTGGCATTCTTAACAGGACAAAGAGAGCCTAAAATTACACTGGTCTTATTCATTCTGAGACCTTCATCCCATTTGTTTCAACAAAACCAGGCTTTCCCTTCTTCTGCCATATTTTCATTTGAGCATGAGGCCTGAATAGCTTTTATTATTTCTGCTGACAACAAGAGCATTGGAAAGGAGGAGTTTAAATCCATCAGAACCTCACACTGGCTTCAAATGCACATATGGAAATTAAATTGCAACTGTAGAAGATGGTAGGAGAATGGCATTTTTTGGAGGAAACCACTTTTGCATGTTTCTGAACCTATTCTTTGGCAGTCATCTCCTTCCTCTAAAAATGTTTACTTCCCTATTATTTTATATGCTCTCTTTAAGAAGAATGTTTTTGATCACCTTGATGGAAGACGAGGAATTTAGTCTATTCTTCCAATTACTGTAATTTATATTTTTTTTAGTTTTGTTTTGCTATTAGTAATATTTTCAGCTTTAAATACTGTTCTTGAACTTCTCTCTTCACCCTCTAATTCAAATGTCCTTTTTGATTCCCCCAGGGCAAGCCAGCTGGTCTTTTCCTTCTCTAATTAAATCCACCTCTTACAGGATAAACACACTTTCTTACTCTAGTTTGTTTGTTTGTTTGTTTTTTGTGGAACATTTAATTAGCAACACTGAGTATTTTTCCCTTTCAATATTCAGCAAGTTTGAAGGAAAACCTTGGAGTCTAATCATTGTTAGATTAGATCTGGACATAGCAGTTCAAATAACTATCTTGTAAATGATTTCTGGAATATGTAATCAGGACTTGACATTTTTATTTGAATCTCTTGAGTGTCTGTCCGGCATGCTGTCCTCACCAATCATCTTTCTGAATTCACTGATTAGGATGTAACCAGCCCTTAATCGTCTGATTTATTTCCCTGCATCCCTCCCTCAATTCTGTGTCAACATTTTTGCTGAGATATAGGACAGAATGTTTTCTTTTCAAGAACTTGTTTCTGGGAACAAAATAAAGGCAAATGAAAGTATTGAATTCATCCAGTTAGATCCATTCACACCTTAGCACGTGACATGTTTAGGTCATACCTGGCCATGGAGTCACAGTCACATTCCTGGGTTACAGCTGGTATGAAGTCATACTCTGATGTCATACCTATGTGCAGAATCACACTCTTCGATGATACCTGACCACCAGTGGTCCCAAAGGCAGACAGACTTTGTTCTGTGCCCACCACAGTTCCCGAATCCAGGACCTACTGGGGCCACTTTCAACTCACTAGTCTGCCACTTTCTGAATTCTCTTAAGTGGTTAAGTAGACTTGAAGCCTAACATTACATTTTTTTCTGGAATGAGAAACACTATTTTATAAGTTGAAGATTTCCAGATGTGATGGTTAGTGTTCTTCCCCTAGGTGGCAAAGCACTCGGCCACAAAGGGCAGCTAGTGAATATTTCTTCAATGATTAATTGGTTCACAAACACACCCAATATCACATTTAAGCATACTTTTAACTCCCCCCCCAAAAAAAAAAAACTCAATGTGACAAAACTAATAAGTCAGGATAGTCTTTAAATAAACTTAACTCTTGGAATTAGAACTATGCACATGCCTTCCCTGCCTGGTAGGCATGTAAAGGGTAATTGTTTTGATTATGAGGAAGTCAACTAAGGCAGCTGTTATGAACTAAATTATTTATGAGGTATGGTCATGCATTTCAAATGTAAGTATGTGTATTCCTAATATGATTTCTGGTTTTTATATTCAAAGTGCTTAGTTTTAGAAACAGACACAAATAGGACATACTTATTATAGTGAAAGACAAATAAGTTGAAAATTTATCAGACTTTTCTACCAGAAATGAAATATTCCCTATTTTCAAATGAGAATATTAAATCTCTAAGACATGTTTTATTTTGACATTAATGTTCCATTTTTTAGCTTATGTATGACCAATAACTTTTCTACACATACATGCATGCAATCAAACTTGTTAAAAATGAACAGTTAAAAATGAACAGTGGAGATTACTTTTCTACCTCATAATTTAAATGGAAAACTAGCTAAGCTTCATCCTGGTTATATATAATTCCTTAATTTACAAACTGGACTCAGCAACAATTATGAGAAGGAAAAATTATGTTTAATGCACTAAGTTTACACTACTGTTGGTACCATATACACATTTGAGAATATTTAGCTGCATTATTTGAAAAATTCTCTTATTATTTTTCTGATTTTGCTATTTCAGGGTGCTATCTCACTATGGTTGATCCCGTTTTCCTCTCCCTTTTTACTTTATCTTGTTTTTTCTTGATTATCAAAGCCAATGATTCATTTGACGGCCATTGCTGTGCAGTGTGAGCCTTGAGATTCTAACAAGGTTAAAGGGGAGAAAGGGGAAGGGAAGTAGAAAGAGCTTAACTGTATCAAACTAATGGACGACCGTGACAGAATGGTATAAGCTTTCACTTTTCTATTTTCGTACAGCATTCATAATAATCAAGGGTACGCCCTGGCTGATCAATGCTTCCTATTAGGAAATGCCTCTTTCAATCTGGGAAACTTTCAACTTAATGGACATCGTCCTCAGTGGTCAGGAAGACAGGAAACCAGGCATGTTTGTATCCTAACTGTCAGCTTTCTGTGCCACCCCATAGACTGGTAAAGCTATCTGGTAGCAGAACTCTGGCAAACAAGCCTTCAATTACCAGCTCCTGACTTGGGGACAATGATCGACTGGATGTACATCCTCTTCCCCTGTTTCATCTGCAGGGTACTGCAATCCCCACTGGTGATTCTAATCACCTTCAGGGGACAAGTTCTCAGATCCTTTTAACCCTATGATAGACTTGGGGGTGAAAGATGTACATAGCATTGCCCTTCCTTTTTCTTAATTGAGTTATCTTTTATTGTGCCAAAATGCACACAAATTAAATTTAGCGTCTTAACATTTCTAAGTGCACGACTCACACTGTCATGCCACCATCCAGATAATACTCTTCCACCTTACAAAACAAAACTATACCCATCACACACTTATTCCCATTCCCACTTCACCCCAGCCTGGTAACACAACCCTACTTCTGTCTCTCTGGTTTTGACTACTCTAAGGACCTCATGCAAGGAAATCATAAGCATTTGTCTCTGTCCCCCTCCTTTCTTCATACCTTTCCTAACTCCACTAAATGGACTTCAAACATCATTTCTGGGAAAATTATTTTTAAAATTTGGGCTATCTCCTTCTGTCCTTCTTCATTCCATTTATGAGCGTTCCTTTTTTTTGTGAAAGGAAAACATTATCAGGATAATTATCTGATTCTTTCATAGAGGTCTGAGTTTTGAAGGGTAATTAACCACAACAAAGAACTACAGCTGCCAATATCTAAAATCTCAGAAATGGCTGAAAGTTCTTTTCAAAGTCTCCATGAAAGTTTTAAGTTAACTCTTCACTCTCCCTAATTAAAATTATTCCTCAACAAGACACGTCTTTTAATTCTCTTGTACTGCTTTTTTCTTGGAGGCTGAATCTCTGTGTCTCAATAATAATGTTTCTCTAATATTATTTTCTTTATTCTGAAGGGTGTATATTTCAACTCTGTTTTAGATAAAAGAGGCCTTATTAAGGACTAGAGTCTGAGAACTGAATCGCGTTTAACTCTGCTGTTTCTCTAGGAATGTGTTCTAAGTTCCACCCAGTTCCTGAGAAGTGAATTTCTAAAACACAACCCAGTTTATAAACTGGAAACTGTATTAAATGCTTCCCCATGGATTTTCACTAGCAACTCAAAACTCAAAGTTGTTGACCAAATTTATGACACAGGACACACTGAACGATTAAAAATAGCCAAAAACCATGGCAGCCACCACTATCTCCAGATGCCCTGGTGGAACATATGGCTGTCTGGTTATCAGAGAGCTCAATATCCATGAGCCAAAATGCTGATCCTACAGATTCTGTGAATATTCTGTGACTTGATGATCCATCCATCTGATACTTTAAACATTTTTAATTTTTAGAAATTGACAAAATTATGTATGTTTATTGTGCATAACTGATGTTTTGTCATATGTATACATTGTGGAATGGCTCAATCAATCAAGTTAATTAATGTACGCTTTTCCTCATATACTTATCATTTTTTGTGTGGTGACAAACCCATATCCTGTTTTTGTTTCCTGCTGCATATTGAAGAAACTTTAATTAAGACACATAAAGACTTTGAAAACCCTTGGGGGAGGGACTGAAGTTGAAAATGGCTTAAAGCAGGCCAGAAACTATAGAAATAAGACCAGGGCAGAAGGCAACCAGTTAATTGTGTTATTCAACAGGAGCTACTTACAGAGGGTTATCAGAAACCAAAAAAAGAGCTGCAAAACAGAACATTAAAAAAGAAAGAAAGAAAAGAAAGAAAAAGATAAAAGCCCAGATCAGTCTTAAAACTCCAACTGGAAGATCACACACATTACCAAAGTCTCTGTGCTGGGAATGTTGATCTACGAGGTCTACACTGAACAGGAAGAGCAAACCGAAATCAAGATCAAGTTACTATAAGGGCAACAGATACGCTGACCAGCAACCGACTTAATACTTCCACAGGATCTCCCACAGCACGTGCACTCTGCTGGGCAGAGTGTGTATCTAATAAGCACAGGTTGGTAAGGTCCTAGCATATAGTCACATGCAGTAAAGTAATGCCAATTCCATATGCTCTTCTCAGCTCAGTTTCCTGGAAACAGTACTCATAGAGAATGCATGACGGCTATTCTCTGGGGATCACATCAGGGTGGAGAAATCTTGGATCTTGTGCATAGGAAAACATGCTTACCACCTAGAGACTATAAGGTCTATGAGGGGGGAAATTGTTTTTTTCCCTTCCCAGCAAATCACCCTTTCTAGGAAATCAAGTTTCTCCCTATTAGTCTCTTGGATTAATGTTCTCACATTGTGTGTGTTTTTTTCATTCATCCTTTAAGACCAATCCCCAGAAGTTAAAGTGATTCCAGAAAATAAATCAACATGGCACCCAACAGAGAGGCGGTGGTGTCCCTCTTAAACCTACCCAGGGTGTGTGTGGGGATGGCATGGGGGAGGCTGAGGATCAAGGAGGAAGCTCGCTGATCTGCTAGCCTGGTGTCTCAGGTTCATTGTGGAGGAACAACAGCTACTCTGCTTGAGAGAGAGAAACGGTCAGATATCAGATGGAGTACTTGGCAGCCCCCAGGGATTGGAACACAGCTCTGCATGGTCCCTGTCTGGCTGGTAACTTCCTGCCAGGGAAGACTGCCAAGGGGCTTGTGACAGCTGTGCAGTGAGCAAGTCTCTGGGGTTCTTTGGTGTGCTGCCATTTCTGACCTGCCTGTCTGCCACTCGTGGGAAGTAGCCGAAAGGTTCAGATGCCGAGGGACCACATTTTCCATCAGCTCTCATCTTTCAGAACTTTGCCTGCCTATCTTGTCCTTTAAGGTGGGAGTCATGGAAGATGGCCTTTGGCTTTTCTGATCAACAGGAACCTATCGATTCTATGTATGAAGGAGCTCTGTACTTTACTCTGTGTCCAGCCACCGCTGGTTTTCAATGTGACCACATAAACATACTTGTTTACTCTCCTCTTGTCATAGTCATTGATATCTGTCAAGTGTTACCACTAGGAAAAACCAACTGCCTGAATTAAAGGTAGCATTTTAACCATTTACTTCTTTAGAAAAAGGAATTTGAAAATCTCTTTGTGTGTGTGTGTGTGTGTGTGTGGTGCTGGGGACTGAACCCAGAGCCTTGTGCATGCCAGGCAAGCACTCTATCAACTGAGCTACATTCCCCAGCCTGGAATTTAAAAGTCTTAAGGCTTACTACTAGAAGGTTTATACTTTAAGGGGTTTTAGTAAGGGAATACTCTTTTGTATTCTTTCAAAGAAGTTAACTTTTACTTAGTTGCTGATATGTGAATTCAATTTTCCATCAAGAGTTACCTAAAGGTTATCTTAGATTCTTCTCTGAAGGAAAGGTGCAAAGTTAAAAGTAAAATTTCAGACATTACCTTTCAGCATCATTCGTCCAGTGGCTCCTCCAAAAGTATTGAGAAGGCCACTTCTTGCTCCTAAAGATGTGGTTGCCTCCAGGAGAGAACCGGTGACGTACTGAGCTATGGAAGTCCTTTGGAGGGTGGCACGGTACTCACACACGGTGTCTTGGACACATTGCTTTAAGCACAGACCAATGCTAATCCCTCCATGGACTGTCTCGGAGGCTGGAAGCTTTGGTAAGAAATGGAGAAGAGATCCAACTGTATCTTCTGTTTCTTCTCCTCTTCTTACTGCATCGTAGATCTGGGAATAGCACAAAGCACAGGAAGTATTAATCTAGTTTCTTAGAAAAGCAAATTAACCTGTTGACAAAATGCCAGGATGACTTATTAAGAAAGAAGGCCCAGTCGCTGGAAGCGCAAACACTCTTGGGCACTGGACCCATGCATTAACCTGAACATTCTACAGACACCGTCTATTTGGAAAAGCTATGTGTAGTTATGAAATAGGCCATTCAAACAAACCTGCTATCAAACAGAGCACTTAAAGTTGTACCAACCAAAAATACATTCAGCTCAAATTTCTCCCCCTCCACAGGAGAGCAAAGCTCTTCTGCAAAGAGACAGGGCAAACCTTCTTGTCCTCGCCGACTATCCTGCATGACTGTCTCATGCCTATCTGCCTCCACAAAACATTCATGGGGAATCTTTGCTCCATGCTCAAATTGAAGTGAGGACAAGAGAGTCAGGGGGAAAAAGAACCTCTCTATTTCACTCTCAGGCATAATCATTCTTTATCAGCCGAGGACACTCTTTGAATCTTTTTTTTTTCCTTCCTCCTCCCTTACCTCCCACATCCAAAGAGTTGACAGCTCCTGCCTACTCTTTCTGCCCTGTCTCTGTCACTATCATGATTTTATCTCTCTTGATCACTTGAACTCTCCAAGAATGATCTCAAGAGGACTATACTATTGGGACAGATTCCCCATCATGCCCTGGTCCATTCTAATGTAATAGCTCAACATGATGAACTGCTCTCTACAAGGCACTGTGTTGAGAGACACAGGGCAGGCATTTCTGTTTCTGTCATCTTGGAGCCTGTGAAGGGCTGCTGGGAACGGGACTTCTAAAAGGCAAACATATGGAAGACTGTGGTGCAAGGACACTTTTGCTGGCTATGATCAGTGTCTCTGGGACCAAAGGGAGTACAAAGCTCTTCTTAAAGTCGAAGGTGTTTATACTAGAGATGAAAGTGAATTCAACTCAGGCAAGAGTTATGCTACTGTGTAGAAGGCAAAAAAAAAAAAAATTACACAGTAACTCCTGGCAGTAAACTAAATAAAACCAGAAGAATCTGGTGAAAGGTAAACTTGTATCCATGGGAAAAGTGGCATGGTTTGGGCAAGTTCAAAAGCAACCTTCCTGCTAAGGCCACTGGATGCAGAATCCATGTGATGCTATACCCCTCAATGATTTAAACTAATGAAAAATAAATAAAAATAGATTTCAAGAGAGAGAGCAAGAAAGTGAGAGCGAGAGAGAAAGAGAATGAAAAGTGTCAAGTAGCACCAATTAGCATCTTCTTCCATTTTTTGGGATATGGGGTCTGGCTGTGTTACCCAGGCTGGAGTCAAACTCTTGGGCTCAAGTGATCCTCCCCTCTTAGCCTTCAGAGGAGCTGAAACTATAGGTACATAATCAGAAAAAAGAAAAAAAAAGACAGCGGGTAGGTGCAAAAAGTGGCACATGATTTGGTGCTGCAGGATTTCACAATCTAATTTAAAGGGTAAGGTCAAAATATTATGAGGTTTGATGTTGTTGCAAGAAAGTTTTGGGTTTTTTCAAGTGTTCTGGAGAGCCAGAGTCTTCCAGACAGTGCATGGAACAGCAGGGAGAAATGTAGCATTGGGTGAGCAATCTACACTCCGACAGAAGGTTTACTACCCTGAGTTGTCTTCATCATGCTGCCTTGAGCACTTGCCTTGGTTGACTTGTCAATCATTCATCAAACCAACAGATAGTTATTTGCAGATAGTCACTGCCTTGAGACTGGGTAAATTAGACCGCTTCTCCACTCAAAGAGCTTTCAGTATTATAAGGGAGACAGAAAGCAAGGAGCTCATGATAGGGTGGCAATGCCACCCTCTTTGGTGGCATCCGTGTCCAGGAAAGGGAAGACCCTCACATATCCTCCAGGCCATTCATGTATGCCATGGTGCTGTACACTCCAAACTGCACCTTGACTGGGGCCCTCAAGAGGTCCCCTACTGAGCTGTGCTGGGTCCTTTTGAGATCCTCCATTGTACCCAGAACTTCCATAAAATTCAAACCACAGTGACTTTAACCAGATTTCTACTCTAATTTCCTCTGTCTGTGGATATACCCTGGCCACTTGGAGGCAGAGTGTGAATTCAGAGACTTAATTCTCTGTCATTAAATTTCTAGTGGTCAATATGGCCATGAAGATGGTGTGCTGGGACACAGCCCAGTCTTTGGAGCCAGGTATGTGGGGTTGTGTACCTAGCTCTGCCTTGACCCACTAGAGAGCTAGTCATGAACATGAGCACATGGACTTGAATCTTTTGAGACAGTTTCTTCCTCTGTAAAATGGGGGTAATTATATGACTCCTTAGTGACACTGTGAGATTTACTTGACACACAACGTGCTTGACCTAGTATCTAGAAGTGGTGCCTGTTACTATTGGGTAAGTCAAAGGACAGAATATGCTCTCCCACCCTCAAGGAACTACAGAGCAGAGTCTATGCAATTCAGTGCGATGGGTTATTCCTGTGCTCTCGTGGTGTTGCTGGACAGCATCATCCTAGCCTTATCTGGGTGTGTTGTGAAGGCCAAGATGGGGAAACAGCTACACGGCTCAGGGTGTGATTTTTTTCACTCAGCTCCAAATCATAAAGGCAATCCCCAACACACTAAGGTCCATGCAAGTGCATCAGAAGTAAATTCTCTAGACATTAGGGAAAAGAACTCTCTAGACTAAGGGCTTCAGCAGGGAAATCAGGGTTTGACCTGAGCCTTGGAAAGCAGTGTGGCCCAAACTGGAGCAGGTGGGGGAAGTAACTCACAGCGGAAGCAACAGTGAAGAGGCGGGAAAATGCAGATTGTGTCTTAGAACAGCACATAGAGCAAGGTGTTTAGAGCAGCACGTGATTGGAGGTTATAAGGGCAATGAGAAAGCTCAGAGGAAGTGATAAGACAGAGCCTGGACTATTAAAGCAAAGAGCTTAACCCATCAGAGGTGGGCGATCCCTGGTGCTTTTTGTTGTTATTTTCACCAGAGGAATGATGCTAGGAGGCTTTGTTCAAAAACCTACATGCGGGACGGTTCCTGGTTCTAATGGTGTGCCTGTATCCTTCACTGGCCAAGTTGCTCTGCTGGCCCGCTGAGCCCTGCCTGCAATTGTCTGCATTCCACTCTCCACATCACCCTTCATAGATTCCCCATGTCTCATTCAGTCCTTAAATATAGTTTTTTTTAAGATGTTTTACTCAAAATATTAGATTTATAAAGGATTGCGTAACCTAAGGACTCCTTGATCACAGAAGCTTGAAAATCAGTGAATATTCTCCCTTTTGTAGATTTATATTTCATAACAGAAGGTTAAAGATAATTGAAATGCTTTGAGTAAAAAAAAATATTGTATTTTGTTTTACTGGGTGTTTGAATATTTCTCAAGTCGTTGAACCAAGGATTTAGAACACTAGTCTATAAATGGTTATATCAAATAATTTGTTCTAATCGAATTTTTTATTCCCATTTCCTTGACCTCTGTGGAATCCTAGAAATAAAGTCTCAATCCTTCTTGATGTCTTTCTTCTCATTTCACAGCTCCATTTTCACCTTACTCTGTGTCTCACCCTCTACCTCAGGGCTTCAGGACAGTAATAATGCAATGGAGAAGTACCAACAGGTGCTTAACGTAGGAGGTCACAAATAGATGGCCATGAGCCAGACTTAGCCAATGGACTGGTTTCAACAGACACACGGGGCTTTAAAATCAGGAAAGTTTACATCCAGCATCCTGAAGCCTGGAACAGTCTGGTAGCAATGAGCATGCCTACACGGCCTCAAATAACTAGGCTTTCCACTGCAAGATGGAACATGAACTCACCAGTTGGTGCCAGTACCCATGGCTCTCGTGATCACACCTGGCCACTATCTGATTGTCATTGGTACATTTGTTTGGAACCTTTGTCTTAATGAAATTTTGATATGAATGTAGATAAACACACACTAAGCTCCTCTGACGTATTCTCTGTGTATTCTTGCCTGTGATAATTACAGAGCATATAGCAAGAAAACCATCATCTCTGCTCTCAAAAAATGTTGCAACTTACTACCAAGAAATGACTAATAAATATATTAATGCTGTTTATATTAAGTTATCATTCCTCATTGCCACCAGCCACTTGTTTCTAGGCCCTCGGACTTGTCTGAAGAAATAGAAGATGAAGGGCTCTAAGAACAGTGGTCTGAGCTGCTACCACCTTGGCTAACACCCCACCTTAAGGAACCAGAAAGAGCTCACAGGTCTCTTCCAAGCTCTGTACAAATATGTCCTGGCCATCCAATTCTGGATGATCAGAATTCAAGGTGCTAGTTGGGAAAATGCTGAGTTGTACTAGATGCAGTAATGCTCAGAGACCATGTCAAAATCTGATTAGTCTCTCTTACCTGATCACTCGCTTTTATAAAAGAAGAAATCATGGAAACCCCTCACCCCCACATGGAGTGGGAAGAGAAGGCAGTATAGAACCGTCATCACTACGGTGGCTCTGGAGCACTGCTCTGAGTCCTGGCTCCCTACCTCCTGGCTGTGTGACCTTACTTAGAGAGGTTGCTTTGTCATTCTGTGCCTCAATTTCCTTTCCTCTAATATGGGGGACATAAATGTATCTGCCTCATAAAGTTGTGACTGGAGTTACAAGCTTTGATAAAGATAATGGGATTAGAACAATATCTGGCATTTAGTGAATGCTCAACAAATACTAGTTCTTACAATGATGGAGACAGTGATGATTGTGGTAGGCTCGAAAAACTGTCATTCATTATTTCCCATACTGACTCTGGCTGCCCTTGTGATTTGCTTAACCAAGGGGAATATAGAAAAGGCCACAAACAGAGCCTCAAAAAATACCTGTTCACTGGAGTTCATTCTCTTTTGTTGTTTTGGGGACGATATAACAACTTGCATGTTCAGAAGCCTGAGCTAGCTTGCTGGAAGATGAGAGATCATGGCCCAGTCACTCCTGTCACCTTGGCTGCTAGCCTGCCAACAGCCATCCACACAGTGATGCCACCCTAGCTTTGAGATCCTCCAATTGCCAGTCCAACCACCACCGCAGATGTGTAAGAAAGCCCAGGAGAGATCAGCTGATTCAGACAAGGAGAACCACCCAGTCAACTCAAAAAACCATCGCTAAATAAACGATTGTGGTGAAAATTCACTACAATGATTGATGAAATGAGGATGTGTTGAGCACAACAAGGAGTATTTTAATTACATAACAACCAACTCCACACACTAACCCAATGAGGTTAATTTCATTTTGTAGTTGGGGAAAATTATCTTAGAGAAGTAGAGAAATATAGTCAACCTTACACAGCTAGTAAGAGGCCAAGACAAGAGCTAGGGATGTAGGTTGGTTGTAGAACACTTGCCTACCTGTGCAACTGAGTTCAATGTCAAAAACATGATAGTAACCCAATTCCCTCTCTATATATCACACAAACACAAACACACACATGCAAAGGATAAGCCAAGATTAAAATCCATGTTTCTCCAGCTGTGTAGTCCAGCTTCACCCACTGCACTACACATGGCCACATTCACGGCTTACCAGTGGGATTCAAGATCACATTGTTATTTGGCAAGGAGTTTACACTGATCTTGTTATTGTTTCGATTCATGATCATTCCTTTCATGGTCTCCCTAAATTACTTTTGGAAATAGTCAAGTTATGACTAATGAATGGCCAAATATATTTCCTTTGTATGGAGATTTATAGTTTTAAATTACAAAGTGAAAAAATATATAAACTTTATCTCACTTGATTAATGTGGTAATAGAAGGTGCTGAAAAGAAGACAAACTACTGCCCTATATGGGCCAATATAATTTTTGAGCTAAAATAAACATATCGCAACATGGCAACCAAGCTTGTTAAACAGCTACGTGTCCATTCATTTACTCAAAAATTCAATTATATTTACTAAGCACAAACATTGTGCCAAGCCCAATTGCTGGAGATCTGACAGTAAGAAAAGCTTCATTTTAGTGGGGAAGACAGGCAGTAAACAGGTAGACCAAATAAGATAATTAAAAATTGCACATTAGGGGCTGGGGTTGTGTCTCAGTGGTAGAGTGCTCACCTAGCGTGGGTGAGGCACTGAGTTCTATCCTCAGCACCACATAAAAAGAAATAAATAAATAAAAATAAAGGCATTGTGTCTATCTAGAACTAAAAAAATATTTAAAAAGAAAAAAATGCACACTAGGGGCTGAGGGTGTAGAACACTTGCCTAGTAGGCATGTGTGAGGTCCTGGGTTCTGTCCCCAGCACTGAAAAAAAACAGACTATTAAATATAATCAAAAGATATTTTGGACGTAGACTATAAAGACCTGCTAAAGTTGTTGGAACTGAAGAAAGAAAAGGAATCAAGGAAGCTAGACTTGCTCGCTGTTAAGTTCTAAGAGACTTAAAATGTGTGTAGCAAGATCAATGTTGTACCAATGATACTGGCCTCACAGGGCTCCGAGGCTTAACAAGCACTGGGAGCTGTGAATGGATCCTCTTCATGGACTCACATTTCTCACATCATGGCAGGTGCTGTGGGATGACACGTGGAGTGGTTTGAGCAAAATGACCTCCATATGATGGAGTTACTTACTGAAATGCAAACAATGCAGAGACAACGCTAGCAGAGACACTTGAGCAACATGTGAAGTTCCTTGTGACTCAAGAAAGAGGGCTGCCTGGCAGAAACCAGGGCTGGGACATGGAATTCAGACCCTTTGGCTGAGGGGAGCTGGGGGAGTTGAGATAGAGACAAAGCAAAACCTTGAACGCCCTGAAAGGCATGATGCAGGCAGACCCTGCAGCCCTTACCCAGAAGGAACCTCCCTTCTCTATGCAGCCAGAAAGGGTTCTGCCTTCACTTGCTAACTGAGGGTACGGTCGAGGGGAATCCATTTATTACTTGCTCTATTTCAAAAGCTGACTTTCTGAGATCAGAGTTGGGGAAGATTATGATATTTCAAGATCTGGTGGCATCTTCTGAAATCTTTTGACAGAAAAAAAAAGGCTTGTTATTAGGGGTATATTGACTCCATAATTGCAATAATTGCAACATTCATGGAGTGTTTAAAGTGGAGTAGGCACTGAGTGTTGAGGCATGATTCGTCACCTCAGAGCAGTGCTGTGAAGAGGTCTTACAATTTTACCAGCATCTAAAAATAAGGAACTAGGACTTAGTATCAAGACTCTGCAATTCTAAGCCAGTGCTGGTAACTACCAAGTGGAACAACCAGGGAATCTACTATAGATGTAAAAGAAGCACTTTCAAGAGAGGACTAATTGTACTAAGAATCCCTCCATCTCTCTGTGTCTATCTGCTTATTGTCTATCTCCTCCCAGTAGAAAATCAGTTTCATGAGGACTTTTCCGTTTTTCATTGCTGTATCTCCAGTGTCTAGAAGAGTAGCGGGCATTATAACTTCTCAAGAACTATTTCTTAATTGAATGAGTCTCTCTAGGTCTTGAGCAAAAACTTGGCTAGAATCTTCCAGTATTTTGGCAATGAATCCATTTGGGTTAATCTACACCAGAATACAATGTTACCTACACTTGTTGAACATCAGATGTAGAAATCACAGGAAATGCATCAAATCTTTGCTAAGTATCCAGAACATCTATAGCCAAAGCAGGCTCTAATTGCTACTAATCACATGGGCCGGTTCTGAGAAATTCACTGGTGGTTTAACACGCTTCTATTATTATTTGTTGATTGGCTTAGAATCAAGAGTACTTAATCTGATGTATTATTCACCCTAATTTTTTATGGAAGTGGTAACTTGGAAGGATCATGGGCCTAAAAACAACAACAACAAAAAAAAGGAATCCAGGATACAGATTCATGGATAGACTCTCCTATACCAGTTTAATTCAACAAGTATACTAAGTTACAGTTACAGAGACTGTGATTGATGCATGAAAAAAAAATGATTTAAAAAAAGAAGAAGAAGCAGACTCTGCCCTGGCAAGAACCACAGTTGTTGATAACTAGGTGATGTTGGGCTAAGGGTAGAAACCCTTCCTCTTCCTCACATGCCCATGCCTTCCTCACACTTCCTCTTACCTTTGACATGAAGGGGCCGGCCAACATTCTCTCTAAGATTCTTAGAGTGATGGCTCTATGCTCTACACTTCCTCGCCTTCTTACGTATTAATTAACCCTCATATTGATGAACATTTGATCACCATTATTCTCTAATACAGTTAGGTTCTCCTGTTTCCCTCCCTCTTACCAGTGTTCTTCAATATCAGCTGTCACTTCTCACAAATCTACTTCTCATGGCACCCTTACCTTCTCCATAATGTGTTTTTAAAGGGCCTCATGCTAGGGAAAACAAACAAACAAACTAATAATCATGATTACTTAAGTCTGTGTTAACTGTGAGTGGACAGGTAGGGGCCCCCCTCCTGGCATGAAGTGTGAGATCTGTGTATCATGATTTGGATCCCCCTTTACTGGTCTCATATACCCCTCCCCTAACTTCTAGAATCTGGAAGTAGTGTTCTAGAAGGTTGGAGATGCTGGAAGCTTGGTGTCTGATGTATCTGTGTGTAAACAAAGGCAACGACATGAGAACCATCAACTTTCCTAAGAGTCAAGAAAAACAGTGGGGCTGTTGGCGAGGTGGCAGCTGTGGTGGCCTAGGGACCCAGTGGCAGAGATGGGGAGCAGGGTTTTGGCTGAGGCTGTATTTCCTCTGCTCTTGATTCCACATTCCATTCCAGTGCCTGTGCAGAGAATTCCATTCTACTGACAGTATTCAGACCAGGCAGGAGACACTGACCAAACAGAACTCCAAAGAGCCAAAAATAAAGGCTTTGCTAGGACCAGGCCAATTAACCAGAGCTAGACCACTGGCTTCTACAGGAAGTAAGCTGAATCTGTTTTCTCTCTCTTTCCCTTTTTTTTTTGGGGGGGGGTGCTGAGGGTTTAACCCAGGGGCCACTGAGCTACATCCCCTTTTTATTTTTATTTTGAGACAGGGTCTTGATAAATTGCTGAGGCTGGCCTTGAACCTGTGATCCTCTTGCCTCAGCCTCTAAAGTAGCTAGGATTACATACAGGTGGGTGCCACCTTGTAAAGATTTGGCTGGCTCTGAATCTTTGATACTGCAAAAAACATCTAAGAAGAAGTGTGAGAGGGTGTCCCGGGACAGCTGATGGATCATCTGGGAATCTCACAGTTACAAATGCCTTTCCACATGACTTTTTCCAGTCCACATTTTATATTTTCATTAAAATTTTGCTTCCTCCATATAGGTTTCCCTGGGCTCCAACAAGAAATAATCATGATCTTTTCTGTGTACCCTTTGCAAAACTCCACAGTGGTATTTCCTGTGAAATATGGCCATCACTGACTACTCCTCTCCTGGGCTATGAGGGTCCACAAGGGTGGGGGCCATGTTTTCATTCAGCACTTGTCCCCAGCACAGAGCACACTGATTAGCACACTGCAGTCAGTGAAGGATGGGTGCCCAGGAGAAATTACTGGAGGCTTAGAGCTGTGCTTCTCAAAGGGAGGGGCATCACCAGAGCAGCAGCATCACCCAGGAACTTTAAAGAAATGCAAGTTTGGGGGGGTCCCATCCCAGGTCTCCTGAATCAAAAATTCTGGAACCCTACCCCAGCAATTTGTATTTCACCAGCCCTCCAGCTGATACAAACTCCTGCTGACATCTGAGAACCACAACCTTGGGCTTTAAGGAGAAAATGCTACCTTTTTATTTCTGTACTTCTCAGATGATACACAGGCACTTGTGCCCATGTCATCTCTCTTCTAGAAAGGGAGCTACCAAGAGCAAGGGCAAGGGCATGTTCATGTCCAAACTCCTAGCTCAGAATCTAGCACAGGGCAGAACTGACAAATGCTACTTGAAGGAAGGGGCACCTCACAGACGTTTCCCTGGTTGTGAATGTAACAGGCCTTTCTGTAAGAGATGCTTCCAGCTTCATATCTGCCGAGATGAATCACGTCTGAGATACTAATTCTAATGGGAATTACCATACAGATGAATCATGTTGTAATGAGAAAACCTGACTGCCAAGGAAGCCTCTTGGAAAGGAAAAAATCAAATCAGGACAAATGGATTATGCTATTAGGCTTGTGATGTCAGGCTGTGAATTAGGTCCACAGAAGGGACTTAATGGCCTGAACTACCAGGCTCCTTGCAGCTCTAAGGAGCAATGGGTCAACTAATGAATCACATGGGGACAAAGCCCCTGCAAGACAAAAACAAACTTTCACAAATCCTGTAGCCTACAATCCCTGGCTCAGAGGCTGCATGGCAGTGTTCTTGCTAAGCTGTGCACATGGGGAGTTGTGAGGGCAGAAAATTCCTGACATCCTGCCTCTCTGGACCGCTTTGTGTGCACAAAGTGGAGGGGACCAGGACAATCCACCAGGCTGTTTGCTTCCTGTGCCCCTCTCCTTGGTAACCTGAATCTCTGCTCACTTCATCCCAATTTCTAAGCTCCCTCCCTCTACCTGATGGAAAGGACTAGTGTTGTCTTTCTTCAGAGCTCTGAGGGTCTCCTGCCTGGGTCATTGCTTCTGAATCAACACTACATTTCATTCCTGGGCTGCTTTTTCTTCTTTTTTTTTTAAACTGAGATATTTGTTTTACGATTCTTTGTTCTTTTTAAACGTATAATTGTACACATTTGTGGGATACAATGTGGAATTTCAACACTTGTATATAAAGAGTAATGATCAAATAAAAAGTCATGAGCATTTCTGTCTCCTAACCATTTCTTTGTTTGGAGACCTTGAGCCCCTCCCTTCTAGCTCATCATGAAATATACAACAAGTTATTGTGACTTCACCCTCCTGTGCTATAGCACACTAGAACCTTTGCCTCCTATCTAACACATTGTGGTACTTGCTCTCCAACCTCCCTTTATTACTCCTCCCTCTACCATTCCTGGCCTCTAGTAATCACAGTCCATTCTCATTTACTTTCAGATCAACTTTTTTAGCTTCCACATATTGAGAAAGAACAGGTGAGATTGTATTTTTGCACCTGGCTTATTTCATTTAACACGATATCCTCCAGTTCTATTCATGTTGCTACAAATGAAAGGATTTTATTCTTCTTTATGCCTGAGCAACATTTTATTGTGTATCTAAACCACATTTTCTCATTCAATGGACATTTTTGTCGGTTCCATTTTTTTGGTCTGTTCTGAATAATTTTGCCATCAACATGAGAGTGTAGTCATCTCCCTAATGTGCTGGATCATAACAAAGATCTATTTTCAGTCTTTTGAAGAACCTCCAAACTGTTTCACACAATGACCACTAATTTACAATAGTGTTTAAGGGTTGCTTTTTTTTCCATATCCTCAACAGTGTTTGCTATTTTTTGCTTTTTTGATAATAGTTATTCTGACTAGAGTTAAGTGATATCCCACTGTGGTTTTGATTTGCATTTCCCTGATGGCTAGTGATGTTGAATATTTTTCACAAACTTATGGGCCATTGTTGTGTTCTTCTGAGAAATGTCTATTCAGATCATTTTCCCATTTTAAAATTAGATGATGAATTTATTTATTTATTTATTTATTTTGCTATTGAGTTTCTCAAGTTCATTTTATTCTGGTCAGAAATCCTTTGTCAGTTTTTTCTCCAGCCTGCAGGTTGTCTCATCCCTCTGTTAATTGTTTCATTTGCTGTACAGATGCTTCTGTAATCCCATTTGTCTACTTGTGCTTTTTTATCCAAAAGATCACTGCCTATACCTGGTGTTTCAAAGTGTTTCTCCTACTTTTTGTAGTATAGTTTCATAGTTTCAGGCCTCACATTTACGTCAGGATGGTCTTCGATCCATGTCGAGTTGGTTTCTGTACATGGTAGGGTGAGGAATGCAACTCCGTTCTTCTGCATCCTGTCTAATTAGCATCATTTATTGAAGAGACTGCGCTTCTTCAATGTTCGTCTTTGGCAGTTTTGTAGAGTATCAGTTGGCTGTAGATGAATGGATTGGTTTCTAGGGTTTTTATCCTGTTCCATTGTATGTGTTGGCTTTATGCCACTATCATGCTATGTTGGTCCTTCATGGACTTTTAACCACTTGTCTGCTTGAAGATAGCCCGAGGCTGAAGCTGATCTCCTACTGCTCTGACAACCAGAGATAGACAGCAGAGATATTATCACTGGATAAGGACTCAAAGAGAGAAGATAGCCACAAGTCTTTTGTCTTCAGTTTCACCAACCCTCTGTATCCACTGGTGATAACAGCATTGATGCCTGGAATCTTTAGAGATCCAAGGTCCTGCAGGCTGGCTTTCAGGACCTGAGATGACCTACCAACCCTAAAAGCCACCCTCTGCCCCCTCCTGGTTATTCACTAACATTCCAGAGGTGGTGAAAACTCCTGTACTCAGAGATAAGTGTGCTTCTGTTTATCCACTGAGGTCCCTTTGTTGAGCTGCCAGGACTGGCCTCTGCAGCCGGCCAGGCTCTGCTTTCCTGGGCTGGGGCAAGGGTTAGGAGTGTGGCGATCAGCCTTCTTCCAGTGAACTCATGTGGAGATGTCTGGGTATTTTCAGTTATAGAGTCAAACAGAAAATTCTGGGATTCGATTGTGAGTCTGTGGGCACACTCTCTACCAATGCACAGCACTTGGCACGCATGAGGCATTCAGTAAGTGGGAGTTCATTCATCTTCTTGGCTAATATGAGAGTTAAAGTTCAGATCCTCCCTCTCGTCCTCGCTCATTTCTCTGCCCGCTCTGTCTCTGCTGGTTGCTCCAGGCGGTTTTCTCCAGATTCCTCTTGGTCCTCATGGTTTCTTCACTTCAAAATTTCTTGACCCTCTCCCCTTGCAGACAGTCCGCTGTGCTCTCTTTTGAATCTCATCCTGTTTTTAATTCTGTCTTGATCCTTCTACCTTCCTCACCATCCCTCCTTCTCTTCCCTTTATTCCCATTGCTCATCTCTTCCCTCCATCCTTCAATCCTCCTCTCTCCCCTTTGCTGTTAATACCATGAGCTTCTATTCCAGGGGTAAAGGAAGAAAGTGGGAATGAAAGAGGAGTGTTGCTAAGTAGGGCCTGAAATCAGAGACCCTTATCTAATTATTAGTGGGTGATTGCTTACCATATTGAGTGTTCTGTATCTCTTTCACTGGAAAACTGCATTAATTTAATTTTTGAAGGTCTCTCCTCTAATGGAAGTTAAGTGAACCATCACCAAAACCTCCAAGGAACAGAAACTCTGTAGTTGAGCCAACATTAAACCCACCCTCAGAAATGGGACTCAAACTAAGTGGGATTCTGGTCCAGATTAATTGTGCTACTGCAGGAAAAAAAAATGGCACCCACTTAGAGCCTCAAGTCTATTGACAAGACCTGAGAGCCATTTAGGGTAAGCAGTACAGAGTTCAAGTGTCATCTAAGGGTAGTACCAGACTTAACCTACCAATGCACTTTAGGAAGAGCAAATGGAATAGGTAGTGATGGGTGAATAGCATCTACCAGCTTTGCTGGAGCTAGGGTTGTCACCAAGGTTGATAGTCAGGAGGACCCAGAGCCTAGAGAGGAACTGTTGGACCTGAATCAGAAAAGGCAGCAGAGGCCTGGACAAGATGAAGGAATTGAGGAACAACACAGGATAGAAGTATAGCCCAGCTTGGTGGGGGAAATCCTGGGGGCCCTACATCCAGAGAGGCACAGACTCTTGGAGGTCCCAAGTAACAACCAGGCCCTGGCCAGCGTGCCCGCCCCAGGGAATCCTCTGAGAAGCTTGCGCTGGCATCCAATACAGACACAGTCTCTGGCTGTAAGTGAATTTCTGAAGGAGAAGAAATCTATGCCTAAGAATGTCTTCCTTTTTTTGGATTCCATTCATTCATTCAACAACTATTTACCAAATGTTTACTTTGTGCCAAATAGCTTGCTAGAAGCTGGAGACGAAAAGATGAGTAAAACAGACTTTTGTTCTCCAGAAAGTTACCAAGTATCAGGGAAGACAGGCAAGATCATGGGCAATTAAATCAGATTCTCGCAGTTTTGCGGTGGTGTGAGCTCAGAGTGTCAGAAACACAGAGGAGGGTCTTAGAAGGCCATGGAAGGCTTTTCCTAGGAGGGAATGCCTAAGACACGACCTGTGGGTGGTAAGAATTGGCCGGGCCAAGTTGAGGGAGCATAGGAGGGGAGAATGTCCTAAACAGAAGGAACAGTGTGTGCAAATAGCTCCTCACGGCTGAAGCTAAGACACTGAACATTGAGTCTGGGGGGGGGATAAACAGGGCCCTTCTGAACCCTTACAGCGGATGTGATCCTAACCCAGAACCATTTGCAACTGTCACATCAGTGCAGCTGGGGGTTATATCTTCTGTGTCTGAGGACATTCATTGCCATGCAGAAGTGTCATGTAGGTACTGAAGACACAACTCAGACAAAGCCCTTTCCCTGGTAAGGCACTGATGGAGCTAATCACTTCTAACATTTGTGATGATGTGGTAGTTTCCTTGTTAATAAAAAAAAAAAAAATCAATGAGAAGGGATGGAGTGCACATTCCCTACCAGCCTGAACTATGTGAGAAACCACCTCCTTGTTTGCACTCACAATGTATAAACTTTCAGAGGCATCCCCCAGGGTGAGCAAGAACTAGGAACTTTTCCAGTCTTTGGAGGTATAGATCCAGAAAGCAATGCAACAACTTAAAGGAAGCATGACCTTCCTCTCTACCTTGGAAGATAACAGTGGAAAGATAAGCCTTCAATAATGTTCTGCAATACTGGAGAACTACGAGAACATAAACAAACCATGGCATCTGAGTTTATACTCAAGTTCATGAGGAGGAGCCAGGGTCAGCCTCTCCCTGTACCATGTATTTCTATCCACAGAGGCTCTCAGTTATGCATATGTGAGTACCAATGTTCACAGCTAGGATCATACTCCTAGACTGAAGTTGGAAAAAACCTATTTGACCTTCAGAAGACTCATGGGTATAAGTAATGATCACCTTCCATCTCACCTGTGCCTACCTACCCTATTACAGTCAGGTAAGAAAAATAAGAAAGATATGGTGCCCTGAGTTGTATTCTGATTCCAAAGAACTCCACGGAGATCTCACAAAAAGAAATCAAAATGTAAAATAACCCCTAAAGTTAGCCAAGGGTTTAAAACATTTAAAAAAAATTAATTAAAAACTTAAATTTTAAAAAGTTAAGTTTTAAAGAGTTAATTAAAAAAATTTACATCCCAACATGGCATTTTAGCCCTTACATTTTATAATTTTAAAAGCCTCTTCTGTTGTCTCTACTGAGCTTAAGGTTTTTCTTGGCTATCAAAACAAAGAGGTCTTTTGTTGAAAGAATCAGGCGACAGTGTTTTGGTGAAAAGATTATATATAGAATAATGGTATGAAGCTCTATTGTGTAAAAAGTAGACTTAAGAGCTTTCCCTGTCTCCAGATTCTCTGGGTTTCTTGCAAGTATTTAAAATACTGTTATCCCTATAATACACCAACAAAAAAAAAAAATGTGGGGAAAAATAAAGATGATAGTGAGAAAAATAAAATATGGTTGTCCTTCACATTGAGGGAGCCCTAAATAACTACTTACGGTCAATGTTTTGTAGGAGCTCATAAAGGATACTATGCAGATGCCACTATACATACTTAAAAGCAGTGTCAACCACAACAGTGGATATACCAGCTGCAGCCATGACCAACCCACTGGGATCAATTGCTTGTGGGTGCTCTCGGGACGTTCTCTCCTTTGGATCCTCCATGACCTGGTGATTCATGGTAAGTTACATGACTTCTTGGAGCTCTCTAACTCAAGTAGAACACATTCCCTTTTCTTGATTTTTCTCTTAGACCACTCATATAAGGAAGTTGTGGATAGTCAACTTTAGTAAAGATTTGTATGGTTGATGGTGGCCTATATTGCATATAGTTGGAACTCATGAAATATTCCTTGAATTGATTTTAGCTGACCCGTGGCATCTGCAATTATTGGACATTATGTCACAGGTAGGGAACAGTGTCAGGGAAGCTGGCATTTGGTATAAGTCTCCAGGCCTGTGGGCTAGAGGGAGGGGAAAGTCACTGAATCTGATTCCCAGCAGAGCATGTAGAAGCCAAAGAAGACACATGAATATGGTGCTGAGCTGGAAGAAGGGGCCTTTGGATGGGCCACATCTCTGTTTAAATCTCGATCATTTCTGCAGCTGATCTGGATGTCAGTTGGTGCTTTGTTTGGAACAAATGCTGTTCAACTAGAGATTCTATCCAAAAGTCAGATCACTTTTTTTTTTTTTTAAACTGGGAAGCTTGTCCCCATACTTTTCTCTCAAAATTTGTCCTATCCACAAAAACCCAAATTTTGCTCAGCCATTCACTTCATGAGCATGGAGGAAAGAGGAAGGGACTTTTATTTGTTGTGATCAGAGGAGAAAACCTACATACAGAGACAAACATATCTTTTGCAGTCCCTGGAATGACAATGATGTTGACAATGTGCTCCAAAATAGGAAGCAGAGGAAATGGAAATGGAGAGGGAGCAGCTGGAAAATGGGCTCTGGGACATCAGGGGCGCAGGGATGAGGACAGGAGCTTTCTCTTTCCTTTTGATTTCCTCCCTCCAAATTGCTTTCAGTTCTATGTCTTGTAGGCATGGAGAAGCAAATGCCATTTTTTTTTTTTAGAAGGTGGAACGTATTCTGTGTTAGGAAGAAGGCATGGCTATCCCTGGCTGGCTGAACTTGGGGTTCCATCAGTTCACCCAACAGATTTCACTGAAAGCTCTTCTGTGTTTCCTAAGAATTCCAGAGGCAGACTTGGCAACCTTTTCCAATCAATGCCAGGGTTCCTTTTCCCACTTTTAAATTAATTTATCACACACACACACACACACACACACACACACACACACACGAGTTAGACAGTCATAATTACTATTATTTTCAGACACAAGATAAAAAATAAGAAAAGCCAAGTGCTATGGGTATGGCAGATAAGGAGATCAGTGAGTTCTAGATTAAGAAGTTGGTATGGGTATGTGGTGGGGGAGGAGAGAAGCACACAGAGATTAATCTTTTGAAGCAAGGAAGGGAAAAGGGAGGTAGAGATAGAACAAGGATTGAGGTCAGCGAGTCTGAGATGACCATGCTCTGGATGCCTGCTGCTCACCCTGGTTTTGGACATCAGAACAATTATCACCTTTCCTCAGTGCCTAGGAAGTGCTCAGTGATTCACCAATGATTCATCCCCACTTTATCCAATGTCTCTCACTAAACCAGAGGAGGCTGGGCAGGCTAGGTGGGTAAGAAGGAAGGTTACCTAATAGGACAAGACAGGAGATAACAAGTGAGAAGAGAGCAGTGCAGGTCACTGGGGTCCCTGCAGTTCAGGGGAGGCCATGGTAATGGGAACAGGCTGGCTTCACTGGGGGGAATGGCTGCTGGGTGCCTATAATTGATCATTCAAGGGAAAAGGGGGGAGAGAGAGACAAAGTATAACAGGACTGACACATTGTGAAGTCCAGAGGACAAAGAAATAAGGAAACTTCTATACTGTGAAAACTTGGTTATTTGGGGGTGATGTAAAGTTTATAATGCTAAGCAAAGTTACCCCAAAGTGAAGTGCTATGAGACTTAGTATAAAAATCCAAGCATGACAAGGAAGTCGGGACAGGAAGAGATTGTAGAAACAATCGTAAATGACCAAGCCCGGAGATGGACCGTGCTTAGAAGGGAAAATGGAGGGGTGTGTTTGTGGGGATGAAAAGCTGCTGCCTCCAATGGGCAGAACTTGGATTTAAATCAGATTGTCAGCCTGAGATGCTAGATGGACACAGGCTCTATTGTCCCCCTTTCCTCTGTCCCTGTACTTTGCTGTCTGTCCTTATCTGTCCCACTGAGAAGGAAGGGGAAGTCAGGAAACCAAAATTGTTCCTACTTTGGGGAGAGTGAGGAGGTGAGAACAGGCTTTTCCTCCCCTTGCGGGATTTGCCTTTTAGTCCAAGGGTTTGATGCCGAATGCTTCAAGCACTGGGGACTTGGGACACTCCCTGGGGCTGGGACTTGGCTATTGCTGCAGGGAATTGGGGATCCAAGGGCAGAACCTGAGGAAGCACTTCAGTTTGCTCAGGTTGCTGTGATTTCTCTTTTGGTGGCTGCTTCCCAGTGGGATGTCATGGGGTCAAGTGGGATGGCAGGTCCTGAGGTGTGATCACTCCCATACAAGTTGAGGCACAGGAACAGACTGAGGTCGATCCCCATTCAGACTGGCATATATCTGGGCGTTTAGAAAAAATGGTCTTGTTCTGATCCAACCATCTTCACTGATACATTCTGATTCCTTAGCATGGTCAGGAGAGCTCAGTAGCTTCCTGCTGTCTATCCTCCCAGCCACGTCCTCCCTTACCCACTGTTGCTTACCATCCATCCCCTCCCCACACCCAAGCTTCCCTGCCCTGTCCCTTGCCTGTCCCCATCTCCACACTTCTATCAGAATCCTTCCCACCCACTGAGGTGGTCTTAACACCACCACTTAACTAGTTGTGTGACCTTGGGGCAGTTCCCTTTTGGGTACCTGGGTTTCAGTGTGGTAGGATGGGGAGCACTATGTGATGACTAAATGAATTAATCCATCCCATGGAAAGCACCTGTGGCACAGTGAGTTCTATGAGTTCTTGTCTTTTTCTTAACTGGGAGATATTCTGGGACATCTGTGCCCTATCTACTGGCTCAACATTCAGGTGGTATTGCAGGTGACGACTGCATGTCTTCAAACAATATTGACCTTATTTTGCTCTCAGTGATTGTCCTTATTTTTAAAGCTCTATCAATTTTGGAAGGGATGGGTGTACGGCACTGAGCTGCTTCTATGCTGATCCTAATTCACTTACTCAAGTGTTCAATGGAGGACACTGTTGACTTTTTTTCAAATAGCAACTTTATAATTCATATTCCAAAACTTCACTTTCTTGAAGTGCACAAGTCAATGATTTTTAATGTATTCAAAGAGTTGTTCAGTCTCACTACAACCAACTTTAAACCATATCAATTACCCCAAAGAAGGGCTGGGGATGTGGCTCAGTGATAGAGTGCTTGTCTAGCTTGTTTGAGGACCTGGGTTCAATCCCCAGCCCTGCTAAAAAAAAGAAAAAAAAAATTGAAAATAACTGTTCCTTTTCCAGGTGTGGTGTGACACACATCTGTAATCCCAGCCACTCAGGAGGCTGTGAGAAGAGGATCACAAGTTTGAGGACTGCCTCAGCAACTTAGCAAGACCTTGTGTCAAAATAAAAAATAAAAGGGCTGGAGATATAGCTCAGCGGCAAGGCACCCTAGGTTCCATCCCTACTATCACAAATGATGATGATGATGATGATGATGATGATGATGATGATAACAACCCCTAAAGAAGCCCCATATCCATTAGTAGTTACTTCCCATTTTCTCCAACCTCCCAGACCTAAGAAACTACTAATCTACTTTCTGACTCCATAGATTTGCCTACTCCAGGCATTTTAAAATGAGCTTTGTAAAAGACCCAAACTGTTTTTCTTAGACTTGTCATGATTTCCCCAAAATATCCAACCACAGGATCAGACACATAGTAGATACCCAATAAATGTTCCATTGAATGAATATCTAAAAAGGAGTTCAATCAAGTTAAAGTAAAGTTTTTCATTTCGTCTTAGAACTTTGTTAGTGCAAAGCAAGATAAAAAAAAAAAAAAAAAAAAAAAAAAAACATAGGTCAGGAGCCAAGGTGATACGTTTTTCTTTTTCCAAGGCAGAGAGAAACTTTGTGGAGACTCCTCAAAGGGAAATGCTCACGCAATGGTTCTCAAACCTGGCTGCACTACAGTGTCACCTGAGGAGCAAAAAACACTGAAGCCCAAGCCCTGGCCTCACACATACCACCCCCAGCATCCCCCAAATGCTGACCTGTCAGTCCAGGATAGAGCCCAGGGATTAGCATCTTTTTAAAAGTTCCCCCAAGTGATTTTATGAGCAGCCAGGGTTGAGAACTCTTGTTCCAATGGAAACAAGAATTCTAAGCAATAATAATTTGTTGAATTCCAGCCATGCCCAGCATGATATGCAGCCAAAGTTTTCAACTCCGACTTCAGGGAAACAAATCTCTGAATTTTTAAGAAAGCAATAAAAAGAATATTCATTTCACAAAAATTTTCTTTATAGACTGAACCATGTGAACTTGCTGATATTTCACTGATTTGACCTATAAAAATGGGAATTTCATATCATTTAACCAAATTGAAATAAATATGTACATATATACACATACACACATATATAGACACACAGTTCAATTTGAATCACTATTTTACTAATTCCTCATTCATTTTCCTTATGCCTCACATATTTTTTTTAAAAAAAGAACACTTCAAGGGCTGGGGTTGTGGCTCAGTGGTAGAACACTTGCCTCGCACGTGTGAAGCACTCGGTTCGATCCTCAGTATCATATAAAAATAAATAAAAAAATAAGGGTATAAAAATTTTTTTAAAAAAAGAACATCTCAAGCTTTAGTAAATATTGAATATGTATCTCTAACAGAGAATGGAAAATAAATTAGGTTCTAAGGGGCACAAGTGCATAAAAATGCACAGAAGAAACAAACACCAATTACAATGACGACCTCTACTTTGTGCCACACGTTATTTCTGGAAAACATGTCATAAAGTACACTGTCATAAAGCAAGATATATTTTTCCCATAGGAAGAATTTTATGATTAGAGATTGTGTTCCTGACTAGGCCTCATATAAATCAGAGATATGATCAACAACAGGTCAGGAAAGCAAAACTGCCACAGCCATAAACCTCCATAAATGTTTAAGATAATAAATAAATTACTCAAAAACTATAAAATGGCAAAATTACATTTTAATCATTGATCATTATACTGGCATTGAAAGGCAACTAAGTGTTACGCATTGAAATTTAAAAAGAACACCTTTTTTTTTTTTTTTAATTCACTTCTAGAGATCTTTCCTATAGGAAAATTGATTGTTTCTTTCCTCTGTTCCAGAACCAAGTATAAATGCCTCAGTCTTGACCCAAGCCACCCCCTCCCAGCTTGGCAGGGGCTCTCCAGCTGCCCACCCTTCCTCCTCTTCACCAGGGCCCCTGCTTCTTCCCCAGCACACTGAGTGCTGCCCCAGGCTCTCAGGACAATCGCGTTCCCTGTCAGGAGGAATTTAGGGAGCTTTAGTTCTCTGGTGCAGGCTCCACAATGTCTAGTCAACTGTATTTTTGCTTTTATTCTCATCTCAGATTGGGAATTCTGCTTGTCTCTCTCTCCTGTCACCAAAATTGCTGATGTCTCAGTCTTCACGAGCCTTGTGGCTGGCCAGATCCCCCTTCCCCTTCACTCTGCCTCTGCCTGCCAGGGTTTGAATTCCCCCTGTGGAATCCTGGCCTGTAGCTGGAAGAGTTAGGGTGACCTATTGCCACACCTTTCTGCTACCAAACATCTCCTGGTTAACAAGTATTTCGTGAATGAATTCCTAGATCTCTACATATGGAGCAGCTACTGCTATCTCTTTTGGGGGCGGGTGGGGAGCGGTAACTGGGGATTGAACTCAGGAGCCCTTGGCCCCTGAGCCACATCCCCAGCCCTATTTTGTATTTTATTTAGAAACAGGGTCTCACTGAGTTGCTTAGCACCCTGCTTTTGCTGAGGCTGGCTTTGAACTCATGATCCTCCTGCCTCAGCCTCCCAAGCTGCTGGGATTACAGATGTGCACCACTGCACCTGGCTACTGCTATCTATTACGGGTCTCTAAGGGAGTGGCCTTTAGAAAAGTATCAACACATGGTTCTAGAACAGAGCTCTTAATGGATGATTTTGCCTCCCAAGGGCAGTTTGTAATATAGGGAGAGACATTTTTGGTTGTCAAAATTGAGGATAAGTGACTGTCATCTCATGTATAGAGGATAATGATCCTGCTGAAACATCCTACAGTGCCCTGGACTGTTCCCACAACTACCTGAGGTGAAGAAACACAGTTCTAGAGAAATCTCAAGAACCTTTTGCAGCACTACAAACCAAATCAAACCGAAAATTGCCAATAGACAAGGATGACGTTTGGGATTGTCACAAGGATGACACTTCTGCCTTCTGGAAAAGCAAATAAGCCAACAAAAACCCCTTTCCCCTCTCCAGTTATAAAAATCCATGCTCACTGCAGAAAAAAAAATAGAAAATAAAGAAAAGCAAAAGATCACATGCTATATCCCCATCACTGTGTACTTTTATGCCTTTGTGATCGTATCACATACAATGTATACCCTGCTTTTTCTACATGACATGCTAACCAGACTTTTTACCACATCATCATTATTATTATTGGGTATTGAACCCAGGGGGAACTTAATCACTGAGTCTCGTCTGCAGCCCTTTGTATTTTTTATTTTGAGACAGGTCTTACTAAGTTGCTTAAGGCCTCGATAAGTTGATGAGGCTGGCTTTAAATTCATGATGCTCTTGCCTAAGCCTCCTAAATTGCTGGGATTACAGGAGTGCGCCATTGCGCCTGGCTTCACCATATTTTTAAACTCTTCGGACTTCATTTTAATTGCTTTGGAGGTTCTTCTCAAAACCAGCTTGTAATGAGCCACTCTCTTATAGGTGTAAATTTGTTTCCAGGTTTTCCCTATGATTAAAAACTGAGATGATATACATATTTGTGCCTAAAAGTGTTTCTGCATGTGTGGCTATTTCCTTCATGAGCCTTAGAAAAGGTGTATACTCCTGACATCATTTTGAAAGACAAATATGATTTGCCAAGGATTCTTTCTAACATCAAAGTTCATGTGAAACATTCTCCCAGATCCCGGCTTTGCTCTAGTCTAAAAACATACTAGGAACCCACAATCCCAAGTGTCTCCATTTGAGAAACATCAAAGGAGCTAAGAAGGAAAAAACGTCTAACCCAGAACTTTCTGAATAGAGCACTGCGGTGGACCATGAGAACAAGAATGAAAGGTCTTGTGATTTTTGGCACAGAGAGACAAAACTAATTTGTCTTTAAGATGGCAGGATTTTCTGGTTACAGAGGCAAAACCATTTTATTTAAAATGCTTTTCTTTTAAGCCTAATCATTTTCTCTTCATTCAAACAGCTTAGCTATTTATTTTATTTATTAGTATTTTCTCTTTATCTTAGGCATTTATTTCGACTTTTGAAATACAATAAATTTGATAAACCTTTTAACAATTGCTTGTTGGGATAAAACCAGAAACAAGAATAGGTAAAAATTTTTAAAAAATTATTTTTAATTTATACCTAGATAATTTTCTTGCGTTTTAGCAGCTAATTGTGATATGGCTACAGAGGAATAGAGATTAAACTCTTGCTCTCTCTCTTCTTGCTCCCAGATTCACAGGAACATCTGCAAGTTTATTGATACAAAATAATATATCTTGATTGTAATGGTAAGAAGTTGGGAATCAGAGGGTCTGGACTTCTTCTCATGTATACCACTGCAAAGCCCTTCACTGACATTTCTACATTTCAAATGCAGAAAAGGAAGACTATCAAATATGAAACAAACATACGAGTCATGTCCTTAAAAGATAAAACAGTTCTCTAAATGCAATAACAACCAAAGAGAGCTAATATTATGTATTATTGTGTATTTTACACTGTCCTTTGTGATGTCAACCGAGACGTGGTCAAGGACAGAAAACAGCACTGATCAGGTGAACTGTGGGACTGGAAAGGAATAGGCAGATGTCCAAGTGGGGAATTAGTGGCTAAGGAGCAGGCATTGCTGCAGAAGTCAAAAGTCCATTCTGAGTCCCAGGGATGGGACTGGGATCAGCAATGATAGGAGCGTGCAACCCAATATCAACAGCAACTCTAACTACTGACACCACCACGATTTATTAAGAGTATACCACACTGCAGGAACTCTGCAAAATCTTACTTGCATTATCTCAGCCAGGTCTCTTCTGTGTGTCTGTAACACTTGTATCGGGCTATAGGAAGCCTGGTTGAGATAATGCAAGTAAGAAGTGTTACAGACACTGAAGTGACAGAGGTTTAGATAGGTTCAGAGTGTTAGGGAATCATGCAGTTGCACAATGGCTAAGCAGAGACTTCTGATCCCTGTCTTTGGATTCAGTGTCCAAGGGAAAGATCAGCTAAGAGTAAAGTTTAAATAAGCAGTTCAGTGACTGCACAGAGGAGGGATGAACCTGAGCTAGAGCCAAAGCTGAGCCTACAGGCCTCCCTCCCTCTTCCTTTGGAAGCACATAGTGGGTAAAACACTTGCAAATGCCATGCTGCAGGTGAGCTCAGATCTTGCCTGGGGCAAAGTGGGGTAAGCAATTAACTGCACTTGCCCTCTCTCACCTGCCCTTTCCCATGCCCAGGAATGGGCTACAAGCCTGAACCATGGAAGCAAGAGAAGCCATGGTTCGAGTGTAAAACCACAATGGGGTCAGCCCAAGGCTTATCTCCAACAGCAGGTCAAATAACTAATGCCATGATTTATAGACTTTTAAAATATTTGAATAACATAACATTTTTCTTCAAAGGAACGCTGATGTAAAAGCCCAGAAATTACCATAGATAAGAAATAGAGAGATTTTGTTAGAAGAGAAGAGTGGGGAGCTCAGAATGTCCCCTCCCTCCCCTGCCATATACCCACATGGGGCCCTAGGGCTGTAAGCATGGTTGGGCCCATCGAGGTCAACATGAATGGCTAAGGACCCCAAAGCATTCTAACTTCCCTCAGTGATCCAGTGGCAAATCATTACCATGTAATTTTCTAAAATCTTTATTTAAAAAATCTATTTAAATTGTCCATCTGTGCCACACTTTTGGCTCCAGAGGCCACCAATTGGAAGTCCCACTTGCTCCTTTTCTCTTAAATCCACTCCCAAGTTCAAGGAGTATCTTAGAGAAGTATTTATGACTTTAGAAACGTTGTCCACGTCCTCCTCCTTCTCTCCAGACAGAACATTCCTAATCTGTTTAGTCTGTTCTCACTGGCGATGAAATGCAATAACGTATGTAAAACACCGGCAACGGGGCGGCACACACTCTGCCCTTGTCTCCCTTTCCCCTCTCCTTTCAAAGGCTGTCTCTAGTTTTGCCTTCTATCCTAACCCTTTGTCCTTTCTTCATCACTGCTGCATCACAAATGATGGGGGCGAGATGGGGTCATCTTTGCCAACACAGTCAAATGCAGATTGTGCAGGCATCAACCCCAACCTGCCTAGTGTAAAGCATCGCCATAGCCAGAAATACAGTTTGTTTTTCTCTAAACAGTCTCTAAGTTCTCTCTCTCTCTCTCTCTCTCTCTCTCTCTCTCTCTCTCTAATTTTTAAATTATTGGTTCTTTTTAGTTATACATGACAGTAGAATCTGTTTTAATATAATTATACAAACATAGACCATCTTAGCAAACAAATCTGGGGCTGTACCTCCATTATGGTTTTGCATAACTAAAGAATGTGGGAAAGGGAGAAAGGAGGAGAGAGAGAGAGAGAGAGAAGAGGAGAGAGAGAGGAGGGATGAGCCCAGGGAAGGACAGGGGACGGGGACACATGATCCTGAGTAAGTGAGCAGTGGGGATCTGATATGGCCAAGCAATGTGGGAAAAAGGAATAAATTTACTCTGCAGAAAGGCAGGACAAGTGGAGAACACAAGTTCTCAGAGAGGACAGGAACCTCTAAGAAGGGAGCTGGGTTTTACTTCCTGAATTTTGAGTGCAGAGGAAAGGAAGGTCAGTGAGAATTGCAGGAAATTATTTGTGGGAAGATAAACTGACGGCTTTTCAAGAGGACCGTTTTGCAGTATCCTTCGGTTTTAAGTGTATATATCTATCCAAAGACTCAGCAGTTCCATTTTTAGGAATCTAAATTATAGAAATATTTAACACTGCACAGAGGTACACCAAGATGTTCATTCCAACATTGTTCCAAAGGGGGATGTCTTAAGAATACCCTAAATGTTTATCAATAGGGTCCGATGAATGGAAAAAAAACCATGGTGTGTCCATAGAATGGAAATCTATGCAACAACGAAAAGAAGGAGGTAACCATAAGTGTACTAATGTTCAAAAATCTCAAAGATGCGGTAAGTCAAAAAGACAAGTGGTAATAGGCATAATGTTGTTTTAAAATTCTATAAATATTCCTGCAAATATAAGGAAACCATCTAGAATGATGCACATTAATTATCTCTTTATTTTGGTAGGGGTGGTCAATTGTCACTTTTTAATTTTCTGCCCTTTTAAAAATTTCTAACTAAAAGTAAATTGATAGAAGAACTGGCCGTGGCACAGTGGGTACTCGCATGGGCTGTGAAGCCACACTACTCAGGTTTCAGTCCTAGCTCTGCATCATCGTAGAAGTGTGTCCTTCCAGAGGTCACTCTACCTCTCTGTGACTCGGTGTCCTCATCTATAAAATGGTGAGGATGATAGTACAAACCTCATGGGGTGGTAAAGAAAGAGCAACTTGGTGGTGGTGGTTGTTGTTGTTTTGTTTTGTTTTGTTTTTTTAATTACCAGAGGATAGAAGGGGAAGAGTAGAGAGAATGGGAAAAGATTAGTGCCAGATGGGAAAGGGCCTTGAACACCAGGATAAGAAGTGAGAATTAATTCACAGAAAAAAAGGAGTCTTTCATTCATTCAACAGATATTTACTGAGTGCCTCCCATGTGCCAGAGACTGTTCTAGGTGGTTGAGACACATCGACCAATGAAACAAGACAATGGCAGTATTTTGGAAGGTAATCAAGACTGGCCTTGTGGGCTTGAGGGGCGCGTGTCTTCCAGGTGCTGTGTGTGTGTACTCAAGGCCGGCAGTCGGTGCACTGGGGCGTGAATGGTACAAGGGCTGATGCTCAGGGGGTTGGCAGGCCTGAAGCCCCTGTTGATGTGGAAGACCTGAAACCACAGACCAGGGATCCTAATATTGGGTGGTGCTGAGGCTGGAGGAACAGGTGGGAAGCTGTGGCAGGCCAGAGAACCCCTGACCACCAACTTTTCAGCATTCATCCCAGCATTGCCCAACTCTGTCAGCCTGGGGCCCGGGATCTGCTTCAAGTCCCAAGTTTAACACTACTGACCAGGCTTCTCTCCAAAGCCTCTGATACAATGAGAGGGTCACGTTGATGATGTCCAGGACCCTCTCTGGCTCTCACATCCCATAGTTTTCATGTCATACAAAGAGGTGCAAGTAAGGGACTTCCTTTTCCATGACCAACATATGATATTCCAGTGCCAAAAGAGAAACCATTAAAACGTAGGATTCCCACGTGCAGGATAATATATGAGAGGACTGTTTACATTTGCTTCCTTTTTGAGAAAGTGCATGTTGAATTCTAAAGCCACATCTTGTGTCAAGGTCTGAAAATAGTCACTCAAATAACTTCTTTCTATACGTGCAGCTGTTCTGAAGTATAAACCATACTCGACTGGTAAAACCACCATTTGTCCTATAAGGAATCTGGACATCCATTGGACCCTTATTTTTAGCATAAGAGGTCAAATGCACACGAGGTGACATGTAGTGAAGTCCACTGTCCCAGAGGCAGGGGACAAGAGGAGGGCTGAAGGCCAACCATAAACCATATCATCTGAATTTGTGGCTATTTAAATTAGATGGCTTAGCAGATCAAAAGAAATAAATCATGGAATATCAAAGTGGCAAATAGAAGCCACAAAAGACCATGTTTCGTTGGTTCATTCATTCGACAAATCATTCTCACAAAATAAATCACCATTGTAAACAGGCTCTGACTCATTTCCCATTGCTTGCTGTGGTTAGGTTCTCCCCTCTCCCCCACAGGGTCATAGAATACGTGAACTTCAAGCTGACTCTCTGTGAGAAAAGCCCGGCATGAACATAACCAGCTCTCTCCTTCAGGAGAAATTGCAGCTACCCAAGAGTCATGCAGACGCAACCCAGAAGTCAGACTCCCTGAATCTTGATCCCTTTTCTGCCACTCTCCAGCTACATGACTTTGGGTTAGTCAGCTCTTTTGTGCCTCAGTTTCCTTTTCATAGAGCTGCGACGAGGATGTTACTCTTTTGTATGTTGTTTCAACAGAGCCTGCTGATAATCACTCTATGTGTGTTTGTAAAATAGATCTTAGTTGCTAGAGGCAACACGAGACAGCTGAGTGCGGTCGCACATTGATTCTCTTAAACAACACTTCCTACTCAGCTCATAAAAGTACCACGGAAAACCATGCATTTAGACCAGACGAGAATCAGCTGCTCTTCATTTTTACATAGGAAGGGTCAAGAGGAATTTACACCTCCTTCTTCAAGAATGGCTAACATCAAAATGATTCTTCTCTTGCAAAAAGAGATACGAGTTTGTTGGCAGAGAAGGAATTAGAACATCCGGGCACGGTGCCCACCCGTCTCAGAGTCTGTACTTTCAACCATTTGCTTGAGTTATTCGAACCCATTTTATTCTTAGCTTTTTGGTGTGTGAGTTGTATTGTGAGTGTGTATTGTGTGCATGTGTGCGTGTATGCAGACACATGAAGGCACATATGCACGGCAGGGGTGATGCGTTAACAACCCAGGAGATGACAAAATGCTTGAGTTTGGGTCATTTCAGCTCCAACACTTATAGAGCTGTACCTGCAGCAAAATTTTTGAGAGTCAATTACCGGAGCAGAAAACTCATGTTGTTAATCTTGAAGAAGGATCTCCACAAGCTGCCTTTTGGTGCTCTTTCCTGGATGAAGACCTATTGTTCAAAGCGGCTAGGATGATTTGTTGCTCTCCTGCAGGTCAGCCAAAGGGCCGCAGCCTCTCCCCTGGCTACAGAATGATCTCCAGGGTGCCTGGCAGCATGACAGCTGAGGGAACAAGCGCTGGAGTCAGGCCCCAGGCCCAAACCCCGGCTTTCCCACCTGTTAGCTCCATAACCTTGAAAAAAATGTCTTAAACTCTCTAAGTCTCAGAGCCCAGGATATAGATCAGTTGATAGAGTGCTTGCCTTGCATGCACAAGGCCCTGGGTTCAATCCCCAGCCCCAATTAAAAAAAAAAAAAAAAAAAACACCTCTCTAAGCCTCAGTTTTTCTATCTATAAAATGGAGATAATGACAATAACAGTATCTCTCTTATCAGGTGGTTGTGAGGAATAAATGTGAATACTCCAGAACTTGGTGCGATGCCTGATGATTAGCATCCCATTAAACATCAGATTTCACAGTGATGGCCGTTCCTGTCCCTAAGGGCCTCAGCAGGATCTTAGGTGTTTTCATCTTTGGATTGTGATGGGCAGTTTATTATCCAGTTTTTGTATTAGTTTTTAAAATCTCCAGTGAGAACTCTTTTAAAACATGCCAGCTGCCTCCTCCAGCTGCTGCCTTCTTTGCTTTTTTTGAAAATTTTAAAACAAACCAGTATGTCAGAGCGGACACCTATTATTCATCAGAAGAGATTCCAAGGCTTTCTGTAGGAAGGATTTCATGTTGGAATGCTCTGGTCAAAGAGCTGCCTGTTCTGTTCTTCCTTGCCCCTGGACAGTCATGGGAACGAGCGGGGCTTTTCATACCTCCCACCCATAATGTGACAAGAGGTGGCATGATGAGGAGCTGGGAGTGCAGTCCTGGGCAAGGGTATGAGGATGCAGGAGAGCCCATGAGACAGGGTCTGGGCTCTGCCCTTCTACTGACTACTAGCTGTGTGACCTTGGACAGCTTGTGTTCTACTGTATTATTTTCATTTGTCACATGAAAGGGCTAGCAACAGAAAAAAAAAAAAAAACAAGAAGATAGTTCACAGAGGTGGTCATCAGTAAGCATGTTGCTTCCTTTTTCTGGTTAGCAAAGAAATGCAGATTAAAGAGACATGAAGACATCGTTTTTGAAATTATTAAAGTTAAAATGTAAAGTGGCGCACGCCTATAATCCTAGCAGCTCGGGAGGCTGGACTGAAGGATAAAGAGTTTAAAGCCAGCCTCAGAAAAAGCAAGGCACTAAGCAACTCAGTGAGACCCTGTCTCTAAATAAAATACAAAAGAGGACTAAGCATGTGGCTCAGTGGTTGAGTGCCCCTGAGTTCAATCCTTGGTACCCCCACCCCCGCCAAAAAAAAAAAAAACCCAACCAAAAAAAAAAAAAGTAAAAGCAATACACTCAGCGTGGTTTATATCTTGCATTACTGTAAGCATGGCAAATTGACACAAATGCTTGGGAAGAAAAATTCATATTGTGTCCTGTGAAAGAGAATGAGGTAAGCTTGGGTATGAATTCTCCTGTCTGTAATTTACTAGTTTTTAAGCTCAACCTTTTTGGCTCATTGCAATATGATGTAAAATGGGAATAAAACAAATAATTCTCCCTAGATGGGTTGTTGTGAGGCTTGGAAATCACGTTGATATGGACCTGGCCCAGTGTTTGGCATTAGCAGATCCTTATTGTTGCTGTTGTGGCCAAGGTGACCCTGCCTCATGCTGTGCATCTGGCTCACGTGAGAAAGTCACAGGAAAGAAGACCCACTCTCCTCCGTTCTTGGATTTCTTGTCACAACCTGACTTCTTTAGCAAACAACTGATCTGCAGCCGCACTCACAGTTTTCTAAGTCCTTCTGACTCTCAGCCTCCAAAGTCCTCAGGCAGCTAGGTAGGTGCCTCCCATAACCTCCTATCACACACCTGCTACCACCTAGGAGATGCCAGCTCCACCAGCCAGCTGATGTTCCCTCGGTTCCACAGATGGCCTCCCAGCCTCAGCCGGAACCCCCCAGTACCTTCACTCAGAGCAGAGAGCACCATCCTCCCATGCTCCACAACCTCGGTCTGCACCTCCAAAGAGCTCAGGCTCTGACATATGTCTGCCACCACCATCACCTGTGCCACTCTATTTCCAAGTAACTCACCCCTCCCCAGCAGAGGCCCTGGTCACTGGTTTTCAAAAGCCCATTTGCTTCTGAGAAGGCCTCACTTAGGTTTCTCCTGTGATTCATTTCTTGCTTGTTGGTGACTCAAACCCAACATTGACTAGCTTTGCCGTAAAACCGTTTTTATCTATTCAATATCAAAGATGTCTTCTTCTCAAATGTTTCTTTGAATTCTTTCTCAATACCAGGTTCTGTCTCTGTTCCCATTCTGCAACCTAATAAGGACTGAAATCTGTTTTCAGTAGTTACTCGGGTTTTTTTTTTTTCCCCTCAGCTTTAAAAATAATTTCAGAGAGCCATAGAACTGAGGGACAAAAAGGATATCAAGAAGTCCTTGCTTGATAAGAAAACTGAGACCAGAGGGGTGTGCTGCCCACATAGGTTGGTTAGCCGGTAAAAGAATTCTAGGAAGTGCTTCTCCACCCCCACCTGTGCCATACCCCATCTCCTCACTGAGTCAGGGCCAGGTTCTCCAGGGCTGCAGACGGTCACTGACCGTCTCTCTCTTTGGAGTGGTCTAAGGGCCTGGCAGTGCTTCAGAACTACCTCTCTATAGAGGTCCCAAACTCATCGGGACTCACTTCTGTCTTACCTCCAGGCTTTTGCAAACACTGTTTCATCTTCCTGGTAACTAAGGCTAAGTCATGCTCAGTCTTTAGGTGCTTTCCCCAGGAAGGCTCACCTGAACCTCCAATTCCAGGCAGGGAATTTTCCATGGGTCCCCTCAGAACCTCACACACCCTCCCAAGCTGCAGTTGCTCTCTAGTCTGGCCTCAGTCCATTACTGTGTGCATCACTTTCTCTAGTGAGGAAGAGCAGACACAAAGAATTCACACCAACGTATTAGTGACCTTGGACATCTCTCCCACCTGCAGAGACCCAGGTGTGGAACACCTGAGCTCCTGAAGAAGGTTACAGTCCCAAAGGTGGTCGGAATCACAAGGACAAAAGACTTCATACTTTTAGACTAAATGGCCTTCCTTTAAAGTTTTTGAAAAACTGGGAATAAATTTCTCGCTCAAGGAAATATGGGGAACAAAAGCAATTTCTTGGTCCAGAGGAACACATCCAAGCCTTCTCTTCTTGGCTCTTACCTTTTCTCATCCAGGATCTTGTTTGTGTAGAAAGGAGCGAGCCCTTTAAAGCATCATCATCCTGATGCTTTGGTGGCCTGGCCTGCCTCTCTTGCCCTTCAGGGCGGTGACGGGAGGGAAGACTGCCACCCCAGTAGACACAGGGAGGGCCACATGGAGTTTTTGACTTCTCTTGATTCTGCCCTGGGTCTTATTTTATCTGATACTATCCCCAAAGCAACCCTAAGATTTAATCCTTAAAGATCTTCATTTTGTGTGGGAAGAAACAATGAAATGCAAAGAAATTCCGTAATTTTCTGAGGCCACAGAGCTGGACAGAAGTTGTTCTGAGACTCATTCAGAGCACCTGGCTCTTAATCAGGGCAACTTTTGATTATTTCCTCTGTGCTCTTCATAAAGGAGCCAGGGGAATTGGCTCTTTTCTCCTGACCATTTAAGCACCTCAGAATAAGTAGGAGGTTTAGAATGTGCTCCTCATCTGCCAGTGGAGTGACTTTTACCTCCTGTGATGGCTAAGGACCCACTGGATCCTACCTGCCCCCTCCCTCACCACAAATGACTTTTATCCACATTAACATCTCTATTTCCATAATCCTTTCATGTTTATGGCTGGTTCTGAACAACTTAATGTTTCACAGAATTTTCCAACCATTGGTGTAATCATTTACTATTTTATAACCACCACGTAAACAAATACCTTTGTGCATTTGCTGAATATAGTTTGTCTTAATTAATTTTGATGATAATTTCATAAGACAGATAACAATTTACAAGGATACTGAACCTCACTAACCTATTTGGGAAAACTAACACATCCTAGCAGTTTCAAGTGTGAGCTCTGAGCTCTGAATCGATCTGCCTGGGTCCAAATCCTAATTCACTATGTAGGTGAATGTGCACAAACTGCTTCTTTAAGCCTTAGTTTTGATATCTGTAGAATGGGGTTGTGGAGAGGCTTAAAATGAGGTGACATGAAGTGCTGGGCACAGGACTGGCACAGAGTAAAGTGCTCAGGGACTGCAGATACACAATATCATCAGGAAGAAGCCAGCTCTAACCGGGTCAACAGTCAACTCCTGACGTCTAATGTCTATATGCTGCCTGCTTTTCATAAAATCTTGAAATAGGCAGAGTTTTTTCTCCTTTTTTTAAAGATGAAGGATTAAGTTCAGAAATGTGAAGCAACTTGTTCAGGACCACACAGCTGTTAAGTGTCAAGACTGGGGCTGAAGCCAAGAGTAGCTTTACTTGACTTCCCAACGCCGCTGGGCTGCTTATGTTAATCTGTTGGTTTCACGTAACTTTCTTCCTTCCAACTGAGTGATAAGTTCTTCAGAGCCAAACAAAGGCACTTCCTCTTTTCCTGCATTTCCCAAATGGTTTGGCCTGGCATCACACAAGCGGTGCCCTCAATACATGGCCTATGAAGAAAATCCGGGTTGCCTTTGCACAGCCTGGCACCCTCCTTAGCACCCTAAGCAGGATCCATTGTGATGGCTGAGAATCCCACAGCTGGAGGAACACAAGAAATATATTCCAGCGTTACCTAATGATGTTATGCCTACTGCATTTGAGAAGCACATCTCAAATGGCACATCAAGGTACTCTGAAAAGGATAGAATTAAGCTCTGCAGGACAATAGCCACTGCCTCCTCTTTTAGTAAATATTGTGTAAGAAGAGAGTCGCTGCTGGAGGTTAAAGACTCGAGAGGCATATCAATCAAATGTCATATATAGACTTGTTTGATCCCTGTTCCAAAAACCAAATATTAAAAGCCATTTGGAGAAAAAAAGAAAAAAACAAAAATAAAAATAAAAGCCATTTGGAGGACAACCAGGAAAGTTTGAATACAGACTTGTTATTAAGTAATAATTTGGATTTATTACTAATTTAGGTACGATAAATCTGTAGTTATGTTTTTAAAGTGGTCTTTATCTGTTAAAAATATAAAATGAAGTACTTATGAGGTTGTTGAAAGAGACTGGCAATGCTGATGAATGCTGAAGCAGGTAATGGGCCTGTGGGGCTTCACATACGTTTCTCTGTATTTCTGTGTTTGTTTGAAAATTTACACAATAAGAAGTTTGTGTTAAAAAAAATTTTAAAAGAATGGTGAATCTCCAGCCATCTTATTGTTTTGTTCTGCACCTGCTTTTTCTCCAATAGAGTTCAGATTCTTTGATAACATGAAAATCATCCTCTTCCTGAGACTCTAGGCATACTTGTCCAGGTGAGAGTCGAGCACCTGTGTGATGACAGGTCACCTGTACCCTTCTGCCATCCCTGTCCAGTTAGCCTGCTCCAGACTGACTTTTCACCTTCCACCAAACAAGCTCACTCCCTCCTCACTTGGATCTACCACTGCCGCTTCCTCTGTCCACTCTTACAGGTTAGGGACCTCAGCGTTGTCTTGTCTCTCTCCTCGCCCAGCCATCCAATGACATTTTGGAATATGAATCGAACAGACACCTTTCTTCTCCATTCTGACTGTTCCCACTGTCTAAAGCCTCAGCACCACACACTGGGATTTCCACAACAGCCTCCTAAGTGGCTCCCTCTTCTCTGACCGTTCTCCTTTCTGAACAAATAATTGAATTTTCCAAAACTCCAGACAGTGATGTTTATGCTTTTACATGGAACTGCTCATTTAAAAACTCATTTGTAATGCTTGTGTCCATTTACATAGGCCTCTAGGGAATTCTTATGGTTGAGCTCCATCTTATTAACAGTTTGTTGTATACCTTCCTTAATTATTTTAGAATAAGTTTGATTATGGTAAATATTGGTTGAATGAATGAATAAGTTCATTAATAAACTCATACTGTGAAAGACTCACTGACTCACTTTCTCCTCTCTGGATGCCTAATTGTGAGGGGCTGTCTTCAGTATAGGTCCTAACCCTGCCAATCCAGCAACCCCAACCCCAGGACAACTAAATGGTTATGCATCTTTTCAGCCTGACTATATAAGCAGTATATTATTTCATAGTCAGGGCAACCAGTGGAGATAGGTAGGGTTTATGATTGGCTTATCATTTTGCAAAAGAGTCAGCAACAGGTTCAAGACCAAACAGCAAGTGCAAGGCAGAGGAACTTAGAGTCGAGAACTCTTGTAACCTGTCCTGGACTCTTTAGCTTCAATCCATAGCAGGAGAGCTATGAGGGTGAAGGTAACTGTATGTGAGGCCATCCATCTCAGCAATCTAGAATGAGTCAATGAAGTGATGGCCCAAGTAAGGAGACTTCCGGATCATAAAAACCTTCCAGAATAGTTGGAGATGACAGTCTTGTTGTTAGACCTGGGGGTCACTCAAGTCCATATCATATTTGTAGCCTGAAGAGGTTCATGAGGAGCCTGTCCTAAAGACATGGGAGCTGGGCTGCAGCAAAGCCCATTAGCTTGGCTGGGTCCTCCATAACATGGAAGTAGAAGGAAGAGGTAGGCACAAATTCCACCTGTACCTCTCAGTAGATGGATAAAATTGAACCTGGTTTCATCATTAAAGTGAAGATGGTTCCACTGGCTCAGAAGGGCTTTCTGAGAGTATTAAATAAAATATCTTATACGGAAGTGGCTAGTTTGGTACTAGGCTCAGTTATTTCCCTTTCCCCCACCTTTCAGTGCCCCTCTCTCCTCTCCTATGAAGCCCTGTGGCTTCTGGAACACAGCAGGTGCTTGTGTTGAGCTGCAGAGAGGATACCACCATAGGTGACACAGGGCACATCTTCCCTAAAGCTGATCATCATCCCATGAGCCTGAGGTAGCTCCAGCATGTGCCACCCAGGCCTTTGCTGGAAGAATTACAAACCAGTCTCCCTCTAGAAAGGGACCAGTTTTAACTAAACTGTGGAACCAACCTAGATGCCCTTCAGTAGATGAATGGATAAAGAAAATGTGGTATATATACACAATGGAATATTATATCAACATTAAAAGAGAATAAAATCATGGTATTTGCAGGTAAATGGATGGAGTTGGAGAATATAATGCTAAGTGAAATTAGCCAATCCCAAAAAACCAAATGCCAAATATTTTCTCTGATTTAAGGATGTTGATTCATAAGGGGCGGGGGAATGGGAGGATTAGATGAACTCTAGATAGGGCAAAAGGGAAAAGGGGAGGGAGGAAAAGGGAGGGGACATGGAGGTAGGAAAGACAGTGGAATGAGATGGATAGCATTACCCTAAGTACTTCTATGAAGACACAAATGGTGTGACTCTACTTTGTGTACAACCAGAGACATGAAAAATTGTGCTCTATATGTGTAATATGAATTCTAATGCATTCTACTGTCATATATAACAAATTAAAATTTAAAAATGAAGGGGAAAGGGGGGAGCCAGTTTTAGAGGGAGAAGAGGAAGGCATTTTAAAGATGTTAAAGATGTTAACCCCTTGCCAAAAGAGTTCATGATTGCTAGCAATTGGACACAATCTATAGTTATATAAGGAAGTAAGTTCTTTGCTAACAAGTCTTGAATCTTCATCTAACTACATTTAGCTAATCAAAAATACACATATGAGCCAAAAAGGGAAGTTAATTTAGTCAGAATTCTACTTCTATGGAAAATGCAGTACGAAGGTGATTAGACGCCCATTTCTTCCCTTTCTGCACTGAGACGGATAGGCCTCAGACTCTACACTGACATCCCTCCTCACCTGGTGGCAGCCACCTGCACAGCATCCAAAAGCTGATAACCTGAATCTCTGCCTCTTGCAGACTGACAAGGTTGTGTTCCAAAACGGTGGCTCACCACTCGAAGAACACAAGGCCCAGGGCTTCCTCTCTGGTCTCCAGGCTTAGCTGTCCCCTCCACCTGAGCATTTCCCTTTTTAACCTTCCTCTTCCAAATTGTCAACTAAGGGCCTGTGACCCTGAGAGTAAATCCTAAGATTCACTTCCTCCAGGAAGCTGCCCCTCCCTGCCAGAGCTGGGCTAGGGGAACCCAGCGTGAGCTCCCATCAAGGGCTCTTCTTTTTCCCTTCCCGTGCCTATCACAGTACACTGAGGTGGTTCTCAGCTGGGAGTGATTTTGCCTCTAGAGGACATTGGGCAATGTTTGGAGACATGTTTGGTTGTACACCTGTTGGATGGGATGATGCAGCTAGCATCTAGAAAGTGAGGGCAGGGATGCCATTGACATCCTGCAATGCGCAGGACAGTCCTCACAACAAATAATCATCTGGTCCCAAATGTCACTTGTGCTGTAGTGGAGACACCTGCTCTACTGTAACTGTTGACATATTTCTCTTCTTCACAAGGGCTGCCTCATTCATATTTGTGTCCCTAGTACATCTCCTAGCTCATTCTCGGGGCTCAATAAGTATCTTTTAAATGACTGAATGACCTTCTGGGAATGAAATATGCATCTCTTCTTTACTCTTGCTAGACTTTGACTGTAATTAGCTCCCCAAGCTGGGCTCTCTGTCTTGCCCAGCACAAATTCTGACCTTACTCTGACTGCCCAGTTTCCCCTCCCTATGCTACCTCTGCTACATGCTGCACAGGTCCCAGGGATAGAGACCTAGGGTCACCTGCAGCAAAGCAGAGCACAGAGAACGCGGGCTGAGGGGTTAGACAAAGTCAAGACCACGAGAAAGGGAAGAGACCTGAGACAACTGGTCCTGGGGCCAGGCCACCAGGCAAAATGGACAGCAGGTCTATGAGGTTGAGGGCTCAAAAGATGATTCATTCTCAAATCATCTGCAGGCCATTTATTTAATTAATGGACAGGAAACATCCATTTCTGAGGCTGCAGGAATCCTCTCCCCCCTTTATGCAGCAGCACTGTATGATGAATACCTTCTTGAAACACTGAGTCAATGTCCATTTGTTTCTTTATGTTTTTGCTACTGAGTTCACATGAATTATGATAAGCTTGTTTAACATGAGCGTAAGGGGCTGGTAATTCTCAGCAATTTCAAGAATGAAATGCTCACAAAGATATTTCAAGGCATGATATACAGGGTTTGGGAATTTAGTCACTGCTATCTAAAACACATTATTTGATTTATTATATTTTGTGCTTTTATATATATGTTATAGATCTGTTCAAAGAAACAGCACCAGGCAATTTTTCCAAGCAATCAAGGCTTAAGGAGTTGCTAGACTTTTGAAGGTAAAAATTAGTTGCTTTTACTCAGCCCCATGATTTCACCCTTGAATTCCTTCCGAACTCTTGGATGAAGGCCAATGTTTTCCTGTGATTTATTCAAATCCAGTTTGTCAACTAGGTCTAGAACATTCTGTGCATCTATGACTACTTGATCTAGTATCTCTGCTTGTAAAGGAGATCTGAGAATGGTGTTCATTTTGACATATTTTTCAAAATGAAAAGAGCAAGGCAAATAATTTATTGTGATGGCTAACTCCTCTTCATATCACCCAAAGTGTATTCTGGTCATCTACAAAAGTTCTACCAGGTTTTGGGTTGGTTCCTTCACTTCAATTACTCTTAAAGGCCCTGTCATTTTTGCTTATTATTGATGTCCTATAGACTGCTCCCTAAATTATGAGTGGGTCTTCTTCGTGGGCTTCCTAGTGGTTTTCCCAACTGCATTAACTTTCTATTTTTGAAGATGTCTCTTTCTTAGGAAGAGTCTTTGGCTTGTGCAATCCTCTTGGAGCTGCATCTATAAATTATTATTATTCCAAATAACCCAGCCTCCAGAGGCATAAGGGTATAAAATAAAATAAACTAAGGCACACAGAGGGTTTCACACAATGCCTAAAACACAGATATGTTTAGCAAGCAGTTGTTTATTCTTCTCTTACTGGAAAAAGAAGTTGGGATAGGAAAAGGAAACTGTTTTTTTTTTTTCCTCAACTGCACCTTCCCAAAGGACTTTTTTTTTTAAATATTGTCATACTTCATGCTTCCTACAGATGTCAGGTAGTTAAATTTTTTTTAAAAAATTAGGTGGCAAGATTTTTGAGGTCTGATATATTTTTTACCATAATCACTGTTCATTTTCTCGGTTCCTGTCGTGCACATTTTGCCTTGGTTTTCCATTCTTGCAGCTGACTTCACCTTCCTCTCACTAGAGTCATTAAGTCACAGTGGCACACACACAGATACTCCCGGGCACCTTCCACAGCGCTGTGCTGCCTTTTCTTCCGTAAAAATCATTAGCACAGGAAACGATCATTTGTCCTAATTCATCCCAGGGAGGTATTTGGCCAATCTATAAGCGAGTAAGCACCCTCATTATTACTAATTGGCCTGATTTTTTAGCTCAGCCAGTCCTACTCCAGTTTCCAGTACAATCTTATTATCCTTATCAGGTGGCCCATAACCCCCATCTACTGCCATATTTTCATTAACTATTGACTGCCCCCCCACCCCCACACTGGGCATTTCCTGATAGCATTTTTAGGCTGAGGCACCTGGATTTCACTACTCTAATGTTCTGTTTCATGACCCCGATTCTAATTTTTCTTTGTCAACTGTCTCAAGAGAACTGTTGGGGCCTGAGGAACCCAAAAGTCTCTCTGCACCTGTCTCCTTCTCTCTTGAGGACCTTCAAGTTCTGGCTGTCTCTGGGTGCTATGGATGGTAGATATATAGTGGGTGATGTCTCTATTTCTCCATCCATCCGTCTCTCCGAAGCAGAGCTCAGGAAGCTATCTATGTTTTAACCTCCTCTGTCAGGGTTGCTGGAGAAATGCCTCTAAATCCTTTCTCACTCCTTTGCAAAATTCTCTCAAAGACTGCCCCATGCAAGAGACTTTTTGAATTTACCTCTTCGTCCTGTTTGAGTTGCTCGCTCACCTTACTATTTCAACAGAAATTAAACAACATGCAGAACCTTTGTCAAGAGCACGTTAGAAGGAAAGGGTAGCTTGTGGCAACTGTTCCCAAATGTTCCTGGAAATTGTTCCTCAATTATTTACCTGCACAATTTTCCCTCTCTCCAAAATGACAGCTGAGGAGGAAGAAGACAGGATGAGGACACGGTAATACGTTGACAAAAATCATATTCTGTTTTTGCCTTCTAAAAATATTTGAGGACTAAGGCTATTTCTTAAGATGTTATCAATGTGACAATGAGTAAAGTCAGGACATCAGGGTTTATGTTTATTTCCACACTATGTAGCATGACTATTTTAAGCTCAATTATGAAAAGCACAGTAGCTTACAATAGCTTGTGTAAATTCTCCAATAATAGGAAGAGAGCGGACACAGCACAATTAAGGGTTTGCGTGCTTTAACCCTTGGAATAATTTTCTTTTACTAAAGATTCTAGCTGCTTTCACATCTTCCCAGATGAGTCCTTAAACTGGCTTTATTATCAGCCATCTCATCAGAACAACAACAACAAAAAACCCCAAAACATTAGCAGTCATCTCATTAAATAAAAACATTCACAATGGTCAAAATGCTAGATTAAAATAATTTAAAAAATAGGGCTGGGGATGTAGCTCAGTGGTAGAGATTTGCCCAGCATGTGTCAGGCCCTGGATCCAATCCCCAGTACCACAAAAACAAAACAGTTACAATAACAAAAAATGCAAGATGCATGGTTAGTTGGTTTCCCAAAAGAAAAACAAACTATTATGTGAACTAAAAGGGCTCATCAAACAAAAACCCATAAGAACAAAGGGATGCACGAACATCCTCTCACCCTGTGAAAGCTAGAGTCAAAATTCCCTACAGGAAACGGAACCTTTTGTTTTCAATAAATTAATGTGATCAGTAGTCCCTGCAGCTACCTGTCTGCCACAATGCCACAGACATTCACTCCCACCAATACACTCACACCCTCGCTGGAGTGCGATCTGCAAATGCTCCTTTTTTACATGACTTTAGACACAGGAAAAATGGGCTTGTGTCAGGAAATTGACATGATTTCTCATGCTATTTTCTTAGGACTTTCTTTGGAAGTATATTTATCTCCCAGGCTTGTAGAAGGAAGACTTAACTGAAAATTTTAATCCTAATACCCATAAAGCATTGTATGCTCTTGCAGAAAGTTATAGAAGTTCGCAGATAGAATAGTGTGAGCCGTTTCAAGAGTAGTCTTCATAGCTTGAATTCCTTAAACACAGTACTTTGCAATGAAGTTAGCCAAATACAGAGAAACAAAACAGTTTTCAAGTTTTATTTTAGGTTATTTTTAACTCCAGTTTTTTTTTTTTTTCTAACGAAAAGGACCAGAAATCTGAATTGAGTTGCTGGTTAACAGACAGCTACTCTTGTAAGAATTTCTTCTTGAACTCATCTTACCAAAGATCTAACATGTCTTTAATGTTTGTGAGTAAATAGCTTAGTCCCTTAGATAAACTGCATAACCTTCCCACACACTAGGGACATTTACACTGAAACTTTTGGAAGTATATTTGAAGCACCAAAAACTATGTAACTCACTTAAATCGGGGATGCTATCAAACTTATTTGCGCTAAACTCCTCAGTATAGTTCTTTCCTCTTAAAAAAATCACTTAGACTTCAGGATATTCCTTACCAGTATCATATTCACAAAAGCCAAAAGATAAGAAAGAAAAAAAATCAAAATCTGCAAAAAGAAGAGCAACTTATTCAAAAGCTAGTAGCCTGAAGAACATTATGAATTAGAAGTTTTCACTAAACTATATGTTAATACAAAACACATCATAGATCCTTGTAAAAAAACAAAACAAAACAAAATAAATGAATAAAAGCACACACCTTACAAACCTCAGGATCCTTTTCAATTCTTGTAGATTAAAATGCAAAAAAAAAAAAAAAAAAGTAATCTCAAAGCTTAGATTCAGGGAAAGAAAAAAAATTGCATCTCAATAGTTAAGCATTTTGGGTTAAAATGTTTTAGAAACTTTCTTAACAAGGAAAGAAATTCCTCTGATCCTTTTTGCAAAATGTCTCAGAGGAATTATATTTTGGCTAACACTGCATGATGGGACCAGTGAAGGAGCAGTCCCCAGGATTCCATCCATTAAGAACCTCGGGGTCTTCTAAGACAAATGAGAACTCTTACCTGGTCTTTCTTAAGCCTCCATCATCCACATCCATCCTTTAACAAGGTAAAAACTGGGTACCTCGGGGAGAAGGAAGAGCCAACCACCCTTGAAGGCCGCCTGAGAGCGTGCAAAGCCACAGCTGACAGTCTGCTTCCCTCTCCTGGGGCTCTCTGCCTAAGAGGCTGCACAGAAACCCAGCCCGGTGCCAAATCTTAATCCCTTTGCAGAATCTCACATGGAGCTGCCTCACCTCTTCCATTCCTGCAAAGCCTCTTCCTGCTGCACTTCCTTCTGAAACCATTAATCACCACAATGAGAGACCTAGTGAAGCCCAATCTCAAACTGTAGTGAACAACCCTGTAACATGCAGGGTGATGAGTGTTTACATTAGCTGAAATGAAATGATGTAATATTCAGAATCAAGGGAGGGCTGAGATTCAGAGTCAGGGCATGGCAAGAGCAGCTGTGAAATACAATTTCTCTCCTTGAAAACAGCAACAACAACAAAAAAACATCCTTGGGTGGTTTGTAGTTAGCCTCTGTAAATTTAGGGTCATTTGGATTGTTCTGGTCTCATTAAGACGATCATGTTTTCCAAATAGAAATTCAGAACTCCTCAATTATTCAAAGTTTTTAGTCAAGTTAAGTGGGAGGGGAGCAGCCAACAGAATCCAGACTGTACTCCTGTGTAAAGAACCTGACATCCAAGGGGTAATGATGTGGGCACCCACATGCTGCAGAATGCCAGCCCCCCAGATGTAAAGGCCTAAGAAAGGCAGTGCTTGTTTAAGCCAGTGGCCCGTTTTTTCTTCCTAGATCAGTTGATGATCAAGAAAATCCGGAAGTTCCCAGCCCTATTCCTGGTGGGTAACTTCTATTGATCACTTCCGGCTCTTATGGTCCCCAAAACGGGTGACAGGAAAGCTGAGAAGCCACATTGCTGTGGATGAGAAGAGGATTAAAGGAAGGGACACTGCCTGAGGAGAGCCCAGGTAAGGCTTCACAGCAGGTTAGGTGGGGGATGCCAGAGGGAGACCTGCTTTGGTCTATGTTGCTGATCATGATGTTCAATACTAGCAGGTGTTTGTCATGTGCCAGGAAACATGCTAAGCACTTCCATGCATTCCCTCACTTAATCTCACAACAATCCTCTGAGATAGATACTGCTATTGTTCCTCAGAGAGGCTAAGCGGTGGTAAGCTATACACTGTGACCAGGTCTGACATGCTCCTTAACCACCCTCTATCAACTCTGTCACTCATGCCAGCTTTTTTTTTTTTTTTTTTTTTTTTTTTCTGGTACCGGAGATTGAATCCAGGAGTGCCTAACCAATGAGCCATATCCCGGCCCTTTTTGTTTTTTATTCCGAGACAAAGTCTTGCTAAGTTGCTTAAGGTCTCACTAAGTTGCTGAGGCTGGCTTTGAACTTGTGCTCCTGCCTCAGCCTCCTGGGGGGCTGGGATTATAGGTGTGCACCACTGCACCTGGTACTCCTGCCAGCTTTGTGAGCTACACAACTCTGCTCATGGGAGAGACAAGGAATGAGACCGGCAGAGGGACAGAGTGTTACTTCAGAAAGATGAGGAAAGCATGTACTTATAGCTCCCCAAATGCAGATCCCAAATCCTTGACTATGGTTGTCCAGGAGCACCATGACCCAGAGTTCTTGGCCCTTATAAGGAAGCTAAACACCACCAAATGTAGGAACAAGAATCAAATACCACATAAAAGGTACCCTGGCTTGGCCCAGTACTACCATGAACCAGTTGTGTGACATTAGTCAAATTCTCTTTCTGGATCTCAATAAAATTAGGATGGGCTCAAGTGCAGAAATTTTACTTTTTTTTTTTTTAATACTGAGAATGAACATGGGGCCTCATGCAATCTAAGCATGCACTCAACAGCAATGAATTTTCTATGACTCATGCTTTTAAATGATGTGACTGCTAGGTGAACTATTATTAAAAACAACAACAACAGACTTAATGCATCCAAATGAGAATTCTCTTCAGTGTGATAATAATAGGAATCATTCCCATTTTAGGCTCTGTGCTTCAGATGTTACATGAGAAATTCTCACTTGTCCTTATAAAAGTCCCCTGAAGGCAAGTGTTATGACTCCTATTGCAGAAGAGGAAAGGGAGGATCAGAGGGAACACATGATTTGCATAGGGCCACACAGTTGGTAAAAGGGACAAATAGAGATTGGCGTCCGGCCTGGTAGATTCCAGAACCTACTACAATGCTTGATGTTTCAACAATTCTTTTGTCTCTCAGAGCAATTCTGAAAAACCTCTTTGGAAACTCCCTCTAGTACCCATATGTTCAATTTTAGTAAATGTACCTGTTTAAACATCTGTTCCCTGCTGTGCACTGGAGAGGGTACAGACATATGGTCCTGCCCTCCCCAGGCTCCTAAACCTACTGGGGAAAACAGAGGCAGAAGGAGGTAATTCTGCCACAGGGGAGATTGAGCAGAGTGTTACAACAGAGATACAGAGATACAAAGCACAATGGGAGTTTGGGCCAGTGAGAAATTACTGCAAAAAAATGATCCAAATTACTGCTAATATGCTCAGTGGTGGTAAATATCCATCCTCATGGGTGGATGTAATTTTGGCTCATGGGCAAGTCAATCAGAGCCAAGTCTGGGGGATAAGTGGGTCATCAAGCTGGGCAATACCATTTTTGGTCACAAGCTAGGTGTGGCTATAAAATAAAACAGTGAGATGGATTTTCCTGTGTGGCCCAGACCAGCTCCAGAGGCAATTCCTAAAGGGCAGTTCCAAAAATGTTTTGAGCAATGATACCATCTCCAGATTAAAGGCAGAGCCACCCAAAGTGATTCCAAGACCAGGCTTTCCAGCACAGCACTTGTCCGCACCAGAAGCAGTGGCCTAAAGAATCTTCTGCTCACTCACTCTTCAGATCACTCTATCCGCAGATCTACAACTTGTTGTGCTCCCAGTATCTGGCATGGTGCTTGCCATGCAGGGGTGAGGGGCTCAATAAATATTTGTGACTAACTGAGATACTTTTAGTCATTCTAGGTTTTTTTTTTTTAAATAATTGTCTTGTTATTTAGTCACATGTGCATATTGATTATAGGCACATTTCAGCTGAACTCTTTGGCCAGATTAAGATTGTATTTACCCAGTCGGTCTTCCAGCCAGGCCCTGAGCGACCAGCCTGGCCATGATTGGCCACTACAACCTCCCATCCTGCCCCTGCTCATGGCAGGTCTTCCTTTCAGTGCTAAGAGGAGTGAGCACCAGGCACTAAAGACGCTACCCCATGCTGTTCAGGACTTGGAACCAAATGGGCTGACTGGTTCCTCCTTAAGTGCCAGTCCTGGAAATCAGGCACGCCCTGGGGGATAGTCCTCTAACCCTACCAGCAGCAGGCAGAGCACTTCTAGGGGCACATGGAACATCCTGCAGCCAGGTTGGTCTCCTAACAGACCTAAGTCATGGGAACTTGAGATGCCCTAGGAAGAATCCCCAAGCATTGCCCTACCTCAAATCACATTCCAAAAAAATGGGCTGTTGTCCCTAAGACTCCACAAATTCCTTAAATCAGTAGAACCAACTGGAGTTCAGAGGATAGTTAGAAGCCAAAAAAAAAAAAAAAAAATCCTCCAGTGGGTATCAATTCCCCTCTTCTTTCTTTTGTCCTGGTAGTTTTCTTGTGGACAAGCCAATTCCAGATGAGTCAAGAATCTCTGCCCCTAGGACCCCAAAGGCTAAAGGAATTTTGGCAGTCCAATGTGATCCCATGTCCACTGCTAGTGAAGGAAAGAGATAGTATCCCACTAGCTGTGAGAGCTTGATGGGCTAATTAACCTGCCTCAACTTCCTTATGTTTAAATAAAGATAATAGTGGTACCCCCAAACACGAGATTGTTACATGAGAAAATACATATAAAGTGCCTGATCCAGGGTAGGTCTTTAATATATTTCATTGTCACTATTTCGGCCTCCCTGGGAGTGGGGAAGGAGCCAGAAAATGGGTGTAGGGGACAGTGAGAAGGAGTGTTCATACATTTATGCATCTATTACTGTCACTCTGCAGGGATGATTTATCCGATGTTTATGGCATGAGAGGATTTGATGTGGTCTCTATCTTCAAGTACATAAAATTAAACAACCTCCAGTTCTGAGATGGATTTGGAGACCTGAATTGTTTGAGAAAAGTCACAATTTGGGATCTTGCATTCAGCTCTGAGGGGCTTGGCAAATGAATCATAAGAGAAATAACTCCGGGTATATCACTGACATTGTCCCATGGGGAAACAGTGTAAGGGTTCAAGCGGAGACAGAAACGTGTTGTTGGCACCAAAGGTTTCATTCTCTATACAAGGTATTGAACCTAGTGGTGTTTTACCACTGAGTTACATGCCCAACCTTTTCTATCTTTGATTTTGAGCCAGGGTCTCATTAAGTTGCTCAGGATCTTACCAAGTTGCCCAGCTGTGATCCTTCAGCCTCGGCCTCCCAAGTCACTTGGATTATAGGTATGCACCACCACCCCCAGCGATTTCTTGGCACCGATTTTAAGAGGAATTTATAAGCTGAGATATTTGGGCACTACTGGGTAACAAAGAACAATGCCTTCCCTGTACTTCCACAAAAGATACTGAGACGTCTTTTCCCTGGGCCAGACTTGATGCCCAGGGCTCACATTAAAGTGCAGGCATTTTTGATTTCACAGAATTTCAGCACACCAGGGGACTTTCAGTCCAGGCCCCTGGCCTGATAGAAGTAGACGGAGCAGCCTGGGGGGCACTGAGGGGGCAGTTAGCCGAGGGCCCTGACTCAGCTTCCAGGCAAGTTCTTCTCCCCACCCACAAACTCTTGCCCTCTCCCCTCATTTCTTAACCAGCAAAGAGAAGCTTCCCTTGGTTCTTCCCTATGGGGATGGCAGAGCGTGGCAGCCTCCTTCACATTGTGGGAATCTTTTTCCTTTGAGTTTGGTCAACAATAAAATTGAAAAATGTTTTAAATTTTGAAGTCCAGCCTTGTGGCTGACAACAGTGGGTTGCTGCTACTAATTGTGGAAACCCACTTCTTATTCCAAGTCCAGTTTTACATGGTGGTGTGTTTCAGCAGCTACTGTTCATTAAAAAAAAAAGAAAAAGAAAAAAAATTAAGTGCATTGTAGTTATACATAATAGTGGGGTACTTTTTGACATCTTCACAAATGCATATAACATAGTTTCCTACCTCCCTCTTCCTTTCCCTCCCTTTGATCCCCTTCTCTACTCTATTCATCTTCCTTCTATTTATTTTTCAATTGGAGAATGATAATTATCTATAAAATTGGAATGCATTGTGATATATGCATATATGCACATAGCATAAGTTGGCCAACTTTATTTTCCACTTCTTCCCCTTTTCCTCTCCCCCTCCTTCGCCCTGCCTCTACTCTGCTTATCTCCCTTCTACTTTTGTGAGATCCCCTCCTTTTTAATCCCTTCTTTTCTCTATAACTTCTGCAAATGAGCAAAAACATGCAACCCTTGACTTTCTGGCTTACTTCACTGTTCTCCAGTTCTATCCATTTACCAGCAAATGACATAATTTCATTCTTCTTTATAGTTAAGTGGAACATCATTGTATATATATATATACCATATTTTCTTTATCCATTCATCTATTGATGGGTACCTAGGCTAGTTCCATAACTTGGTTATCGTGAATTGTGCTACATTCACAATATGCACGTATCACTGTAATTTGGTTCTTTTGGATAAATACCAAGGAGTGGGATAGCTGGGTCAAATGGTGGGTGCATTCCTAGTATTTTGTGGAATCTCCATACTTTAGAGGCTACTATTCTTAAGACCTTTCTTCATGCCTCACAGTGTGCTAAGTACCCCAGGTGACAGTCTCCTTTAATTCTGCCAACGTGCAGAATTAATAATGGTTCTATTATTAAAGCAGGATTTGAACCCTATCAATGGACTCCAGAGCCCAAGGTCTTATTCATGACCTCCTAGTTCCCTTAAGGGCATGAAAGCTTTTGGTAGGCAGGAACCAGGAACCAGGCCTGGCAACTGCGTCTGCATCCAGAATTCTGTTTCAGCAACACATTTTCTGAGGCCAGAAATATCATACAAACTGTATTTGGTTATTTTAGAGTTCTGGGATATTGTTTGGAAAGATTATCTTAATATTGGGACAGTTCTTTAATTACAATATCCTGAGGACAAAACCAAAATGAGGCCCCTAAAGGATACCCACATATCACAGAAACACTTCTAGCCAGTCATAGGACACTAGTTTTTTGATGAGACTATGATAGAAAGAAGAGGGACACAAGAGCAGGTGGTGAATACACAGGTTGCTCAGTTGCCAGGCCTGGGTGCAGCTTCTGGGTCTGTAACAGGCTAGAGTGTGACCCTGGGAAGATGGCTTAACCTCCCTGGCCCTTGGCTTCCCCTCTGCTAAAGGAGAGAAAATAATAACACCTCCTCTGTGAGGCAGAACATCAGCAAAGTTGTTCAGAAAGGTGGTAAATACATGCTATAGACTGTAAAAATTAACAAATGACACCAGATACCATTTTTTAAAAAAAATATAGGCTTGTGATTAAAATTAGCAATATTAAGCATCCTTAATATGAATTAGGTTTTGCTAAACATTTAAGCAAAGTTACCGTTTTATACATATAGGCTGATGTCATTTTACCCATATACACCTTTCTGGGCTGGAGGTGTATGTAGTTCAGTGGTAGAGCAGTTGCCTACCATGCATAAGACCAGAATTCGATCCCTAGCACCACCCCACCCCCAAAATATATATCCAACTCACAAAGCTATTATGGCACCATATATTGTGGGCTCCTCTATGTCTCTAGCTGCACCTCTTATTTGCAACATAAAATATCCATACTTCAGATTCTTGACTAAGAATGTAAATCCAATCCTCTGCTATTGCTTCTTATGAGGAGCTTGTTAAAGTAATAATCTAAGTTGCTTGCTAAGTAATAATCATAGAGAATTGCCAAAAGCATGTTCAGCTCAAATATTCCTTAAATTTTAAATTATAACCTTTGATCAAGTCAGATCATCAAAAAGCCATACAACCTAAAAACTTGGCCTTCTTACTTCATATGCAATTGCTTTCAATACTTTGGCCCCCAGATTTTGCCACTGGCTTTCCTACAATATCCTGTAGTTTTCAGTGTATAAATCTTGCACCTCTTTTATAAAAATGTATTCCTGATTATTTCACTCTTTTTGATGATGTTGTTCCTGGAATTTTTAAAAAACATCATTTCTAGAGTTCATTGACAGTGTCTAGAGCTACAACTGACTTTTGTATATTGATCTTGTACCCAGCCAATGGCTTTTACTGATGCATGTTATAAACAAGATTCATTCATCCATTCATTTAAAAAAGGCATTATGAGCACTCTTGCTTTAGGTACTATCCTAAGTTCTGGTATATGATGACTAATAAGAGATATGCTGCCTGTCTCCTCAAGAAGCTTGAAGTTGAGGGTGGGAACACGATCAGGCAAGGTGCACTCCCCGCTGCTTAGAGGATGCTGGTGAGTATTTCCCACTGTGTCATGCAGAACTCTGCATAAGGGCCAGGGCAGAAGCTTCTTTCCAGTCTCCGAATCAGGAAATGCTAGTATCCCCTTAGCAACTATTCTATTTTCATCTCATGCCCACTGTGAATTGTGCAGCTGGACAGGTTTTCTTTGCTTCAGTTGCTAGGGAGCTTTAGTCTATGTTGTGGCCAAACTCTAGCAAATGGCATTAAGGCAAGAATTCTTCTTCTTTTTTTTTTTTTTTTACTTTATTTATTTTCTTTTTGTCCTGATTTTCTCATCTTCTTATTCCACCTTGTTTTGGGTAGATCTCTTTAAGCTGCCTCAGCTTTTTAATGGTTAGAGGCTGGGAAAGGAAAGAAGACTTTGCAGTTACTTGTTAATATTCTCTACAATATTAACTTCTATGAAGATCTAGTCCCTATTTCAGAAGTTCCACCAAGATGTGATTATATTACCTGAGTGAATGCTTATACCATCTGGAATAAGAACTATTTCATACTTATAAGTTCTTTAATTGACTCTTGGCAGGTCTAAATTAAACAAAGTCTATTAGTTTTGCTCAGACACACTGGAAGTGCTTTTCTGGCATTCCTTCAGTAAAATTTTCTGTCCTTATTAGAAATAAAGGATCAGGGCATAAGCAGGAAGGGTGGGAAGGGATATCTTCCCCTTAGGCATTGCTAATCAAGAGTCAGTTTAGCAGTTAGACTTTGTTGTGTCTCAGACCTGGTTTTAAATCCAGGTGCTATTATTTACCTACCAGTTGTATGATTCTGGAAAGGCTATACACAAACTCCAATTTTCAGTTATTTCATCTATAAAGTTGAGATAACAACCACACAATTAATTATTAATTGTAACCAAGTTAAATACAAACTCAGGGCTGAAAGCAGGTCTATTTAATACTGGCATTGGAGGTACTGGGCAGTGTAATAAGACAAGAAAAACAATAAAGAGGTATAAAGATAGCAAAGGGAAAAAATGTACCCAACTGTGTGTGGCATCTTGGTTAAAATAAACTAGATTCCTATCTAATCACAAAAGCAAATTCCAGATGAATAAAAGATCAAATGAAAGGCAAAAATTAAAATACTGTGAGGGGACTATCTTTGTGATCTCAGAGTAAGGCAAATATAAATACATTTTGTCAAAATATAAAAAGCAAAAATCATGAAGGAAAAATGTAAATTAATTATATCATATTAAAATTTCTGCATAGGAGATGAAAATATAAACAAAGCGAGAAGAAGATAAGTTATGGTCTAGAAGAAGGTATCTATAGCACATGTAACTGGCAAAGGAATAATCCAAATATATAGAGAACTTCATTAACCAATAAGAAAGACAAATAAGCAAATAGATACATGATAAAATATAAAAAGGGGCAATTTGCAGAAGCAGCCCAAGTAGCTAATACACATGAAAAAATGTTCTACCTTACTAGTAATGTGGGAAACACAGACACAAAGAAGAATGAGACTATATTTCTAACCCATAGGATTAATCAAACTGTCATGTTTTCTGTTAACATCCATTTCTAGACTTTCCAATGACTTATTTAGTAATGTCTACATAGTGGTTCCCTCTGAATGGAGGGGAGAGGGAAGGGAATGGGACCTCTACTATCTCTGTAACATTTTGTTAAAAACATGTTGAGGTAAGCATAGTGAATGTTGACACTTGTAAACCTGGGCAGTGGATACTTGGCTATCTGTCCTAAGTTTCTCTGAGTTTTCTTGGTATGTTTAAAACATCCATAATTGAATGTTAGAGTCTGTAAGCAAGTCAGGATGGCGCCTGGCATTTTGCTCCTGTCCTACAATAAACCCCCCGGGGGTGACGGACAACTTGTGTACATTGATACAGCAGGAGTAGGAGCCGTCTATTGTAGGACAGGAGGGGTATATATACATTCCACACAGCTTATCTTAATTAGCATAAAATAGATACATCAGTCAACCAATAAGAAATCTCCACACTTAATGGCTCGCTGGCCTTACTTCACAAACCACTCCCTCTGGCATTTTGCCAGGCACCATCCAGACTTGTTTACAGACTCTAACATTCCCCTGGCAAAATGCCAGGCGCCATCCTGATTTGTTTACAGACTCTAACACATAATAAGTCAACACAAGCAAACAACATCTAAAACAACCTGTTGATATTGAGGAGAAATCACAGAATAGAGAACTGGCTTCAGAAGTCGGTATTTGAGCCAGCTGGCTGGACCTAGAATGGGAACCAGGTTACCATGGAGAAGAACAGTGTGAAGGCCTGTAGATGGGCCAGTGGAAGGGACGGGTAGGTGATGTAAAGAAATACACACATTCTAGAACAAATGTTGGTGTCAAAAATTAAGGCTGAAAGTAAAAGAGCTGGACAGGAATCCAGAGAAGTAGAGTCCTTGCTGGTTCATTCACTGCATGGAGTTATTGCTCCGGAATATTTTACCCGGTCCCAGCCTAACAGCATGCCCAATCTCAGTGAGGTGATCAAGAAAGGCTTCTATGAGGACATGAACTGAAGTTAACCACCAGGTTAAAAAAATCTAGTAGGTAGAAGAGTGTTCCAAATTGCGCAGCCAACATGGGCAAAGGCCTTGAGGAGAAAGGAGTTCAGAACGATGAGGTGTTAGCATGGAATCTAAAGAAACCACAATGCTGGGCTCAGGGGTGTGGTGAGGAAGGGAATTTCAATGAGGGACCAAAGGGAGCATACTTATCTCTTCTACAAAGACCAAAGAACCCGAGAGAACTCACACAGGGTGAAGGACCACCAATAGATAAGAAGTTGAAAGACATCTAAAAGCAATAATGAAACTCTGGCAAGCCAAGAAATAACAGGAGTACTTAACTGGCCTGTACACAGTTCGTATCCTGGTGTGCTTTTATGATAGTAAAATCAATTATGCACCTAAAATTTGAGAACAAGTCAGTAGATTGAGTTGCAGGGGACATGGTGGGGATGGAGTACTGGAGACTGTTGAGGACTGGGAATGTTCTCAAGAACGTTGCTTCTAGAAAAACCCCTGAAGCCAGAATTAGAGAGGCAGTCAGTATAGATGGGTAAATTGAATCAGGTTGAATTAAGGAGGCCAATTTTAAGTGAGTCCAGGAAGTTGGAGACTGTTCCCTGAGGGATTGAAATGTTATTTCCTTCAGAGTCCTTCCTCCACCCTTATCAAGAGCCTGCCTTTGCTCCAACCTGATGCTAAGGTAACCTGTCTTAGAAATTGCCCCTCCCTAGAGGGAGCTATAAGGTCGTTAATTAATGTGTCCTGAGCTACTCCATCCTGCCCTTCTCCCTTCAGCCCACCTGTTTCCCCCTTTTGTCCATCCCGCAGAGCCCTTCCCTGGGCCTAGTCACATACGCAGGAAGGAGAGAGGTATGGGGAAGAGAGCAGGAGAACAAAGAAGCCTAGGACATATAAAAAGGGCAGAACACCTCGCTTCTTGGGATATTGGGATACCAGCTGTGGTCCCCTTCTCCCTCCTGGGAGAAGTCTATGTTACCTCTTTTCTAAATAAACCGTGCTTAAATGCTTGCCTCCAGTGTTCAAACTTCAACATGTGGGGGTGCAGAACTTGTCACGGGTAACTAGCAGTATCACCCCTAGAGCTAGGAGGCAGCAGAGCAGATCATGTCAATGGCAGTTAAAACGCAACCTAGGAGTGTCTTTCCCAGTTACTGCTTCAGTCTAAGTTGGTCACACGCAAAAAATTCAGGAATCAAAAATTCCAGTTGACTTGGGGTAGGAATTTCTTTGTAGGGTTCTTGGATTGGCTGCTGTAGAGAACCGAGGATAGTATTTTTATACCTGTGACTTTCATAATGGAAACAGACAACCTCTTGGAACTAACTCAAGAAAAATAAACATAACTGCAAGCTTTCCCCTAATGTCACATCAAATCCAGGCTCCAAGGTCGACATTAACGTTTTCTCATCTCAAATAATGCTCAGAGCTGGAGTTCCTTGGTGGGAGAGCTTTATAACCTCAGATTTGCTCCAACGACTTTCCCTTAATGTTATGATGAAAATATCCACTTGACTCAAGTGACATTTGCCTATTTGCCCTGAAGTCCAAGTGCAGCCCCTTGAGAGAAAGGCAACTTGGGATGAATTTTATTTCCTAAAAAAAAAAAAAAAAAAAAAGTTTTAAAGGCCGCCAACACAGAAATACAAAAACTCCATCCACATGGGGAAAAGTGGATCAAAACAACACTGGAGGTGGGTACAACACATACAATGACAGGCTCCGGTCCTGCCTCTTCCCAGATAGACAGACGTCTTTGCACAAGTTCTCGATTGCCTGAACCTCATTCCCCTGAGATAAATGAAGAGGAAAAGAAGTGTCAGACTCCCAGAAGAGTCATTGTGAAGGTCAGATTTGGGGATGTTTTGTTAAGCATAAAACACAGTAAGCACTCAATATATAGGAGTCATTGCCAGTATTTAAAAAAAAAAAAAATAAGCAAAAAGTACTTTTCAAGGTTCTGCTGCATGTGTTTTGAGATGCTAATTTGCAGAGAAAACTATAATGTACTGGCAATGATAAAGACATGGACATTTGCAACTTTTTGTGTTAGGACTAAAATCACCTTTAAGTGGGTTTTAGATGCTGAAAACAAAAATCACTGAGGCCACCAGAATGTGCTCATTCCAACCCACAAGGACTCAAGGGACGGAGTGCTGCACGCATCACAATGTTAAATTCCTGAGACAGAGGCTTCCCATACAAATAGATTTATCACATGGCAATGTCTTATCAAAAAGCTAGAAAAACATTAGGCTTCAATTCTTTTTTTTCAGATTTAAAAAAACAAACAGTGAGACACTGATGCCACATATTGTGCAACGCATCCCTGAAAGATTAAGACAGCATCCCATTATGCTCCTGCAACAAAAATGTCACAATAAATGAAATTAATAAAGATGAACTAGCCTCATACCAGCTTCAGCTAGTTCTGCCACCAAAACCAGCTTCTAAGTTCTTTGTAAACTTAAAACAAAGTAAAACTTTATTTCTACATCTTTTACTTTTCAGAACGGTGGATCAAGGATCAGGGGTGTAAACTAAAGTCTCTTTACTCAGACATTTTACTTTTGTCTTTATGTTGCACAGATAAAACCCTGAAGTGCACAAAGATATAAAACAATGTGCACTACCACATTGGTTTTTATAATGCTGAGATGCAAACAACCTTGAATGAGTACCAGTAGGAAATCAGATTAAGACAGCGTGTAAAAATCCACCCAGTAGAATACTGTGCACCCATTACAAAGAATGGGGCTCCCTAGCAAAGGGTTTCTCAGTCTGAGGGCCAGACATTAGGGGCTGGGGAATCTTTGTTGTGAGACTTTCCTGTGCATTATAGGATGTTCAGCAACATCTCTGGTCTCTACCAACTAGATGCCAGTAGCTTCCTCCAACCCCAGTGATAACTACCAAAAATGCCTCCAGATATTAGGGGTAAAATTGCTCCAGTAGAGAACTACAGGAGTTAATCACATTCATGGGCAGCCCCGAGACACTGGTAAGTATTAAAGGCAAGATACAGTATATGTTATCCGATGCAAATTCTATTTAAATGGAGATATATACAGTAATTGCATATGTATAGAAAAAAATCGGAAGAGCTATGCAAAAACCTATTCATGAATATATCAGGAAGTCAGCAGGATCACGAGGGCCAGGCCTTCCTTTTCTACTCCACCCATTTATATACTGTTCAATTTGTTTTTTTTTTGTTATTTCATAAATGTAATTTCTGAAAATAAGCACGGTATATAATATGACATTAAGCCAAAGGTTTAAAACTGAGGGGAAAAGTCTTGAAAAGAATGTGTGGTCAGGACAGGACAAAGTCCCCGTGCAGGTGGGTGTGCAGCAGAGCCCATGGGACACCACGGCTACCAAGGGCTGCTTCTTCCAACACCCTGGCCTCTAAGAGGATCAAACCATTATCTGACCATCTGGAAGTGTTCCCGTCTGACTGCAATCCTCTAACTGTACACTCTGAACTTCTCTTGAGGATTTTTGTTTCTTCCTTTTTCCTTTGAGGCAGAGCTTAAAGGAATCCTGCCAGGATTAAGCTGAAGGAGCAAGTGCTGAAAGATTCAGTTCTATTTCCACCTACTGGTAGGAAGAAAGACAACAATGTGCAGCTGAGCAAAGGCAGCGTGACCCGTGGATGCCCAGTTCCATGGCCTCTTCCAAGCTGAGAAACAGACCTGTCCTCTGGCCTTGCGTTATAGTACAGCAACATCTCAGAAATCACCCGTGAGTAACACGGCATGACTAGATTCAGATCTCAAGTTATTGATCAAGACAAACACTGCAGTTTTTATAGCATCTGTTTTTACTCTGGGCTGAGACTTCTCTTGGGGAGAAAAAAAAATACACACACACACACACACACACACACACACACACACACTATTACCTTTATTAACTCCTACTAAACACTCTCTCTAGTGAGGATGCCCCCAACCTTTTTATTTATTTTAGCTCTTTTCTGAGGTTTTTCTCAACTTCAGAGGCAGCTCAACATGAAGGTCAAAAAAACAAAACAAAAAAAAAAAAACAAACAAACAAACAAAAAAAAACCCATGAGCTCTATTGTCTATGGTCAAAAAAGACCTGGATTCAAGTCTCAGACTTTTCCATTCACTAGCAGTCAATCTTGAACCTGTCACTCAACCTCACCAAGCTGATGTTTCCTCTCCTATAAGGTGGGAATTCTCACGTTACTGCTCCATGGAGCTATTGGAAAGATTGAATGAGCTCCTGAGTTCAGCTTTGTACTTAACTCATAGGAAATAAGCTGTTTTTGTTACACAATAAAATTCCACTGACTTCCACCCATCTCCCATACGGAAAACTGAGGCAAAGGGTGATGCTCAAGAGGAAGGGGACCCTGAACAGCCAGACACATTCTGAATGTCACTCCCTCACCGCAGGTCATGGCGCAGGCCTCCGTAAACTCCCTGCCTTTCCCATTTCACTCAGGAAGTGGCTATCACCTGCTGTCCTAACAGAAATGCCAGCATATTTCTCTCATGACATGCATGTTTCCAGTAACATGATCCAAACACTCTCTTTAATCAGAAAAAGGTAGGCTCAGCTCAAACCAGAGATAGAGTAATAGCAATGTTTTCACAGCATGACATTGTTATTGTGAAAGACAGAAAGCAGCAAGTTAGTCAGTAGAAGGGATGTTCGGTCTTCCAAGATGCATGGCTCCCCATATCCACATTTATGAATTTGTCACCCAATTTTATGCTGATTATGTTTTCTCAAGTTAACTGGCACGAACAATAACACGTTCAAACAAAATGAAAACGCAAACTAGTCCAGTAATATAAAATGATTTATTACTGTGACCAAAAAATGGCTCATGACAGTCAATCTCTTAGAAAGGGTGCATCAGGTGCCTACAGTGTAACAGATGATAGGAGGAGAAGGAAAGTCTAGCTGGGGAGGTGGCATGTCCTCAACTCATCAGTCTAAAAGACAAGTGCTACTGAAACAAGAAGAGAGACTAATTCTGATGCTGGACGTGGAGGTTCAGGAAAGACCTCACAGGAAAGATGATTCTGAAAGATAAGAACAGGCCCAAGAAGAAGGACAAGAAGGCAGGCAGAGAAGGGAATCCACAGGGTACAAGAGCAAAGGCCCAGACACTTGCAATCATACTGACTTCATGGAAAACATTATGTATAGAACTGTGTTGTCAAGGGATAAATCGTCAATTTGTTAAGAGAAGAGTAAAACTTACTAACAGAGCTGCCTCACTTAGTATTTTAAAAAGTATTTGTTAGAAAATCAATGCCAAGCTCTGCAAAATGGATCAATCCAAAATTGTGATCTAAGGAAATAAAGCAATTAACATCAATGGACAGATGAGTGTCAGCTTCTAAAGAACATCATTATGAAATGAATGTCCTAGTTAGAGGGTATCCTAATGTCATTGAGCAACTACATTTATGCTGTGATAAATGGTTATTTACCTTTCTCATTCATTAAAGTTACTCATAAATGAGCTCAATTTAGAGTCAAAGGTCACACTGGGAGTGTGGCTTAGTGGTACAGTGCTTGCCTAGCATGCACGAGGCTTGGGTTCAATTCTCTGTGCCATCTCAAAACACACATACACACACACACACAAAAAAAAAAAAAAAAAAAACCCTGCTCAAATAAAGTAAAACATTGCCAGGTTGTCTACATCAGGATACAAATAGCAAACAGATATCAAATTGCATGTCATCTCTGATCCATTGGGATGCTGCATTATGAAGGATGTTTAGATCATGCCTGGACTCATCAAAAACACACGTGTCATGATGATTAGTAATATCTGCCATGGGTGCATTGGAAGGAAGCACATCAAACATGCCCAGTGGTGCCATCCCTGACTTAAACATCAAAGGAAGTAGAAGGAAGGAGAAATGAATCCGAGCAATTGTCTGGCTCTAATTTATTGTGGGGTATAAACTTTCCCAACATATTTCCTCCTTCCTGTTCCTCGTCACTCTCCCCTACCAATTTTGCTTCTGTAGCCTCACTCCTCCAGGGGAATATCTCCCTTTCTAACTTCCTTCTACCTGTTCAAGATCTAGCTCAAGATCTACTTCCAAAAAGGGAAAAGGGAATGAGATTGATAAAACTATGCAGTGTGCCTGTACGAACAAGGCACAGTGACTCCTACTATTATGTATAATTATAGTGCACCAATTAAAAAGAGATTCACTGCCCATGAAGCCATTACGAACAAACTCCAGTCCTCGGTGACCTCCACGTGACTGTACGCATATCACCTACGAGTTTATAAGTCAGATATCTGGGAATTCGAACATCTTTGCTCATAGAAAAAGCAATGTAAATATGGGTTAGTGTCTTAAGCTAGTCCATAAAAATAAAAATAAAAACTACAAGGGAAAAAAACAAATCTGGCAGAATGTTCATTTAAAGATAAACTATTATGAACTGCTTAGTGGTGGTGTGGAGGGGTCATCCTCTTTTAGAAAATGCTCAAAGTTTGGGCAGCGAGGATTGCGGGGTGGGTATAGAAAGGAGTGGATGAAAATAAGAGCCAGGAGAGCTGGGTGCTCCCTGGGGCAGGAAGTGGGGGTCTGGGGCCAGTGAGTGTGGGGTAGAATTCCTGGCACCCCCTGGCAGAGAAGACTCGGCTGTTGGAAAGACCAGAGGAGGAATCCAAGAGGTTACTGAAGGAAGGTGACCAAAGGCCTCTCCTCCAGCAGCACCACAGGATCCTAGTCACACCCACGCTGCTCACCAGTGCTTCTGTGTGGAGAGTGGCTACTTCTGAGGATGGCTCAAAGGGGAGGCCCACCTGATGGTGTTGGATCGCATTTACCTGACTCTCATTCTTACTTGAGAAATAAGAACAGAAAACTCTGCCTGCTATTCTAGGAATTATTATTTTTTAGTTGTTAATGGACCTTTACTTCATTCATTTATTTATATGCAGTGCTGAGAATTGAACCCACGGCCTCACACATGCTAGGCAAGTGCTCTACCACTGAGCCACAACCCCAGCCCTTCTAGGAATTAAATATAACAAAGTTTGATATAAGCAAGTATCACTGTTGGTGCTTCAGGAAAAAAGACTGATTAATAGGAAAATCAAGACATAAAAGGAAATGCAGGGAAATATTCTGAAGAGCTTCTAAGCTTAGATCTGTACAGGTCACAAACTTCAGTAGCTCTGGAAGCCAAGTGGATAAGCAAAACGGACAACAGGGGAAACCTGGTAGAACCATGTGGACTGTGGGTCCCACCCAAGAACATTCAAAGTCAGAGTCTAAGGACAACAGGGATACTGCATTTCAGCTTCAGCATCGTCTCTCATGCCCAGTTTATAGATGAGGAAATTGAGGAAGAGGTTTAGCCACATGCCAAAGATAAGAACGCGGTAGAGCTGGGAGGGACACCCAGGCAGAGTGACTCGCAGTCCCCTAACCATAGCACCGCTGTCATCCAGTCACCATCCAGGGATTTACTCTTCTTTTTTAGCTCTCCAATGAGAGGAAATGGGTGAAAGAGAAGAAAAGTAAAAGAGGGGACAGAAACAGAAATATAAGAGTTAGTATAATGGAGAGAGGAAGGGGACAGGATAAGTGGTAACAGAGCAGAGGGGAGAAATGAGGGGGCAAAGAAAGGAAGACAAGGGTGGAAGGAGAAAGGGAGAAAGCAGGCAGGCTTAAGATGTGTGGGAAGGACGCCTGAGGGGACAGGAAGAGGGGAAGTATAAAGGCTGTGGAGAGGAAGGAGTTGGGAAATGGACTCCATGGTCCACAGGAGGAAGAAAGAGGAAGAGCCAGGAGTCAGGCTCAAGGTAATGGCACAGAGAATTAACTGGGGCCAAGGTGGCCTCAGTGGGGGTGGAGGAGCAGGAAAGCAGGATACTTGCAGACACCTCTGCACCCTGCAAGTCTTGGGCATGGAAGAGGGGTTAGCTTCACAGTGCGTCCAAGGCCGCGGCTCAGCTCAGCTCTTACTAGCTATGTGATCTTGGCAAGCTGCTCAGCCTCCCTGAACTTGACTGTGTTCATCTGTGAAGTGGGGATGACAATGCCTCCTTCAAGATTTGTTGGAAAGATTAAGGGTGCCAACGTAGTTAAAATGTTCAGCAGGGTTCCTGGCAAGCGGCATTTACAAGGGCGAGGTCAGAAGGAAAGGATGGCGATGGGCTAGTACAGTCAGGGAAGGCTCTGCAAAGGGGGTTCTAAAGATGGGAGGATTTGAGTTGAAAAAAGAGGAAAGGGAAATTGAGCCTAGGGGTAGAGGGGGGATGGGAGCCAGTGAGAGAGTCCACATCTGTCTTTGAGGGGCGGGGTGGAAACCTCCCCAATTATGATGAGTGAGCCGAAGAGTGGGGCGAAATGCTTCCTGTGTAGGGGCATCAGATTGTGGAAAGGCTTAGTAGTTTTACTCAAAAAATGTGTTTCTCCATGCCAAGGAGTGACCTGCTGAAAATGCTGTGGAAGCAACAGACCTACTAACTGATGGACTGAGAGGGTAATAAAGGAGGAGTAGAGAAGGAGCCTGTGGAGAGAAATAAGGAAAACAAACCCCTGGACCGTCAACACTTTAGGAGAAGGGAGGGAAGCCCAGCTCTTTCTCCTGAGGATGAAGCCATCAGTCAAGGGTGTGGGTTCAAGCAGAGGAAAGTCAGACACCTGGGCCCCCTTTCCACTGACGTTCTTAACATACTCGCTTAGCATGTATATGTTGGAGCAAAGGCAAAAGCTGATCCTCTATTAAGAAAATGAATGCCTCACTCTTTATGTTTAAAAATAAGGAATTTAGCTGGGCGCAGTGATACACGGCTGTAATCCCAGTGATTCGGAAGGCTGAGGCAGGAGGATTGATTGCAAGTTTGAGACCAGCGTCAGCAACTGAGCAAGGCCCTAAGTAACTTAGTGAGACCCTGTCTCAAAATAAAAAATAAAACAGGGGGCTGAGGGATGAGGGGGCTCAGAGATGAGGGGGCTCAGAGATTAAGTGCCCCTGAGTTTAATCTCCCGGTACCAGAAATAAAATAAGGAATTTATTATTGATGGATTGCATTTTAATTGTTTAAAAATTTAAGCATGAAGATGAATCATTATCATGCCACATTTTTTATTTCACAATTGGTGGACAGTAACTGTGGGTGACAGCTGACCGTTTGTTGGGTGGAGGCTGATGCCTATGACTGCACACTTCCGCCCTCCTGGGGACTGGCCACCACTGGTGGGCATGCTTTGAAACAGTTTTTACTTGAAAGAAGGAAACTTCCATGAGAAAGGACCAATTCTTCTTTCCTTGTCCATTTTTTAAGTTGCCTGAAGAACACTCCAAACTGACATTTCCAATACATTCTAGGAATATTTCAGCATCCTTATAGAACTAGAGCTCTCAGAGAGCCGTCCTGGGGACCCGGCTTTGGTTAAGCCCCACTCCACACCTCAGAAGGCACACTCTAAATTGTGCCCGTCACCACCACTGCCATTTGCTCAAGTCATTGTTTCAAAAGGAGGCAGAATTGGGTTGGATGCTATCAAAACATCTCACTGTGAATGCCTGGTCTCTTCTTCCAGAGTGTGTTCCTGAAGTCCCCACTCATTAGCTATTAACTTGAATGCCGACCTAGAACTTTCTCTCTGCTCCTGCCTTCCAGCACTCATGCACTAGTCCTGGGTAGGTTTCTGCTCTGATCTCAAATGACATTCCATCTTAATCTTGAGCAGCTTACCATATTTTTTTTTTGGGGGGGGGGGACAAATGTATAGCCTTAAAGTTTTTTGTATTCTTGAAAGCAGTCTGGCATGGTGGAAAAACAATGTATCATGTAGTCGGGCAAATCTGCCCTGAAATTATAGCAAGAGCTCTGGCTTAGGGCAAGTTACTGAGTTGCAACCTTCTCAATTGTAAAGAAGGGATGCTTGTAATCTGACACTTCTCATTCTTCATCTATTAAATACCTCCTTTGCCAAGCAATGGGCACAGCAAGGGACAGTAAGCAAAAGGTGACTAAAAACATCCTGTCCTTGGAGAGACTGTGGTTTAGGAGAGAAAGATGGGCACACACTAATAAGTTCAGTCTAGTGACCCTGAGATACATGAGCCCTCAGGGAGGGATAACCTTGGTAGTTGGAAACCCAGGTCTATGGGCATGACCAGCCATGCTTGTCTCTTTAGTTAGATGGAAAAATCTCCAATATATGCTCATAACAGATTAATTAGATCAAAAACATCACAAAGACCTAACTAATGTGTCCACAACTGATTTATGTCTAAGCTGCTGAACCAAAAAGTAACATTCTGAACCCCCAAAATCAAAGGGTTGACATAGGTTTTGATTTTCACAAAAGCTTGCCTGTGAACCTGCACTTTTCTCTCGAGGAAAAATCCTATATATAGTCAGAGAGCTCAACCCTGGGTGTGTCACTCATCTTCTATGAGAGGCCAGGGGTGTCTACACCCTGTCATTAGGCTGTACATACATTTGCTATCTTTTAATAAACCTTTGCTTCTGCCTTGTTTTCAACACGTCCTGAAACTCTTTCCAGTAGCATAGTCAAGAACCCACAAGAGCCGAGTCTCACCATTCCCTTAAAGGGGCCTTCTGGGATACCTCTCTGGCAACAGTACTGGTGCTTTAAGGCTCGATGGAAGTGCAATGAAGCAGTTTAGAGTCAGGCTACCTGGCTTCAAATCCAGATACTAGAGTGTTAGTCCCTTGCAACTTTACTGAATCCCTCTGTGCCTTTACAGATAAGGATAATGGGTTTGTTATAAAAATTTAATGAGTCAGCACATATAAACTTCTCAGTAAGCACTCTACACATGTGAACCATCGTGATGTTGATGGATACACATGGGGAATGATGGGAGCACAAGGCAATCAGTGGCCTCTATTTGGTGAGGAAGCAGAAGAAATCCTTCATCAGGATGGTGTCATTTGGTGTATTCGCTAACTTTCTATCACCATATCAAAATACCTGAGGTAATTAACTTACAAGGAGTAAAGGTTTATTTTGGCTCACAGTTTTGGAGGCTCTAGTCTGTGATCGACTGGCCCCTGGAGAGGCAGTGCATCCTGACAGGAACCTGTGATAGAGCAAAACTACTCACATACCAAGCCAGAGAGGAAAGAGAAAGAGGAAGGGCTGGGGTCCCACAGTCCTCTTCAAGGGAATGCCCCCAATGACCTATTTCTTCAAATAAAGACTCCAGGTGATTGTGACGATACTCCACAGTTGTTCAGGAACCCTGATCGTATGTTGGGCAGGATCCAGAGAGACCAGAGGAACAGGGAAAATAGTCGATGGTATAGGGCCTGCTCCCAGAGGACTCAAGGGATGGGGAGGGTAATCAGACACAGGGGTGGAGGGTGTTTTGAGGAGGCCAAAGGACACTATTTCCCTTGAGGGAGACAAAGCATCATGAGTGTAAAAAGGAAGTTAAAGGAAACTTCAGTGGTTCAGAAGCAGGGAGCAGAGTCACACACTGAGACTGAAAGGGAGGGCAAGGATGTGAAGGGTAGAGTGATGCAGGTGGAAAATAGCCACTGTGGGGCCTGGAGAGAGTGAGGACCAGGCACACTGCAGGACTGCTCAGTCTCCTAAGGGCTTAGTTTCACCATTTGTCTCTAGCAGTACTTGGCAGTCCCTGTCTAGAAATGGAAAAGGCAGTAAGTAGCTAGGTCAATCCCTGTTGGGAGGACGCAGAGCAGGTGTAATGAAAGACAAAGGGCCCAGGACATTGAAACCACACACAAGCAAGGGAACAGGACAAAAAAGTGAGGGGAAGGGCCAAGGGATGCTGTCCTTGGTCCTGAACTAGCATTGCACAGGAGGTCATGGCCATTTGCTTGTGAAGCTAGAGGTGGGTGGTACATGTTCCCCAGCCTCTCAATTAACACCCCCACCATTCTAGACTGGAGGTGTCAACAGATCATGCTCCCAAACCCATCATACTGTGAATGGTGTGAATACAGGGCCTACGGGCAGCAAGAATCATTTATTAGGATACTATTCCAACCAGTCACAAATATAAAAAAAATTAACTCAATAAATATTTACTGAGCAGTTTTTATGTGCCCACCACCGTGCTGGGTGCAAGGGACAGACTAATAAAAAATACAGAGAAAAGTCTATTCCTAGGTCAAATCTTTATTTGCTTTTCTTAAAGAGCATCACAAGGGTCCATTCACCCTTCCCTCCCCTCTCCAACTCTTTTTCACCCTTCAGCTGCTACAGAATACTTTCTGCAAAATGACCTCCTGAAAGCTCACATTCCCTCCACATAGGCCTGTGTGAGCCTTGTTCTTTTCCTCCCCTGGGTATCCATCAGTCTGCAGATAAACTTGGTTTCTCTCTCAGCTAGCCAGAGTACCACCCCTTTAAGAAGAGAGCAAAGAAGACATTGAAAAGCAAACACAGACATCTTTATCTGGTCAGAGGAGGGGGAAAGGTTGTGGACACTCTAACTTTTGGGCCATCATGGTATCAAGTAAGTCCTCTCTGAGTAGAGGGATGCCACCTCACTGACTATCAGGCAACCATGGAAAGTCCCCCCAGATAACATGACTCTGAAATCCCATCTCTGCAACTGTTCTCAGGTCCCTGCTGCCCTCTAGCAGCCAACCTTTCTACTCCTCCTGGCTGCTGCAGATTGACCTCCTTTCTGGCAGGATGACAATCTCCAATTAATTTTGAAAACTATTAATTAAAGGTCTTCTTTTATCTTCCAGGGCCTGGATGAAAGGCTGGAGACACAGAGATAATTAAGGACAACTGCTGTCTTCTGAGACTGCACAATTTCTGAGGAAAGCAAATATGATGCACTAAGTTCTTTGCCTGCAACCTGCCAAGGCACACAGAGAATGAGGCATGAAAAAGAGAGATTCTGTTTCAATATGTGGAGCCAGAATTGGTGACAGGAATCCAAGGGCAATGTCTCTTATCCAGGGAGAAATAAAGGGAGTGGCAGCATGACGTTTTACACACAGGCAAAGAAGTGGCTGGGCATGATTCTGGGTCTAGGACTGGAAAATGGGGTTTTCCACTCTTATTGCTATCCTCAGATGGCAAATGTCAGAAGTGAGCCATGGCTCCAGAGCCAGGAAGCCACCAGGAGGGAAATGAGTACATGGTGATTCCTATCCGGGACAGCCCAAGGGTCTGGAACCAGAGTAATAGATTGCTGAATCACAGAAAACCAGATTCTGGGGCAAGCAAAGGTCCAGAATCCAGAACAGGTAAAGTCAGAGGAGAGTGAGAAGCTGGGATGGGAAATAAAACCATGGAGAGTAACCAGCAGAGACAAGCTGGAAGAAGAACTTAGGACAGGGAGCTTCCCTAAGGAATGATGAGTGGGAAGCAGCAGCCAGGGCTAAACATGCACAGCACATGTTGAAAGTAGAATAGGGATGAGAAAAAAGGTTTGGGATCATGTGGTTGTATAGAACAACCACAAACAACAACAACAACAACAACAACAACACACACACACACACAGCAACCTGAATTCTCACCCCAATTAGTACTCAGGGCTCTGCCAAGAAAGGTCAAGCAGCTGAAGAAAAAGGGCTGGGGCTACTCTGTCTCCTGCTCTACAAGGATGCTAAAGCTCCTCCACCTCCAAGAAGCAGGGCCACGCCATGAGCAAGTCACACAGTCTAAGTCCTGTACTCAGTGGTGTCTCTACTGGAGTCTTCTATTTAATCTTTGCCAAATGCACGAGGGGGAAGGTTATCATCCTCATCCTCAGATGGAAGCTCCGAGGTGTGAGTAGTGTGCCAACATCATCCAGCAAGTTGACAAAGCTAGGATCTGAGCCACAGCTCCACCTCATCGTGGGGCTCACTCTTAGTTTTCCAAGAGCCCGCCTTCCCATGACTAATTTGCTCTGGGCCCCTCATTGTGATCACTCTGAGTTGGAGGTAAGGCAAAGAGAGCTTTGATAGAGATTGAGCTGTGTGATGTACAGAAACACACAGGGCAAGCAAGCACCTGGGCAGAGTTGGCAGCCATGATGTTAAGGAATATCAAGGTCAATGAAATGAGTGTTGAAGCCCTTGGGCCTGGTCCTTGCCACCTCTCCACACCTCACCTGCAGCCCCACTCCTGCGTCTGCACCTCCCATCCCTTTCAGCCCTTCACTATGCACCTGCTCCTGTGCCCTCATGCCACCCATCCCACCAGGAACATGCGTCCTCCTCCCCCGCCTCTTGACTTAGCTCATTGCTATTGGCCTTTTAGTACAGAATTGAACCTCACTTCCTATGGAAAGCCCTAGCTTCCTACCCTCATCCCCCATGGGTTAGGCCCCATAAACCCCTGCAGTTTCCCCCAAACACTTATCACAACTGTAACTCACTGATTCATGCACTATATCCTTCCTCCCCACATGGCGAGCTCCCAGAGGGGACGGACCATATCTTCTTGGGCACTTCTGTGCTCCCCATGGTGAGCCACTTTAGCATCACTACACATGTCCATCCAGTGAATTGATAAACACCCTAATAATAAAATGAGGTTGGGGCAGGCAAACCATGTTCGTTCTTTTCATTCAACACATATTAGAAGGCTTCTGTTCTAGGAGTTTGGTCTAGGATCATGGGAATGAGAGGTGGCAGCACTGCAGCAGGATCTCACACAGGTGGTAAGAACAACCTGGGAAAATGGCAGTTCAGTTGTCCACTTCCAGGACAGGGCAGCGAGGAAGCCAGCCCCTTCCCTTCCCAGAGAAGATGGAGCTTCCACTTGGACCATGGAGTACTAGCCGCCTTCAATGAAGAATGAAGCTGCTGTCCAGGAAAGAGGAGGAAGGAGGCTGTGGACAAGGCAGAGACTAGGACGGGCTCCTAGAAGAGCAGGTGTATGCAGAGGGCAGAGGAAAAGGGAGTGTTGGAAGAAATTTGGTGGGAAAAGAGTTCAGTTAGGAAAAGGCTGGACCTGTTTTTGGGATTGGGCCAGAGGCAGCAGGAGGAAAGGCTGAGCACGGAGGCAGGGAGGGAGGTGAGAGAGCAGTGGAAGGGGTCCCAGGGGGTGACATGCAGAGAGGAAGTAGGAACACCAGAAAGATGGATATTTCAGAGATCTGCTAACAGAATCATATGCTTTTATGAGGTTCAGAAGTACACAGGACAGATGATTCATGTACTTTCCTGGAACCCGATGTATTGCCAAGAGCTGCTATAGAACACCATGGTCTGGGGAATGAGCTCAGAAACCACTGACTCAGCTGTTCAGGAGCCAGCTCAGAACCTGGGGAAGATCTTCCAAGGGTGGAAGGCAGGCATAAGCCCCCAGAAGCTGTTCCTCTTAGTTTCCCTGAATTTCTACTAGAGGACTAAGAATGTGGTCTTTGAAATCTAAAGACAAGAAAAATCAAGAAACCAATAGCTAACACATAGGGAGTGTTTAATATATATAAAGCACTCTGTGAATTATGAAGTGCCCAGTAAATTCTCATTTAATTCTCACATCATACAATTAAGTAGGTGTGAGGTAGGAAATCTGGGTCACAGATGCAGGACACCTGAGTCCAGTATCCATACTCTTATGCACCAAGCTGTCAAAACAGTAACTGCTAATCTGAACCCAGTGCTTGTTTTGTAGATCAAATAGTGTTCTTAAATTTATGTATTTGTTAACTCTTTTAATCCTTACAACTCTGAGGTAGATACTGCTATTCTGTCATTTTAAAAATTTGAAAACGGAGTCATGGAGTGGTCAAGAAACCTGCTCAAAGGCACACAGCTGGGAAGAGGTCAAGCCTGGATTCAGCCTCAGGCAATCTGCTCGAGAATCTTTGTCCTTGCTGGGTGCAGTGGCGCACACCTGTAATTCCATCTGCTCGGGAGGCTGAGGCAGGAGGATCACAAGTTCAAAGCCAGTCTCAGCAAAAGCGAGGTGCTAAGCAACTCAGTGAGAACTTGTTTCTAAATAATATACAAAATAGGGCTGATGATGTGGCTCAGTGGTTGAGGGCCCCTGAGTTCAATTTCTGGTAACCCTCCCGCCCAGCTCCGAAAAAAGAATCTTTGCCCTTAATCATGATGCTGGCTCCTCACATGAGCTGTCCCCTGCACATGATATCAGGGGAGGCATGCAAAACTAAAAGCTCATATTTGTACTTGAGTTTTCAGTGTGTTCAAATTTAAATACTACTGGGGAAACTTGCATTTCCTTACTTGCCTGAATAAAAAATAAACAAATAGAAAATCCTAGGGAAAATCTTCTTCACATTAAGTAAAAAAGTCCATTTCTCTTTGGCTAATGGTATGCACAACATAAGAATACCTGACTATTGTTCTGTGGGCTCTTAGTCATTGGTGTTCATTTGTCCTAGACACCTTACTTAAGAACCTGGTCCTTGGTACACTTCAGTCCTATCCACAGATCCGATGGTGTTGGTTTGTTATGGTCTCATTTCCACCAACTCCTGGTGACTGGAGTAGAAATCACCCACATAAACTAATCTTTTGCTCTCCAAGACAGGAATCCATTTGCACCACCAGCCTGTTTCAATCTTCCAACACAACAGTTTTCTCAAGCTTGTCTCAGTGAGAAACAAGCTTTGGGGGGGAAAGGAAAAAACCAAAAAAAACTGGTTTTGCTTACAGTGTGCCACACAGAGCATCTGGTGCCCAAGCCCCATGGCGTCCTCCTCACTGAAGCATTGGAAGATAAGTTCTCACAATAGAGACTAAGAAACATAGAAAAGGTTTCATAGAAGTTGAAAAGGGGCAGAAAAAAAGATTCTAAGTCCAGCAATTGTGCCTGGGTTCATGCTAACATTAATGCATCCCAGCTGCAAAAAATATTTCCTACTTTGCAATCAGAGAGTCCAGGAGTTCAATATAAATGCACTAATCCTTGTAATTTTCTTGTAAGGCAAGCCACAGGAGTACTCATTTCTTCAAGGCGCAAGGAAGTATAGTCTTGCCAAGTTCACAAAACTTAAGAAACAGACATTTAGAGCAAGCATAACTTATTTCTTACATTCTCCTTTATTTTTCAATTTTGTCTTTTTTAAATAATTAAAAGGTACAACCATTTGTATCTGTTGTAAATCTCGAGTAGTTCCATTTCCAACCATAACAATAATAGTAAGCCCTATTTATCCAGTACTTACTAGGTGCCAAACGCTGCCGCTGAGCCCTAATACGCACCACCTCACTCAAGACTTACAACCATATCAGGAAAGAAACAGCACAATTACCTCCATTTACAGTTGAGAGAGCTAAAGTTTAGTTGGGGAAAGTAACCTGACCAAGACCAGCCATGCTTACCCCAAACTCCAAGGGAGGGCAAATACTGGCTGACCCTTGATTTTCACTGAGCAGAAAATACAGCCATACCATGCTAGACTTTGGTTCTTCAGAAAGTGAGATGATAAATCCATATTGTTTAAAGCCACTACACATGTGGTAACATAATAGGCATCACTAGAAGAAAAATGGACAAAGGACATGATATGGAGCCATGCTCATTTTGGTGAAAATGGAAGTATGGGTTGCTAATATTTTTTAGAGAAAATGAGGTATGAAGTAGCAAGGGTCTTAAATATATCTACACCCTTTGACCCAGTCATTCCACTTCTACATTAAAAAAAATAAATAGTGATGGATTCAAATAAGGCCAGAGTTTTTTTTGTTTTTGTTTTGTTTTGGTGCAGGGGGTGGGGGTGGAATGCAGAAATTCAAGACCTAGAGAGATGAGCTGGGTAAAGAGAGCACTGGCTACAGAGGGGAAGGGGAGCAGCTGTGGAGGTAGGTTTCACGTTGGTTCCTCTTTCTCCAAACCCTTCCTGGAGCCCCAGGCTTAGCAGGAAAGATCTTCCTTTATAGAACTGTACAGAGGGCTTGCATTTTTCCAGTTTGCTTGGATTCGATTTCATCCTCGTTGGATGGAAAGATGAGACACGCTGAGGTCACCCCCAGTTAAAGCTTGTGGGCTGACAATTCCCACCTCTCACTTTGCAAGGCTTTCTTCTTATGTTCTGCGACTCTCAGACTTACTTGCCTGAGACTTCTCTGGACGATTTGATCATTGGTACTGACACTCCTACTGCCTGTTTCTTCAACCTGGATTCTGGCAGTTTACCAATCTCAATCTCAACTTTTGACCACATAATGTAAAATATTTACTAGCAAAAAAATCTGGCCAGCCTGTGAAATAGACCCGCTTCTATTTTCCAAATCTGCTCTACTTTTTAACTTCATTCAGAGACTACAAGGCACTAGAAGCCTGGTTCTCACGGTTGTACCTTGGCAGCTCCTATTCTTGGTTAAAATGAGAAATGCCAAACCCTCGCCCTGCCCCCATTCAACAACTATGGGGACAGTTCAGAAGATTGAGCCCTCAGCTTGGACCCAGCCTCTACCTAAACGTTCCCTGTGCAATTCTCATAAGCTTTTCTTGAGGACCTTTGAAATGCAAGGCATTCTGAGAATCTATGATGATTGCAAAAATTAAAGTATAAGAGCAAGTCCCTACAGCAGGAGGCTTACGGTCTAGAAGGCCCAGCAGACTATAAACAATTACCATGAAGCAGAGGAAAATGTCGGGTGTGCTAATGGATTCTGACAATATTACAATCTTACAAATATTGCATGCAATATTTGCTCAGACAGAAAGTACACTCTTCTGCCAATTCACATTAGTAGCCCTGTTCACAGAGACCATAATGATAGCAGCAGCCACTGGATTTTATTGAGCAATTTCTACATGTCACATTTAGAGCTTTTGCAGATATCCAATCCTCACGACTCTCTGGATTAGGTGTTATTTTCATTATTCTTGGATTACAGGTGAAAAAAAAGAAAAGTGAAGCTTAGGGAGATCCAGTAAATTGCTGACGGCTCCACTGCTGGTTAACGGGGAGCTGGGATGCCTTCCAGCACTAGCTCTTAACTGCTCGCTGGGCTGCCTGCATAACACATTCCACTGTTATGAAAACTCCAAGAAATGGAGGCCCTTCCAGAAGTTTTCCCTTCAGAAAGCGTTCCTTGGGACAGTACACTTCAGGTTCACCAGGAGGACTTTATCCAAGGAAATTTATCAGCGATGGCAAATGGCTTATTCCAGCCCAGACTGTTCCAATTTGCAAGCACCAAATAAACGGTTTAGTCATGGAGTCAGAGAATAATCAAATAAAAAGGAAAATGAAACCCTGGGGAAATAATATGAATCACACCTTATGACTATATATTTTTTTAGTCTTCAAAAGTCATTGTTCTTTATGTTTAAAGGAAACTACTAGTTAACTAGGAATGAGACACCATGCTCACTTACCTTTATTCCCAAGCAACAATTAATTTTTCAGTCCAAGTAGAAAAAGACACTTTGGATTCTCTTTCTTTCTTTCTTTTAATTGAAAAAAAAGAAAGAAAAGGAGGAAAAGTTGCCTGCCTTTGTACTTAAGGAAACAAAATACCGTATGTTTAAATTGCAATGTGGAGTCTAGATGTGTTTTTACCAGCATAATTTTGACTTTCCTCCCAAAACATCTGTAAAAGAAATTACCAATAAAAACACTCCACAGCAAATTTTACAGTTGGGTAATACAAAGTAATAGATTTATCTACCGGGCCCCTCCTAGCTTAAGTACTCCTCCTCACACTCCAAGAAGGAAGAGTTGGGGAGGGGAATTACACTTAGCTTTTCTCAAAGGTTTGTTTAATTGTCTCTTTAAGGAAAAGAGGGACAAGAAGGAAGTAGAAAAATAGCAATCAGAGCACTAGGTTATCAGCAATACTTCTTGTCAAATGCAACTGAATTGAACTTTGAAAACACTGCTTTTGGTTTCTTAAGCCTCCAGGTTTCTACTGGGATGTCCTGTGTTCTAATCCCTCTGAAGTCAACCATTAGACCAAAAAGCATGTACTCAGAACCTGTTTTGTGCAAAACTTTATTCTGGATAGAAAGGGTTGTGAAATTAAGTAATGCATGTCCTTAAGAAGCTTAAAACCTAGAAGAACTCATAGGGAAAGATCTGGAACCAGGACCAACAAACTCGGGGGTAGAAGAGAGATTGGGAAGAAATTAGGGAAGAAAAAAAATGATTGCTTTTTAAATTCTAATATTTCTTTATTAAGAAATGTGCATTCCCTTTGCATGTTTTTCAAACTTAAAGCCTAGTTAGATAACATTATAAAGAAAACAAGTGGGACCAGGGTTGTGGCTCAGTGGTAGAGTGCTTGCCTACCATGCGAGAGGTACTGGGTTCGTTCCCCAGCACCACTTAAATTTAACAAATAAAATAAAGGTATTGGGTATTGTGTCCCTCTAAAAAAATTAAAAAAAAAAAGAAGGAATACAAGTGGAGGCATCCAAGTAGTGAGCGAGGTCTGTGGCTGGTTCGCTTGTCATTGACAAGAATAGCGATGTTGGCAGGCTTAGCTATGAACTTAATGATGAACCCAGGTTTATTTCACTAGTCCTGTCTTCAAGTTTTCATTGAAGTGGTCTGATAATAAAGAATGTACTTCTTTGACGCCCACCAGCTTCTAAACTTTGGCTCGTATTTGACCACATAATCAGAAATTTCCAAAACATAGGTGGCAAGGTATCTCCTTGAGAAGTACCGTTCCTTTTCAGATGAGTCAGTTTCTCTTGAAATGAGCTACAGTGATGATATTTGATCTCAAACTAGACCAAAGCTGCTAGCAAAATCTTTAAGCATGGTTCTTACCCACGAACCCCTGTGAATCTCTTCTGCAATTACAACTTCAATTTCTTCTAAGTAACTCTGAAAGTCCTATTTGTTTAGATATTGTTTTTACCCTAATATTTTTCTAATTTAGTGTATTCAGAAGTCTTGTCCCATTAGTAAGACAGTGATGCATTTAGGACCACTGTTAATTCAGAGCTTTTTGGTCCCCAAAAGTCATTAATCTGAAATAGAAGTTGAGGAGGTCTTGTTATCAAGTTTCCATTGCCTAGTCATCTGATGTCACTAATAAATAAATATAAATACATACTCTGCTTCAACCTTGTCCAAGTATCTTATCCCATAAACTGGCAATAGTTAAGGGAAGAAGCATACAGTTCATTAAAAACCTTGACTATTTTCTCCATCACTTCATGCTTTGAACCTGGCTTATACTTTCTTTTCTTCTTTTAATATTTTTTTAGTTGTAAATGGACACAATACTTTTATTTTATTTATTTATTTTTATGTGGTGCTGAGGATCGTACCCAGGGCCTCATGTGTGTGAGCTAGTGCTCTACCACTGAGTTACAACCCCAGCCCCTGAACCTGGCTTATACTTTCTCCCAGAAAATGATACAATAGAAAATGGTTATGTCAATCGTCTCCTCTACTTGAACAAACGTTTAGAAGTTGTTTACTCTCCCTTTTCCTTGCATATGACTCTAAGGGCCCTCGGTGTTTAGGAAAAAGTACTTGAATTTTTTCTTGGCAAATAGAACCAATTAGTTTATAGTTGCTAGATAAAAATTATATTTTAACATTTATTATGCCAAATAATCTTTTGAGTATTGTACTTACAGTTCAACTCACAGGATACATGATTAGAACTCCTGACAGAGAAGAACTTGGGAGGTGAGAGTAGCCTGAGGACAATTCACAATAGGGATAAGAGAGACTTAGGCTTTGTGAACTGTCCAGGGTCTTAATTAATAGAGTGAATTAATGACAGGAAGAGAGAAGCAGTGTGGCAAGGGCTTAGAGGCTGGTAGGGAACAGACAAGCACTGTTCAAAATAGCCCCAGACTGGGAACAACCCAAACGACTGTTAACAGGAGAATGAATGAGGAGCAAGATATTCATGAATTGGAATAGAAAATAGCAATGAGAATGCACAACCTGCAGCTATGTGCAACAACAGGGGAGAACCTCAAAGATCTAGTGTTGAGTACCAGGAGACACACAAAACAGCACCCAGTATGAATTCATTTATAAAAAGTTAAAAAAATAGTCCAAATGAATCTAAGGTGTTAGAAGACAGGACTGATTGTTTTGTGGGAGGTAGAGAGAGAAGCTGCAAGGGGAACAAGAAAGACTTCTGGGTGCTAATGTTCCAAACGTTCCACCAGCTGATTTTGTAGCTGGTTAAAGTCACTCTGTTTGCTTTGGGAAATACACAAACCTGCCCACTCTTATAGTTTATTCTTCTGTCCTATACATCATAATAATTTAAAGAGAGAAAGAGAAAGAGATTGAGTATAAAGAGCCGAGAATACTAAAAACACTTCTGAAAAGATGTTCTTAGGACTCGAGGATGTTACTGGCACATTAAGAGATAAATTAATCAAGGATCTAGATTAGAGGGCTCAGAGAAGACCCATGTGTGTATGGAATTTTGGTATAATACAGGATGTAGAAAATGGAACCAATGTAGAAAAGGATGAAATGGATCCCTGACTCACACCATATACAAAATTACACACTTAAATGGGTTAGAGAATTAAAGAGACTTTGGATAGGAAAACAATTTTTTTAATAATGAAAAGTATTGATCATCAAATAAAACTTTAACAAATTTGAATACAAAAATAATAATTTTATTTGAACAAATCCTATGAGAAAGAAAAGACTAAATATGGAAGAACATTAGTAATACATGGAAACAAAAAACATAATATTCTAATAAGTATAGCTTTTAAATCCTACAAATCAATAAGAAACACAAGCACCAACAGAAAATGGGCAAAAGAACTAAGACATTACACACACACACACACACACACAAAAAAAAAATATGGGCAATGAAACATGGGGACGATATATGGTAAACATTGAAAGAGACCAGGAAAATGCAAAATCAACCACAGAGAAATACTTTTAACCTGTTTGGCAGAATAACAATTTGGAAAATACCAAGTATGAGGATATAGATCCAGAATCTTTTCTGTATCACTGGTGTGGGGGAGTGTTAAATTGTGTAACAACTTTAGCAAACAGGTTACTGCCATCTCTCAAACTGGAGCATTCACATACCCTGCGTTCCAGCAATTCCACTCCTGTGTGTATAAGCGAGATAAAATCTTCCAACATATACAACAAGCAACATATACAAAAATGTTCCTGGGGGAATGTTTAAAATTACAAAAACATGATGTACACGTGCATCAATGGAAAGTGCTTCCAAACACCATGATATATTCATACCCCAGAACATTATATGGCATCAAAACAAAGAACTACAGCAACACACAGCAGAGTTAATGAAACTTAGAAATGTAACCTGTACACAAGATCCAAAAGATTTCACGCGGTGTCCCTGTATATGAAGCTTAAACAACTAAAATTTAAAATCTGTAGTTTTTTTTTTTAATTGCAGTGAGTCACACAAGAATTTCCCACTTTGAAGCATTCACTTCAGTGGCATTTAGTAAATGCATATTGTTCTTCGAGTGCATGCAGATGCCTCAGCACTGTGCAGAAAGGAAAGGAAGGAATGACGGCAACAGGACTCTGTGTAGGGGTCCCAAGACAGGGCAGAGCAGGCAGAGGTGTGGGCTGGACAGAGGGGACACCCATGTGGCTAGATGGAGGGTTTTTTGAGGTCCTTAGCTTTACTGGTGACCGGTAAGTTTAGAGATGCTTGCTTATTTCATGACTGAAAAATCACCAACTACATAAACCAACAGATAAGCTGTTCCTCTTTGCCTCACATCAACAGATGTCGCCAAAAAACTTTTTTTTTTTTTTTTGCAAATAGGGAAGGCAATTTTTACAATAGGTGCTTTAAAAACAAAACAGGAAAGTTCCTGTTCTACTGGGGGTAACTGCATCACTTTAAATTTTATGTGAAGTCATAAAAAAACAGGGAGGGAAAGAAATGGCTAAGGAGTAATGGCAAAGCATCTCTGAAATCAACATTATGTTTGGAATAAGTCACATGGGCTCCTGTGAGGGGGAAGTGGTCAATTTTCTTATCATGGAACATCTTGCCTTCTCACTGGTGGAGAGAAGCATTTCTATCTCCTGACAAGAGCTAATAAACCACCTCCTCGGGGAAGCCCTCCCAAGCTATGCAGATCCTCCTGCCCCTTTTTTTTTTTTAATGTATTTATTTATTTTGGTTCTGGGAATTGAACTCAGGGGATCTCAACCTCTGAGCCACATCCTCAGCCCTATTTTTAATTTTATTTAGAGACAGAGTCTCACTGAGTTGCTTAGCACCTTGCTTTTGCTGAGGCTGGCTTTGAACTCGCGATCCTCTTGCCTCAGGATCCTTACGTGCACCAACAGGCATATATATATATATATGCCTTATTTTATATATATATATATATATATATATATATATATATATATAATGGTTTTTATATATATATATATATATATATATATATATATATATATATATAAAACCATTATATATATAATGGTTTTTTAACTTGTTGATAGACCCTTATTTAATTTTTTTATTTATATGCAGTGCTGAGAATCGAACCCAGTGCCTCACACATGATAGGCAAGGGTGCTACCTCTGAGCCCCAGCCCCAGTCCCCTCCTGTCACTCTTACAGTGCTGACAGGCTATCACTCACAACTTATGTCATTTCATAGGAGTCCCCCTGCATTTACTGAGATAACACAGGATTGTGGTTAAAAACTGAGGTTTAAGAATCGCAGAAAAAACAACAACTGTTACATAGTGCAAAGTGTTGTTCTAAATGCTTAAAAATTTAGGACATTTTGGTTGTTAACACAATTAACATTTAACATATAAAAATCTATTAATCTTTACAAACCCCAAGGGGTAGGTCAAATATTCTCTTCACTTTAGAAATAAATAGAAGCACAGAAAAGTTAAGGAACTCCCATTAGGTCACAGAGCTGTAAGTACAGAATTCAAATGTAGGCAGACAGGCCTCCCAAGCTCATATTCTTGATCACTATGCAGGCTTGAGTCCTCAATAACTAGGCTGTTTTAATTCCATCTGTTCAGTGCCACACCCTATGGTTAGAAATAGTGCTTGGCCTCTTGGCACAGGGCAGGAAAGGTGACTTGAGAGCAACGTGGATTCCAGTCATGGCTCTGAAAGTGAAGCCTAACCAGTCCTGGGCAAGCCTATTGTTGTCTCTCCTGGAGCCTCAGTTTCTTTCTTTGTAAAATAAAGGATTAGATCCGGCGGACAGCCCTTCCAGTACTGATATTTTATGAGCCTGGGATTCCTGGCTTGATTCCTTGCAGCCCAGACCATACAGGCTCTTCCTGGCCAGGTCTGGTCCCTCCCGCTAGGCTCATGTCTTGCATTTGGCTGTCTTTCCCATAAATAAGAGAAAAAAGAACAAGGGAAACTATCCTCCTGAGAGACTGGGAGGGACCTCACGGCTGCTCTGTTATCCTTTGAAGAACTTACAGTCATTAACCAGAGAACTACCTGCCAAGTACAGGACGGAAAGAAACTAGACCAAGGGGAGAAATGAACTCACACAAAACCTGGTTACACTCAAAGGGGCATGCATGAGTACTTACAGAATCGACAACGTTACAGAACAAAGATGAGCCGGCTCCTTAAAGAACTGAAGACAGGATACACAGCCATGAAGATGGAAAGGGTCAGGGAAGGTGGGACAAACCAGATAAACTATGCATTAACCAAGCCTATTTGCAATCTGGGAAGTGCAGGACAGTGCTATAGCAGGGATCCATGCTTCCCAAGAGCCCTGAAGGAACTGGTGTTCCAAATCAGCTGACATGCACAGAATTTCTACTATGTGACAGGTTCTACCAGAAATTTACTGTATGTGTGTGTGTGTGTGTGTGTGTGTGTGTGTGTGTGGTTCTGGGGATTGAACCCAGGGCCTTGTGCATGTGAGGCAAGCACTCTACCAACTGATCTATATCCCCAGCCCCTACATTTTTATTCTGTTTTAGAGATGAAAAGATAAGACTCCATGGAGATCCAGATTCTAGTTTCAGATCTTCTGTCATTTGCTATGTGAACCTAGTCAAGTGACTCCCTTTCTGGGGTCTTGTTCACTTTATCTATAAAATAAGTGGGTAGATAAGGTTACAGGGCCTTTCAAGCTCAGAAATTCTATAATCCATGAAGTTACCAAACACTTATTTCATATTTACCTAGGAAGTCATTTTTTCTGGACTAATTTAATTTCTTTATATCTCAGGCCATTGAAACTCAACAGACTTCTCTATGCTGAGCACGTAATACATGAATCCACAAGAAAACCAGTATTAGTCTTGGGCTTTGGTAGCTCTTGTGATTCTGTTCCCTGTGGCGCCATCGGGCATCATTATCTGTGGTTGGGGGCACCATGCTCTTTACCAGGGCACTCAGTCAAAGGGGGTGAGGAAGATGAAACTAAATTTCAATCTGCCCTCTGCCATGAGGCTCAGTCCAAATCACTGGTGTATTATCTGTGGGTGCTTCTGAACTGTCCATCAAAGGAAAGCAATTGGCAAAACTGAAGGCATGGCCAAGTTTGTATCGATCCAGACTTGTCATTTTATCTTTGCTCAGAACATTTCCAAAACACCTCCTTTCACCTTCAGTGGCTTATAATACCCACCAATACAATCAATCGTATCCTTTATGGATATTCTGAACCAAGTCAGCATTAGCCAGGAGGCTTGAATGGACTGTTTCTAAAATCTCAATCCAAGCTCAAAGGATGAAGATATTTTACATAATGACAGCATAAATGGAAAATGGGGACAGCCTTGCAAGGTGATTCCTTATAAAAGGACAATCTTTATTTAGCTGAGCATGCCCTGCAGTGTAAAATAAATCTGTTTCATCACCTTCACACTTTCAAAACATGGTAGCTACCGAATGCATTTGGCAAAAACACAGAATAACAAAAACTCTGAGAAAAATATTCCCTGGATCCTCTGAGCCTCTGATGTGTGGTTTTCACATGTGGACCATGCATGGTTCTCTGCCACCACTATCAAGTCATTCATTTGAGGCTCTGACCTTTCCAGCAACAATTAGATTTTTCCCTGCTTTATTCACATTCTTTCTCCTTTATTTGGTGATCGATAACTACCAACACCATTCATTCCAGATTTCTTGGATTAGTCTCAATTTTAAATATTCTGCCCTTCTATCCTCTGAATAAAAAGTTTCCAATTTTTTATTTGGAAAATACAGTCACCATAATAATGGCATTTTCCTCACAAAAAAAAAAAATATCAGTTCATCCAGAGCTGCACCATCATTACGGTTTGTGGCCATCAAAAGGAGAACTGGCAAAGTCCAGCCAGGGCCTGAGACCATTTTCTGGGTCTCATTGAATAAAAAATAATGTATTTCCTATTAAACAATTTAGAACTCAGATGAACTTCTCCCTTGGTCTAGAGGAGAGTTTTTCAAGGCCCAGGAATTACTATTTGATGGAAGGGTACACAATCTGGAAAAACTGAAGACGTGGGGCTTTCCAACAGCCAAACTCCCACACGCTGGCTCTCGAGGCACACATCACACTCACTATTAAAGTGTCACCATTTATAATTTGGTGCTAAATCTCTCTGAAGCTAAGCTACCCAACTTGGTCTACTAACAAATTGATTCCTTATTCTATTAAAATATAGGGAGAAGGAGATGTTTGGACCTAATCTTAAACCAAAAATAAAGTTATTCTTTCTTTCATACCAGCACCATGAAAAGAAAATCCAAAAACTGGGGTTTGACTCCATGCTTGTAGCATTTAGGAAAGAAAATCGGGCTGCCTCTGGTGGTATTTGATGCCTTTACCATACTTTTATGTCCCTTTCTCCCCCAGGGCCTATGCTGAATCCTTAGAGCACAGAGAAAGAATAGAAAAGTTATACTCACAGGGAGATTGTACAACATTTGTCAACTGCTTGAATACACAACCCATTTCCAGTTCTTCTGCCACACCCTAACCTTGTGAGGGAGGAAACAACTTCCACTTAATGTCATGACTCTGCAAAGAAATGCCACTGAGTCATGTTTTTCAAGCTCTGGTCAGTTGGTCAGGACCCTTGAAGATCACAGAACACTTTAAAATGAATTAAAATGCTAAATGGCCTTCCCCATAGTTTTGATCATTTCAGCATGATCCTAAGCTATATGTTCTGACTCAGATGTGTGTAGTTTGCTTTGGACTTTGTTCTTGCTTACTTACTTATAAAACTTCTTAAATGTACTTCTAAATTACAGCAATTCAGTAAAAAAAAAATCAAACCTTTGGGCTTGGTTTCTTCCCCCTAGCCGCTGAGTCATAAAAATAAATCTCAGCCATTTCAATAGCCAACACGCCCCTCGCATTAAGAATTGGTATTGTTCCCCATGACTCCCTTTCATCCAAAGGTCACACCCAGCTCACATTTGAAGAAAGAAAGAGCTCAACATTTGCACATTTAATAGGAGAACAGAATCTCTGCCAAGTTGTAGGGGAGAGTTGCATCAGAACCTTCCCGAGAACCTTCCTGAAGAACTTCTTACTAAGGAGTGACTCTGGGCATGGACTTTAGAGGCAGCCAGACCTGGGTCCAAGTCCCGACACCGTGTGACTTTGATGAATCTGCTTGCTGTTCCTTGTACTGAATAATGCAGTGAGGGTGTTAATAATACCTGCCTTATAGAGAGTTCCTACGAGAACCAAAGGACAGAGGACAAACAGGGCCTGACACATAGTAACTGTCCAAGTGCTTGCTTCTTCCTGCTACAGGCATTTCAGGACTTAGCCAATGGTGAAGTCCTTCTCCCTTTGCTTTTCTTGCACACCCTGTGTTAGGAGCAACTAGGTTCTCTCCAAATCAAACCTCAAGAAGACACTGCTGGGAGAGGCAGAATATTTACTCAATCCAAAATCCAAGGCCAGGATTTAAATCAGGAAGTCACACACTGGTGGGCTTTTAAAGTTGGGATAACATGTGTAACTTGTAATTCCTTAAATCACACGTGCCAGTTGCATTCACAATGTCTGGCTCATAGCAGCACACACATCTGCCCTCACTCTTTTTAAACCCAAAAGAACTAAAATCCCAGGCTCTAAAGTGACTTCCTCAAGGTCACACACTCAGCTAATGGCAAAGCTGAAGTTGGTACTTGGGTTTTTTTTTGGAGAGAAGATAGACTCTAGTATTGAGAGTCTTGAAGTCAGTTTGAAGAAACACCTCTCAGATCCCCAAAGTGATCTCCCCAATTTAAAAGGACTTTCTCTAACCCTTTACCATCATCCCCATCCCTGGCCACCACTGAGATACAAAAATCAGACTACCTTTAGCCCCATGGAAACTGGGCCTGGTAAGTACTGGGGGCTTGAAGGACAGGGACAGTGCCCTAGGAGAAGGGGGCTTCTTTCCCCACCAGCCTCGGCAAAACAAAGCAGTCTTGGATCTTTCCTTGTGAGCACAAAACATCTGGAAATTTTATAGCCAGTTGGAAAGGGGAGCCAGGAACAAAGAGATACAAACATGACCCTTCTTTATCTTCCAGGCCAACTCTGGAGAAGTGACAAGCCTGGATCTCTGGGTTCACAGACTTGGAAAGACCCTTTTGGATTTCAATGGAAATGCTGATTCTGTCCCAGGTATTGCAGGAAAGAGCTGGTTCCAAGCTCTGAGGGAAGGGGGAGAGGGGTGTGGCTAACAAGCCTGCCCTAGGTCTGGGAAGGAGAGAAGGAGACACCAGGAGTGGCTGGAAACTGCCTTTCTTCATTAATAATTCAAGGAATCATTCAAGGAATATGTATTGAGCACTGACAGAGAAACTCTGGCTCAGAGTCCAGGTTGGGAATGGGGGGCTGGCAGGAAAGACCACTCAAAGCATGTGAAACTAAGCTCAGACCGGAAGGATAAATAGGAGTAAGCCAGGCAGAGAGTGGTCCCTGAGCCAGGGGAGGGCAAACTGTGTTCCAGGACCAGATAATAAATATTTTACTCTTTGCAGGTCATACAGTCTGTCCCAGCTACTCAACTGCACCATTGCAACATGAAAGCAGCTACAGACAGACAATATATAAAGGAACAAGTGTGGCTATGTGCCAAAAACCTTTTGATGGCTCACATTTGAATTTCATATCATTTTCACATGCCATGAAATATTCTTCTTTGGATTTGTTTTTCAACTCTTTAAAATTGTAGAAGCCACTCTTCACTTGTATTTTAAGAATATCCGTGTTGAGTTGTATGGAGGTTCAAGTCAAGGTCACTCCTGACTAGGGAGATGGTATTCATTTCTAAACCATAGATTCTCTTAGATCTTTGTGTCCAGGCTGGACCTAGGGTGAGACATGTGAGCTGCCCACTACTCAAAATTAAAAGAGGCACTCACTGATTCAGCACAGGATTGGCACTTGGGAGACCTGAGAGTTAAGTTCCTCCTTAAATTTTGTGTCCTGGGCACCTCACACATCTCCCTCTGCCCTGGCTCTGCTTGTACCTGTGCATAATGAGGTACATTACTGGGAGGTAATGGCTTCTTCCTCAACCATTAGTGCTGGCTGCCTTCCTGGTGATGCACAAGTCTGCAGACTGGAAATGTGTTTCTCTGCCACTAGTCTGAGGGACAGAATTTGTGTAAAAAGAAAAATGATTCATAGATAGGGCTGGGATTGTGGCTCAGCAGTAGAGCACTCGCCTAGCACATGCAAGGCCCTGGGTTTGATCCTCAGCACCACATAAAAATAAGTAAATAAAATAAAGGTAAAAGAAATGATCCATAGAATAAAGAGCTTAGGCCAAAAGGAAGGAGAGAGAAATGGGAAAAAAAACTGAAAACTGGAGATTAGGGACGATCTGAAAGAAGTAAGATAAAAAAAGGAAATCTAATTGAAAGTTATTGCACTGGACATGGTGGCACACACCTGTTATCCCAGCTGTTGATAGGCTAAAGCAGGAGGATCATACGTCTGAGGCCAGCCTAGGCAACTTAGTGAGATGCTGTCTCAAAGTAAAATTTTAAAAAGGAGTGGGGATATAGGTCAGTTGGTAGAACACTTGCCTAGCATGCATGAGGCCCTGGGTTCAATCCTGTACCACAAAGACAAAAGAAAGGAAAAAAGGAAGTTGTTGCTTATGGGGTAACTTAAGAGAGACTGAGAATCAGACTGATTTCCAAAGAACAGGTTTAACAAGTTCACTGTGCATTAAAAGTATAAAACTTCTTTGCCATTTCCTTGACTTTCACTCATTATATCTCTACCTTTATTTAAGTCTCCACTGCAAAGCCTATATCTGATAATGGACTTATATTTAGAATATGTAAAGAACTCAAAAATTAAAAGACAATTCAATAATTTAATAATAGGCAAAGGAGCTAGGGTGTAGCTTAGTGGTAGAGTACTTGCCTAGCCATGTGTAAGGCCTGGGTTTGATCCCCCAGGCTGACAAAAAGCAGGCAGGGGGGAGAAGATAGCAAAGCATTTGACTAGACATTTATTTTTAAAAAAAGAATACAGATGGTGAACAAGCACATAACAAGATGTTCAAGGTCATTAACCATCGGGAAAATGCAAATCAAAACCACAGTGAAATACCACTTCATAGGTACTAGGATGGCTATAGCCAGAAACATAGACAGTAACAAATGCTGCTCAGGATATGGAAAAATTGGACTCCTCATGCATTACGTTACAGAATGTAAAACAGTGCCATTGTTTTCAAAAACAGTCTGTCAATTCCCTAAAAGATAATGCAGAGAGTATATTCTAAAACGCCATTCTAAAACTCCTAGCGGCATACCCAAGAGAATTAGAGATATATGTCCTCACAACAGCCTGTACTTGCAAGTTCACAAGGGCACCTGCAAGTTTTCAAGGAGCACCATTCATACTAGCCAAAATTGAAAACAACCCAATGTCTAGCAACTGATGAATCATAAAGTAAAATAAAATGTGTTATATCCATACAATGGAATATTATTCTACCATAAAAAAATGAAGTACTACACAATGTAGATGAATCTTGAAAACAAACTAAGTGAAAGAAGCTGATTACAAAAGACCATGTGTACTGTATGAGTTCATTCAGATGAAAGTCCAGAATAGGGAAATTGGCAGTGACTGAGAGTAGAGCAGTGGCTTCTTAGGGTTATGAAAGGGGTAAGAGGCGGGAGGAGGGAGGGTGATGTTAAAGGGCACTGGGCTTCCTTTAGAGGTGATGAAAGTGATCTAAAATTGACTGTGGTAAAGGCTGCGCTGTACCCTTTATATGGGTGAGCTATATGGTATATGAACTGTATCTCAATAAAAATATTTTTTTAAAAAAAGAATAAAAAGAAATCAGAGAATCTCTCCTCCCTCCAAGGAGATCTGCTACTGTGCTTCTGAGAAAGGACACTCCTTTTCCTCCAAAGGTGATGACAGGTCTTTGCTTTGCTGGAGGCTGAGGTAATTTTTTAGGGTGCTTTGTGAAGGTTTGAGGGAAAGGCCTGGGATTCAAGGCCGGGGGCCAAGTGTAGGCAGGCTTGCATGAGTGAGCTCTGCAGGATCCATATTTGATGATTGGTTTTTGGATGTTTGGCTCTGGATGTGTCCAGGTCAGCTGCTAGAACAGCTAACCTATTTGGGGTTTTGTGGGGAGACACATCAGAAGCAAAAAATGAGTCCAGCACCACTCTTCAGAAAGGGCCTGCCTAAGTCACCAGTTAGTCTAGTAAAGGGAATTAGAGGATGGTCACCCCAGCCCCACACTGATGCTTCAAGTCCTGAGTGCTGAATCATTTGGCCACTAGGGCAAAACCTCCCCATCACCCCAAGATGCCTATAAATACTAGGGAGGGGGTCTGCTCTACTTGAGTCAGCACTCACAGAGAGGAAACTCCTACCACTCATGACTGTGTGGCAGTCATTCCATGGGGTGCCTCAGGAAGATGCAGGTTGTGGATGAGACCAGGGCTCCACGTGATGGTATTATGCTTCCTCATCCACTAACTCTGATTCTTTTCTGGCCACAGATACAAACTATGACCCATCTTAAGGGACTGGGCCTCTGCAGATGCTAATGCCCATGATGCAGGACATCTGGGGAAGAGGAGGGAAATGCTGCTGATACTGCCTCAAGGCTACAGTGGCCCAAATGCATTCACCTCAAACTAGAATCCAAGATCAGGGGTTTTTGTTCCATCTCTTACTGAATCCCAGCCAAAGAACAGGTATAACCCCAGAGATACAGAAGTAAGTCTATTCTACACTGTCCCAATGCAGTCATAAAGAAAAGCTGCCCAATCATCACAGAGCTGGCCTGGGGCAGCCCATCACATTTTCCACTGATGCACTAGACGTGACTAAGCTGCCCAGGGATGAGTGGGGGCTGGATTCCCTTGACTCTGCTCAGCAGAAGGGCCAGCATCATCCTATACCCATGTCATGAACCTCGGCAATAGAAGAGGCAGCCTGGCATCTCACCAAGAAAAGGCTTCCAGCTTCGCCTAAGCACCCCATGAATTTTTAATTATTTCAAGGTCCAAACTGTCCCTGAGCTCCAAGGCAACCAAATTTCCAGACCATAAAACAAGCCATGTCATTGTTTCAGCAGCCATCTCTTACAACAGGAGACGGGGGCTCATTGGATATTTGATCACTCATAAAAGTTATAAATTAGAAGATGAACTTATTATCAATGGATCCCTTTACACATAACAGAGACATTATCTCTCTCTTAAGGTCCAGTTTAGTTCATTTTGAAAGAGACAGAATAAAGAATCAAGAATATTTATACCAACAAAGATTTTGCTGTTAAACGCTCAAAAATTGTCATTGCCTCTTAAGTTTCATTTTCAGTTTGGTAGTAAAGAATGAAGAAGAAACATTTTAAAAGGAAGAAAGCAGGATATGGAAGCTGGTTTTGACCTTGCTTTTTAGTGTACAGTTTTCCTTGTCTGATTTTTTTTCTCCTCCTGTGGTACTGGGGATTGAACTTGGCCTCACGCATGTTAAGCTAGTACTCTACTGGTGAGCCACATCTCCAGCCTGAGTCTAATTAAAAAAAAAAAAAAAAAAGTTTTTTTACTCTTTTCTCTGTATTTTCTTTTTTAGTTTTTTTTTTTTTTAGATGTTGATGGGCCTTTATTTTATTCATTTATTCATATGTGGTGCTGAGAATTGAACCCAGTGCCTCACACATGCTAGGCAAGCACTGTACTACTGAGCCACAACCCCAGCCCACTTGTATTTTCTTGATTTAATCTTTTTCATTTTTATTCTTTGCTTTTTATTTCAATCTGAAGATTATTTTTCTATCTTGCCATATATATCTGTGTACAATAAACCCTCTTGTGGATCAAGGCAGGGAAACAACAGAGGAGCTGGTGGAATTTCTGCCCTTTCCACCCCCAGTCCTCCTTCCAGTGCAGGTGGAACTCAGGTTACATGAGGGCAGAAGCAGAACTTGTACTTTACCTTCAGGATAACTCTAGGATTCCAAACTTCCCAAAATTCAGACGGGGAAAGAATTTTTTAAAAGGATAAACACTTTTAACCAATCTTTAACCTGGAGACTAGCTCTTTGCCAAAATACCTCACCTTGTTGAGCCAATAAATTGAGAGCAGGAGAGAGGGAATACGACTGACAAGGGGTTAAGGGGCAGGGCTTTCATGTTTTACAAGCAGGAGGAGGAGGAGGAGGATACCAATATAGTTAGTCAGCATGCATTAATTCTCATTAATGTCTTCCGCTCAACTCCATTCTTCTCTGCACAGCTGTGCAAATATAAATTAATTGGGTCATTTTGACCAAGGCATCCAAGAAAAAAAAATTAATGTGAGGCCAAAGAATTAATTGGACAAATAACACATTTTTTCGACACGTGGGAAGGATTTTTCAAGCTACCACATCATAGATTGAGAGACATGCAGGCATTCCTTGGTAATCATGGAGAATTGGTTCCAAGACAGGATTCCTAAGAATGCCAAAATCTGCAGATATTCAAGTTCCTCATATAAAATGATATAGTATTTTTATATAACCTATCCCTATCCTTCTGTATACTTCAGATCATCTCCGGATTACTTCTAATAACTAAGATGTTTCAGTTCTATGCAAATAGTTATCACACTATATTATGATAACGACAAGGGAAAAGTCTGTACATGTTCAGAACAGACACAATATTTTTCAGATACTTTCAATCTGTATTTGACAGAACATATAGATGCAGAACCTGCAGACACAGAGGGGTAACTGTTCGTTCAAATTCATCCTTTGTAAACATCCCCGAGTAAGATGCCACCAAAGAGCAGAATGAGTTGGGAATGAGACCACCACGAAGCAGGTAGTGAATGGCCCGAGAGAACAGTAGCACTCTCTCTTTGTGGCACTGTGCAGAAAGTAATATTTAACACCCACAATAATACCATTATCTCAGATGGAAGGGCAGTCCCTCTGACAGTTTACATATGTAAATAGGAACAAAGAGGTTAAGCAACCTGCCCGTCAGTGATAGAGTCAGTCACAATTTGTTTTCAGTGTTTAAAAAAAAAATTGGCATTAAACCTATACAAAATAGTGCAGTTCATTTTGACATATTCATAAATGTATATAACATAGTTTCTCCCTTTAAATCCCCAGTACTACCCTTATTCTCCCTGTCCTCCCTTCCCCAATCCCCTTCCTCTACTCTATTGTCTTCCTTCTATTTATTTCTTTATTTGATGCACAATATACATTCAGGTTGACTAGCTCTAGAGATTGTTTCTAACCCTGTCTTTTTCTAGGTACTTGGCATTATGCTTGCATTACAGAGAGTAAAAAAGGTAGGGCTCGGTTCTTGCCCTTAGCAATTTACAATCTGACTGGTGAACCAGGAAGGACATGCATAAAATAATGAAAAACAGAACAGGAGCACATCATCAAGTATACATCTTTTAGGTGAAGGAGGCAATTCATGAAAGTTGGGGGCACATGGTATGTATAGCTCATCTGGGCAACACTTGAGAAGGATTTCCACCACATTGTCAACTAAATAACAACATGTAGAGAAGACCATACTTGAGACAAAAATGATGGATCCCTGACACGCCACGGTGTGCGTGCTCAGGAAAAACTCTCCATTTCAAAAATCTCCCTTAAGAGGATAGACGGATGGCCAACCCATCCCCAGCTGCATCTTAAGGATTAATAAAAATGTCTATAGTCCCCCTGAGCTTGATCTCAGATGGGAGGGCAGTTCCTGCAGTCCCTCTAAAAGAGGTGTGGCAACTTCTCTCAGCCTCCAAAGACTAAGGAAGGAGGAGAGAATTTGCATCACCTCCTCCTCAGTTCAATTCATTGAAAGTTAACCAGCCCAGCGCCTGTGACTGAGGAAAAGGGCAGATTTGAGAGAGGGACCATAAAGGACTCAGAAGAAGCAATCACAGGGTTGCAGAAAGGAGAAAGCCAGAAGAAAGCACTGGCATGCAATGAATGATCCTGAAATTTAACCAGACTCACAAGCTTCCTTGAGAAATTAGGACAAAGTTTCTGAAGGGACCTGTTTCCATTCCCTTTATCATGTTGCCATTTCTTGTGTGCTCTTAACGTTCAAGTGTACCTGTCTACAGAAACCGGCACTTTTAAGCAGGTCATTGTGATGCTTTCAGTGGCAATCTCACAGTTGGAGGTGCTGGGCAACTTGTAGTACAAAACAGTGCAGGGAGGCCCCTCCCAAGCTTCACACATGTGACTCATGTGGGGAAGAGCCACAGAAGGAAATCCACAGACACTGGCTGGGGTGAGTGGTCATCTGTGCAGAGCAGGCCTACTCCCCAGGCAGACTCCCTGCTGTTCCTGAGAGTCCAAGTAGGGTCAGGGTCCTTATTTCAGGGCAAATATTCCTAAAATGTCTCAGTCAAAAAGCAAAGTGCTCAGTTTAAACTCCTAGCCAACAGTTCTCAACTCCACAGAACTCATAGAATCACTAAGGGGACTTTTAAAAATTACCCAAGCTGTATCCAAACCCAGCACTTCCAATTGAAAGAGACTGGGATGGGCCTGGATACTAAGTGTAACATGTAAACGGGGTTAGAATCACCATGTCTAACTCAGCCAAGTCTCAGATAACATAAATATAAATTTATTGCTATTTTCCAATAGCAATAAATTTTGAGAAACTGAATTTTGAGAAACTACCTAAGAACAAAATGCCCGGATGGTAATATAATTCTAATTCTGCCATGCACTAGCTAAATGGCACATGACTTCTCAGAGACTTGGTTTCCTCAGCAATGTAATGGGATTAATCACACCAACATCAGAGGGTAGCTGAGATGACTGCATGACTTTGAGCACATAAATAATTTAGCTCAATGCACATGCTAAATGCTCAGTAGATGTCAGCTACCATAATTGATGATGATGGTGATGATCAAAGTACGAATATACCAGTGTTATTTCAATAAAAGGGATGTTTTTTCTAGACTGGGTATTTAGTCCTCAGGCAAAATTTTAAAGGAACTGTGAAGAACCGGAATACGAAAGTTCTAGAAATTATTATTTCATTTATATACAGAGAACTGGTGAATGAAGCAAGAGTATTTAGCCAGGATAAGAAAAAAGTGAGAAGGTAAATGGTACTGTCTTCAGATGTGACAGACTATGGACAGAAATCAGAGCCTGGAGATTTGGATGAGAATTTTTAAATGAATCTTTATTAATCTCAAATGGAAATTGAGCATTTCCTTCAATTATGAAAACAGGCAACAAATCTAAATATTGACATTTAGGTGACTTGTAGCCCTAGTTAGCTCAGGACTGAGGGGTTTCCCAGGATGGAGCTTATACTACTCAAATTGAGAAAGTCCCAAGCAAACCATTCCCTTCTTACATTCATCACTATTTTAAAATTATGGTAGTTACCATATTTCTAGATATCACTATTTAGTGTGTTAATAAGGAAGCACTTAAATTGTCATATCACAATTTTGAAAAATTTATAATCTGATCAACATAATTACAGGCTTTTTATTTCATTGGATGCATTTAAAAGCAGTGTTCTAAGTCCACAGGTCTCATCAGTTTGTCAAAGGTCTGAGACCACAGCAGAAAAATTTAAGAGGGAAGAGACAGGGACCATTGGTTGGAAAAATACAGAAACCCAGATTTAAATTCCTTTACATCTGGAAACCTAAAAACAACAATGAATTACATGATAGAAGGGGACTCAGACATTTATCTCCAAAGACAGCCCGTGGGTGGAGGCCTTTTTCTACTACCAGGAAGCTCCCTAATTCCTCCACTCCTGTGGATACATGAACTTGTGTTTTGTTGCTTACTTAGAGTGTTACAGAGTTGACTCAGTCTTGATAGCTATCAACTGGAGTATCTATTTTCCAATAGCTACAAATGCTCCCACCAAAAATTGTAATTTGACAGACTTAATATTTTTCATGAATTAAGACAATGGAAATTTGGATTTTGAAAAGATCAAGTTTAAAGAAATGGTCAAATAAACTTGAATTCTTACCGGAGACCACAGGTCTTCTGACAGACATCGGCCCCCACTGTGCCTTATCTCCACTGTGGGCAGAGGTTCCATGACTTTCCCACAAGGCAGTGAGAGGCCATTTCTTTTCTGATCAATGTAATTCCAAGCAACCAGTCCAATGTGGCCAGAAGGCAGGGTTCTCATGATTGCTCTCGTCCCCGTGTACACAGATTTCTTTACTTCCCTGTCATTTTTGCAAAATCTCCTGACTAACAAAGTGGACCGTTCCTTTTTGCTTTTAAAAAAGTCTTCTTCAGTATCTTCACAATTATCAGGGAAATCCTCAAAATGGCTCAAAAAAGTCTTAGTAGGTGCACTTTCAGTGAAATCCCCCCTGCAAATGCTATCACTAGAGCATATCACATCATCCTTCTGGCCAGAGCCCTCAAAGCAAAGGTATTTATGATTCAAGGTGTCCCAATGATCGCACTGCAGCTGCCCATTCCTGTTATCACAGTTTTTTGCCAAGTTTACCAGTTTACAAGTATATGCTGTGTAATCTTGCTTTTGCTCCCCCGCAGGAAGTGGAATGCAATTTCCACAATCGTCCAAAATTAAGTTTTCTGATAGGGTATGGAAAGCCTCTGACATTCTTCTGTCAACTTCATAATGAAAATTAAATACTGCCATGTTGCTGTCAGGCTGCGCTCCGTGGGTCTCGATGGTCTCAGAGTGACTTCCTGGAGGACTAATGCTCATGGGAGGTGTATCTATTTCCAGTTTAATTCCAGGGAACACCTTTCTTTCCAGTGGAGAAGGAATTCCAGTTTCCAAACACAGGCCTTCCTCCGTGACAGAGTTGCACGTTTCATAATAGTGGCTCTGAGGCAGGCCACGCTGATGGTTTCGCAGAATGTTGTTGCAGCTAATGTTAAGGTTGTTCACAGAATCTGGCATGCTTTTCTCCCAGCACTTTTCGTTGCTGTTCTCATCACTAAGCATTTTCTCCCTTGCTATGGAGAGAACATTAGGCAAGTGGCTTCCAGAAGATTCTTCTTTAAGTTTGCTCTGTTTTGAGATGGTATAAGAGGTCTGCCCAGCTTGCCGGACAGTATGTGCCTTTGGAATACTGATGTCAGAGTTTTCATTATTTTCATCTAGGGCCACCTGGGCAGACACCACTTTTTTCTGAGTCACAGGGATAAGAACAGAAGCTGCCATTTCTTCAGAAGTCATCTTGACCAATGCAGTTTTCAGCTACTGCTGTTGCTCCTCCCTGCTGATCATGTCAAGATTTCTAGAAAACAACTGATTGTTAAAACGATCTCAGATCTAAACAAGTGCTTCTGAGAAACGTGATGACTCCTTTCAATTAAGTACATTAAAAGCCAAATAAAATTTCCCAGCTCTAATTTCCTATTATGAATATTTTATTCTAGATCAGAGTTTTAACATGGAGATAGATTTTCTTTTCTCTGTTATGTGGAGCAAAAAAAAAATTTAAAAATTTAAAAAATCTGAAGACTTTCATTCAGGATTACATTCTGCAATTTCTGGTCCATCATTAACTTGCAGATTTAAAAATTCAGCTTGAATGTTTCCTGTAAGAAAAGAGATAACATCAAACATTGTGGCACTGAGCATGTTTTCAAAACTGAGCTCATCATTCTACATTAATACAAAATATAGTCCAATTTTGATTAAGAAGTTTTGTAATCAAAAGAAAATGTTTAAAAGAAAAAAATTGGGGGGTGGGGTGTTTAAACATTTCAGAACTTCTGCTTCCAGCCAAAATGGAGTAATAAGAACCAAATTTATTATCTCGCCTTTGATAACTAAACAAATTGATGAGGGTGAGGCAAAGAACAATGGTTTTCAGACATTGGACAGGCAAAACAGAACAGTGATCTCTGAAAGAAGAAAAAAAATGATGTAAGCCCTATAAAGGCTCGAATTTATTACTTGGAGAGTGTCCAAGCCATAGGGCAGGAAAAGAAACTCAGGCAGAACCCAACAGTGTACCTGAGAAGAAGAGAAAGAGTTCAAACTTCAGGAAGGTCAAGGAAATAAATAAAGAGAAACAAAAAATAAGAATGACAGCAGACATGTCATCAGAAACAATGCAACCCAGAGGGAAGTGGAGCAAATCTTTAAAAGTACTGAATTTGAAACAAAAAAAAAGAAACATTGTAAATGGAGAATTCTATACTCAGCAAAAAATGTGTTCTGCAAATGAAAATGAATAAAAACTTTTGCAGACATACAAAGCTGAAAGAATTCATCGCTAGTAGACCTTCACTATAAGAAATGACAAAGACAGGAACTGGGGTTGTGGCTCACTGGTAGAGCGCTTGCCTGGCATGTGTGGGACACTGGGTTCAATTCTCAGCGCCATATTAAAAAAAATAAATAAAAAGATGAAGGTAATTGTGTCCATCTACAACCCCCAAAACATATATATATGTATGTATGTATGTATATGTATATGTATGTGTATATATATATATGGTCAAAGACAGTCCTTTAGGCAGAAGGAAAATGCCAGATAGAAATCTGCCTACACGTAAAGTAATAAAGAGTCTAAAATGCTAAGCATGTGGGTAAATACATTTTTTTCTCATTTTTTAAACAAGATAATTGTGATAGTAACAAGATTATTGACCATTTAAAACAATGCATTGTGGAGTTTATAACAAATATAGAAGTAAAATATATAACCAAACACACAAAGGTCAAGAGTGGGGAAATGGGGCTAGACTGTGACAATGTTATTCTCTACGTGAATCATTATACTGTTAATTAAAGTTAGGCTGTGATAAGTTTGAAGACACATATTCTAAATTGTAAAGCAACCACTTTTTAAAAAGACACAGGTAATGAGAAAAAAATTAGTATCATAAGAAATTTCTATTCATTTTAAAGGTCAGAAAAAGAAGGAAAAGTGAACAAAGAACAGATGAGATGAGACAAATGGGAAACTAAAGGTAGATTTACATATTTCAAAAAGCAACTTTAGGCAGTATTTCCAGCCCCTTCCTCAAATATAAACATTTAAACTCCTGTTTCTTTTGAATAAGAAACTATTCACCTGAATATCAAAAAACAATTCACCTGAATATCAACAGACATTTTAAAAACCTTTGATTTTGAAAGGTATTATTCAAAAACTAGTTTATCCCATCTTCATTTTCCCAATACATCACTGGACCCCTTCTCCATGCTGGGTCCTGTGCTATGGGCTGGAGAGCTAGTACCTGCTAGCAACTCTACTAATAGAGGGAAGATGAAACAATTTCCATTCATCTGAGGAGGTGCAATTATAAAGGACATACAAGGCACTCTGGAACCAGAAGGTGCCCATCACAAGTAGGTACAGCTCTCTCCCAAGGCATCATCAGTCAGACTCTGTGGTCAGTGCCAGCTTGCTTTGCCTTTGCTCTTCACCACACAGATGTCCTTCTTCTCCTTGTTTTCCCATATTCCCTTTTCCCAAAAAGTTATCAACTTCCCCTTATTTTATTACTCACATGTCCCCTCACACAGTCTCTCGCCTGCTCTCAGCATACACCAGTCTTCACATCTACCCTAAAGGAGCTGACCACACCCTAGCAATCACCTTCTTCACAGGGTAAAATACAGCCATACAGAGCAGCACATCCTAGCTCAACACCCTAGCCCTTCCCACCTTTTGCATCTTACTTCCAACTTGGTTTCTTTTTGCTTTTCTTTGGAAAATGCCTCTTTTTTTAATTTTGTAGGTATATGCTCAGTGTAAAAAAAAAATTCAAACAATGTAGAAAATGACACAGGGAAATGTTTTAAAAACACTAATCCCACCATTGAGAGATGACCATTGTTAATATTCCAAGGGCCCTCCTTACAGAACACTCCCGTGCATCAATGTGCAAAGATGTAGGTATAAAACTGCACAAATACCAGTTTGTGTTGTACATGTTGTTCTGTAGGTGCTTTTTAAAATTTAAAGTGCATCATAAACAATTTTGCATGTCAAGAATGGTACAGATTGGCTGGGGATATAGCTCAGTTGGTAGAGTGCTTGCCTCGCATGCTTGGGTGCACAAGGCCCTGGGTTCAATCCCCAGCACATCAAAAAAAAAAAAAAAAAAAAAAAAAAAAAAAAGAATGGTACAGATAACTTGAAGGACTTATCATGCTAACTTGGGTTTAATATCTTTGCTGTATTTTTTAAAGGACACCTTTTCAGACCCAAACCTTCACATTGACAGTAGATCTGTCCTTTCTCACCCAAGAGGTAAGCAATTCAAGGTATGAGAGGCTTAAAATACATGATTATTATCTCATGTAAGTCTCACTCAATCCTATAAGATAGTGTGACAGTCTTTAAATATGTTCATAAATTCTTTGATACTTTTATTTTCAAAAGGTGGAGGCCAATTCCCTTTCCTTTGAATGTGGGTTGTGCCTCCTAACTTCCTTCTAACATAACAGAATGTGGTGGAAGTGATGAGTGTAGGTTCGAGACTGACATCATAAAAAACATTGGGATTTCCTCCTTGCTCTTTCTCTCCTTCTCCCACTTGTTCTCAGGACAAATGACTGCCAAGGACTGAGGACTCCCTCCAACAGCCATCTGAGTGTGCCATCTTGGAAGTGGCTTCCCCAGGCTCAGCCATGGCTTCAGATGATTGTAGGCACCACCTACGTCTTGACTGTAATCTCATGAGAGACATTTAGCCACACAAGCCATTCTCAAATTCTTGAGCCCAGAAACTGTGAGATAATAAATGTATATTGTTTTAAGCCATAAATTTGGGGTAATTTGTTACACAGCAATAGATAGCAAATACAGATAAAGTTCTGTTATCCACATTGGAAGATTATAAATGAAAGCATAGGTAAGTTAAGTCAATTGCCAAAAATTATCCTGGATCTTTGGCTGGAAAATATTGGAGACAGAACTCAAACCCAAGATGCTTGACTCCAGAAGTTCTTTTGTTCATCATGGACCAAACTGCTTTCTCTTCTATTTAGCCTGAAACCCCATGGGTTTGGTTCTGATGTATGTAAAGGCTCAAGGTCATGGGGAAGTGTCTATGAAGCCTCACAGATGTCATCACAAGAGACAACCAAGGTTCAGCAGCTCTGTTATATCAGTAACATGATGCTGAATTTACCATTACCAGTGCACACACTCCTTTCCCCACATCGAAATTTTATTTGTGTTTGTCTCTGGAAGGCTGAGGATTATACCCAGTCTGCTGAAGCAATGATCTTTGTTTCACCTCCAGCTGTATTCAGGAATGAGCAACATCACAGAGAGCTGATTCCCTGGAGCACTAGACTTGGCTCCGTCTCAGCCCATTCCTTTATTCAACAAATATTTGCTGAGTACAAAGTCAAATAAGTCACAAATCTGACCTTTGTTTTCCTTACAACCTAATAAATCACCAGACAATGTACAGTACAAACAGGGTTATGATCTGCATTAACACAGAGGAAGAGCACCCATCAGAGGAGATAAGGTGGGAATGGTTTCTAGAGTGGATTTCCTGGAGAAGTTGATGATTGAGATGAGTTTTTAAAGATAAGTCAGAGTTAGCAAGATGAAGACAGGGGGCATACTTTCCATGGAAAAGCAATGTGAACTATCAAACATCCAGACATAGGGTCTGGCACCTCTGGAAAATCTTTTAACCACTTTTGGGTTTGATTTCCTCTCCCATAAAATAGAAATGAAATCATCTATTCCATAAGGTTGTGAAAGAAATACTTTGAGAACTACCAATTCAGGGGAAATGTTTGTTATTCTATGCCTTGTAAATGTCTTCATGAGAGACAACAACCAAGGTTCAGCAGCTCTGCTGTGTCAGTGATGTGGTGTTGAATTTATTGTTGCCAGATACACATCCTTCTCTCCCCAAGTCTACTCAAATTTTATATATATATATGTATGACATACACATATATATATGTATATATATTCATATATCATATATATATATTAATGACTAGGGAAATGAAAGACCATAAAGTAGAGCTAGAGCTATGAACATTCAGGAGATGCTAGAAATCCTAGACAAAGCAGTAAGGTAAGAAAAAGAAATAAAAGGCATAAGAAAAATTAAGAGTAACATACAGGAAGCTTTCAACTTCAGGAGAAATACCACACGAGGATAATGCTGTTGATGGATTCTCATGAGCTAAATCAAGGGCTGGCAAACTATAGCCTAAGCCCAAAGCTGGCTTGCCACTTCAATTTTTGTATATAAAAATTTATTGGAACACAGCCACATCTATTCATTAATGTCATATTTCTGGCTGGTTTTGCATGATAACGATAGAGTTGAGAAGTTGTGACAGAGATCATGTGGTCCACAAAGCCAAAGATATTTATCACTTAGTCCTTTACAGAAGGGCTACTCCCTCTTAGGCAGCCCTTGTGCCAGATAAATAATGAGATAACAAAATGCCTGTTTAAAACAAGGAAAAGAAGTGGGAGGCTTGATAGCAGCCTTCATCTATTCGAAAAATCCAGATGAGGGAATGGGCTTACTTCATAGTTTTTTTTTTTCCCAAAAGGTAAGATAAGGGCCAAGACACATGAATTATTAGGGAGGAAGCTTAGGCTTGTCTAATAAAAAAATTCCCAAATATTTAGAGCTGTTCAAGAAAGGGTGAGCTGAGTTAGAGGATGGTTTTCTTTTACTTGTTGATAGAGGCATTTAAATTGAAACATAATATTCAGCATTGGGGGCACTCAATTTATTAATGGACACATTAATAAAGTGAATGGATGGATGACTATCAAGGTTAATTATAAAAATAATGTCTGATACTTATTGAGCATATACCATGTATCAGGTATATTCTAACTATAGTGTACATACTATCTCATTTAATCTTTACAATAACAGTATCAGTAGAGTGATGGAGACTCCTAATTGTCTCCCAAAATCTGTTATTATTTTCCCCAGGAATGGAACCTCAGAACTTTAGCCAGGCACATGACTATTCCTTATTAGCCTGTCTTACAGGTAGATGTGGCCCAGTGACTAAGTTTTAGCTAATGAGATATAAGCAATAGTGTTTTACAACTTCTGGAAAATATCCTTGAAGAGAGAGGGTGTGCCCTTCTCCTCTCCCTCTTTCTTGTTTATTCTAGTTAGAAAAAAAGGGGGGGGGGCATGATGGCTAGAGATGGAGCAGCAATCTTAGGCCATGAGGTGAATATGAGAACAAATGTCTTATATAGCATAGAAGAAAAACAAAAGCCTGGGTAGCTATTTCCTGGATTGGGGGAGGGAAAAATAAAATTCTATCTTATTTAAGCCACCACTATTTTAGGTTTTTTGTTACTCACATCCAAATCTCTTCCTGATAAAAGTAAATACTATAATCAATCCCATTTATTTGTGAAGCTGACAGTGTACAAGAATACAGACATGGGATATAACAAGGACTAATGAAGAATTCCTGTAGTGGAAAGAGTTGTGCTCACTAATTATTAGGATGTTTCCAATTTTGCTCACCTAAGTCAATTGGAATACTATGTATCAAAAATAATACTTAAGAAAAATGTGAAAGACAAACATTTTTCTTATTGTAGGTATTGGAAGGAGGTAGGGCTTAACAACAATAACAAAAATAAAATTTACCAAGAACTGTCAATCATTTATTAAGTATCTATTATATTCTAGAGTTCAGAAGATAACGCAGCTCTGGATTTGAGCTGAGACTTTACAGAGAGGTAGAAATTAGCTGCATCCATGGAGAGGAAAAGAATCTTTGAGTAGAGGGAACAGTGTCACAAAAGATGAAGAAGGAGGAAAACCCAAGGCAGAATCATAAATTCATCTGAATTTTTTTCAGGAGAACAAACATGTCTTTCCATCAACATAGAATTTGCTCAGTAATTTCACTGCCATGGAAAGAAATGCAAGGTAATTGTGAAAGCTGGTAATGGAATTTAATAGTCCTATTTGTATCCTTAAGAGTTTTATGGAGTCCCTCCAAGTGTCCGCGTATGATAGACAACTGACCATGGGACAGTCATTTACTTACATTATCTTCCTCAAGGCACACTCTGAAAAGAGATTAAAGAAAATATTTTGCCTTCACAATCCTTGCCTCCCTTTCCCCTTGTCACATGCACATGGTGGCCCAGGCATAAGTGTGCACACACCCACACACACATACTACATGACTCTAGTCAACCTTCACTTTTTCTTCTTCCAAATATCTGCTGCTCCACTCCCTCCTGACCTCCTTTCTCTGAACTATTATGATGGAAATTCCATAACTCACAGGAAATAAAGCTTTTTAAACATTCCCCAAAGGCACTGGTGTACTCATCTGGGTTCTTTTCCAAGACCACAAAGGTTTAACCCTTCACAACTTCAACTCCCTTTATTAGAAAAGTTTCAGAGTCTGGAATGCTGGACCTCAGACGTAGAAAACCAGAGACGCCCTTATCTTGACATCCTGTGTGTCCTGGACGTCAGGAGTTGGTTGATAGGCAGCTAAGAAAGATACACCAATATACTTCAACTAATACACTGCTAATAGAGTAAAATGGAGGGTCACAGAGTTTGTCCATACCTAGCTAACTCTCAATTGTAAAACTCACAGGGAAAGGAAATCCTTCCTATAAACATGATCTCTAATCTGTTTGCAAATTACCCATCTCTCCCAGAAATACGGGTCACAGACAGTAGTAGGATGAAACTTTAAGCCAAGGGTGGACGTGGGGAAGACCGTGGTGTGATGCTCACAGGATGCCCTCTCCTTTCACTGTAGTATAATAATGTCAAGGAATTTTGGAGTTACATGTGTACACACACAGGCATGTCATTGATGGGCCTTTGACAAGATGAAAAGGGAGAGAGAAGCAGGTGGCAGATTTTAGATGGTATTCAACCCTCCATGATTTGGTCCTATTCTTGTCTGTTACAGCTTTGTCTCTGACCCAGTTGTGCTGGATTTTCTACCATGTATGAAACCAGCCTAGCGCTCAATACCTCTGTGCACTGCCCTTCCCACTGTTTCTCTCTCATGGGACTGACTCCATCACCCAGCTTAAATGGCAGCTCCCTTCTGCAGCCTTCCCCAACACCTGTCTGTCACCACCAGCTGCTCTCCTTTGTTTCCCTGGTGCTCTTCCGGCCTCTGCAGCAGATCACGGCACTCCATACCACAACTAGTGACTGGGTAGGGCCTCTGCCTAGCTGAGAGCCGCTGAACAGGCATCTTTGACACACTCTGCACCCTACATTCATTCCTGGCACATTCATTCCACTAAGAATCTATTGACTCTCTCCTTCTCTTCTATGGTTACCTGAGCCCAATCTTTGTGCATTAGATCACTTGAGGGCCTCCAGTCTCCCAATCTCTAATTACCTCCCATTTTAATCCATCCCATTTGACTTTTAGAAAAATCTTCTCTAAACACTATTTTCATCACATTGTTCCTTTACTTAGCAAGTAACAGCACATCACATTAACTACTGTGGTAAATTCAAATCATTGCTTTGACCATCAGAAATAACAATTCTTAAGGACTGGGGTGGTGGCTCAGTGGTAGAGTGCTCGCCTAGCATGTGTGAGGCCCTGGGTTTGATCCTCAGCACCACATAAAAAAATTAAATAAGGGGGCTGGGGATGTGGCTCAAGCGGTAGCGCGCTCGCCTGGCATGCGTGCGGTCCGGGTTCGATCCTCAGCACCACATACCAACAAAGATGTTGTGTCTGCCGAGAACTAAAAAATAAATATTAAAAAAAATTCTTTCTCTCTATCTCTCTCTCTCCTCTCTCACTCTCTCTTTAAAAAAAATTAAATAAGGGTATTTAAAAAAAAAAGAAAAAAAAAGGAATAACAATTCTCAAAAATAAATAAATAAATAAATAAATAAGCAAGCCTGCAGGATTCTGATTGGTAGAGTGCTTGCCTTGCATGCACAAGGCCCTGGGTTCAATCCCCAGCACCACACACACACACACACACACACACACACACACAAATATATAACAAATATCTATCTCAATTTAGGAAGAAACAACATCTTAACTACATTGAGGCTTCTAATCCATATATAGCTAGCCAATGCTAGTGTGCTCTCTGTTTATTCACTCTTTCCTTCTGTTTCTCTCTATACCAATTTGCCTATGTGTAGAAAAATATATGTGCATAATGTATATATTTATATATGAATACACAAGTACATACATTTTTAATTTATCTAAGCAATGTTTTGCATTTATCTGTATAGAGGTCTTGCACATCTTTTGTGAAATCTGTTCCTAAGTATTTTATGTTAGTAATGGTACTATAACTGGAATTTTTTTTTTTCCCAGCACTGGGGATTGAATCTGGGACCTTGTATATGTTGGCAAGTGCTCAACTACTGAGCTATACCTCTAGCCCAGTAAATGGAATTATTTTTAATTTCATTTGCAGTTGTTTGATGATAGTACACCACAAATATAATTGATTATTTTGTGTAGACATTATAACTTATACTTTGGCAAATTCAAATTTTGGTGACTCAGAATTTTCTACATAAACAAACATGTCATCTTCAAATAATGTTTTACTTCTTTCTTTCCAAATGTATCTTTTCTCTTTCTTGCCTTACTGCACTGGCTAGGATTTCCAATTATGAAGCTAAATATCAAGAGCGTTTGTTCTTAATCTTAATATCAATACATCACAATTTAACATTTTATCTACATATATCCTAAATGTCATTTATTACATTGGTAAGCTCTCTTGTGTTCCCAGTTTGCTAAAAAATTTTACTACCTAAGATTTTTTTCCACAGTTATTGACAAACTATAAGGTTGTTTTTTTTTTCTCCTTTGGTAAATTAACATGGTGAACTTCACTAATTTTTGAATATTGAAACAACCTTGTAAATTCATGGAAAATGTAAAGGACATAAAGTATCCAACCTAATTTCAAAGCTACAACAAAGCTACAGTAAATAATCTTGATAGTGTGGTATTGGCATAGAGATGGAAAATACTTCAGGGGAACAGACTAGAACTTAGAAAAAGACCTATGCATAAACAGCCAATTGGTTTTTCAATAAAGTTAAATTCCTTAAGGCAAAGATAATTCTTAGGGAAAGGAAAATCAATAAATGATGGTGGATCCAAATAGAAGAATAATGAGGGGCTGTAGCTGTAGCTCAATGGTAAAGCACTTGCCTCTCATGTGTGAGGCACTGGGTTCAACCCTCAGCCCACATGAAAATAAATAAAGATATTGTGTGTTCATCTATAACTAAATAAATATTTTTTAAAAAATGAACATCAAACCCTGTAACACATCATAAACAAAAATTAATTCATAATGGATTATAGGTCCAAACATAAACTCTAAAACTACAAAAACTTCTAGGAAAAATGTCTATGACCTTGAGATACCAAAAAAAAAAAAAATTCTTAGGACCAAAAGCAGTAACCTTAAAAGAAAAAAAGAAATAACGATAAGAAAGAAAAACAAAATGGACATAATCAAAATTTTCTTTTTTTTTATAATCAAAATTTTAAACATCTGCTCTTCAAATGGCAAACCATGTAGTAGAAAGTACTTGTAATACAAATATCTAACAAAGAGTTTGCATCCAGAACATATAAAGAAGTCCTACAATTCAATAATAAGACAAAAACAACTCTGTTTGTAATAAAGGGCAAAAGGTTGAATAAGCATTTTATAAAAGAAGAAATACAAATGGCCTAGAAGCATATGAAAAGATGTTCAACATCATTAGTTATCAAGGTGATACCATTAAGATCACAATGAGAGAGCACTTCACACTCACCAGAATGGCTAATGACCAAGTCCGTGAGGGTGTGGAATAACTAGGACACTGCTGTTGGGGATATAAGGAGGTGCTGCCACTCTGGGAAACCCTATGGCAATTTCTTAAAAAGTTAAACATACACTTACAATATGATCCAAAAACTCCACTCACAGAAGAAAAATCAAACATATATCTACCAATAAATCTATACACAAATGTTTATAGTAACTTTAATCATAATAGCCCCTAACTGGAAACAATCCAAAAGTCTATCAACAGATGAAAAAACAACTTGTGATATATTCACAAAATAGAATACTACTCAGCAATAAAAGTGATGATCTCCTGATTATGTAATAACCAAGAATGAATCTCTAAAATCTTAACGTTGAGTGAAAGAAGCCGGACACTGAATGATTCCATTTGTATGAAATGCTAGAACAGTGGGCTGCAATTAGCCACTAGCCATGTGTGGCTATTTAAATTTAACTTAAATGTAAACTTAAGTTAATGAAAACTAAGTAGAATTTTAAAATTCAGTTCCTCAGTTGCTCTAGACAACGTTTCAAGGATTCAAGAGTCATGTGTGGCTAGTGACGGCTGTGTGGGATGGCCCAGATGGACAGAACATCTCCACCATGTCATAAAGCTATAGGACAGTCCTGCTCAAGCTAGCTTGGCTCTGGGAAATACTCTGCCTTGCTAGACACAAGCTCATCAGAGGCAGCAGAACCACCCTGGAGAGGTACTGAAGTATCAAGGCAGCACATTGTAAAAGTCTGTCAGTGAAGGGAAAGAGAAAAGTGGGAAGGACCCCAAGTGGCTTCTCGGAAAGCATTGCATTATGTGGCCATGCATTCAAAATGTCACAAGCTCCCACAAGCAGCCAAGTGTCACCATTTAGCTAGGGCAGCCACAGCTCATGCTATAAGAAAATTTTAATTAATCGACAGGCAACATTGACTAGTTTTCTCAAACTGGTACTCTACAAGTCATCCCTCAATTAATTTTAAGTGTCTTTCCAAAGAATTAAAAATGCATGTGATGAAAACTCATCCCGATGAGATAAATACACTAGAACCACGCTACTCACCTAACACATTCTCACTTTACAGTTACTCAGTAAAACAATACTGATTTAATCAGAAGAAGATATGATTCAGCTTCTGTGAGCTCTTTTCTTCATGGCTGTTTTTCCTGCACCTCCAATGTCGGTCCCCCACTGCTGATATCTAGCCTACATTTCATCATTGCACCAAGTAAAACATTTTCCAGATTAAATAACGCTCCAGTCTCATGGAGGTTCCTCCAACAAAGCCCGAGCAGATGGAAAGCATTCTAATAGGCAGTCTTAACGGATCAGATGGCCGTTTCTAGCCATTTTCACTTTTATACCCATATCATATTGAACACCAGCACCAATAAAAGCCTTTAGAGGCCCTTCAGTCAACAAGCTTAAAAAATCATTCCTGCTCCTCATGGATGCCCACCAATGACCTCAAATTGGGTGGAGGCCCAAGCCAACAGCTGACTCAAACAGTTGATGTCATTCTAAGGGCTTGTTTTGGGTCTAGTTAAAAATGCAAATAGAACTCCTCGTTAAAACTCACAGTTCATTTTAGCTGTGCCTCTGATTGACCACTGAGAAGGCATCATCCAAAGGGAAGAAGCACTATTCTCCATACTTCTTACCTAACTGGAGGAGAAAAAAAGGAAAGCAAACAAGCTTTGGGGTTTTATTTTGCTTTGGTTTTTCTATTTTTTTTTTTCATCTGCAGGCCAATACCTTGGCACTTTTGGTCATTTTCAAAATGGTGTAACCCCAAGTAAAACATACACAGCTGTTTGTGGAGTCCACGGTGTGAAGCCAACCGGTTTCTCTGACTGCACGACCTGTCCTTCAGGCCATTTCTGAGGCTCTTGACAGTGATGGAGTGGGGGTGCCAGAGGAGCCAGAGGGATATGCAGATGTGGGGAAGAGGCCATGGAGTGGAAATCCCAGGCCCTGGATGATGGGGGATCTTCAGCAAATCAATGGTGTCATGTGACACAGGGAGGACTACACTCTAAGGAGTCTCCTTCTCTTCTCCTTCTCCTTCTCCTTCTCCTCCTTCTCCTTCTCCTGTGTGTGTGTGTGTCTATGTACTATTATGTCATTATTTCAAATATCAGTTGCAATTTATGAGTGCCAGGGATTTTTTTAAAAAGGGCAAACTTTGGCAAAGGTGTTATACCATATTCTATGCTAACTTTTTAACAAAAAAAATGCATAGAAATTATAAAAGTAATACAAATTAACTGTAGAAAATTTGAGGGGGGGAAAGGCTGATAGGACTACTGATCCATCAGTAATCCTCATTTTGTTATAGCTTCCTTCCAGTGTTTTCCCCATGAACATATACCTTTTATAGAATTAAACTATATATTGTTTTGAACTGCTTCTCTAGGCAATGTAATTATAGTATAATGTCTAAATATAATAATACAGGATAATATCATGTTCTCTAAAAAATAACTTTTGGACATGATGAAATCTATATAAACATCAACAATTCTCATTCCTAAAGTTCTAAATATTATTTTTAAAAGGAGAAGATCATAGAAAACCATACAGTCCTGCCTCCCTAAAATATTGCAAAATCTCACCTGTTTTATATGCTTCTAAACATTGCTTTATCTTTAGAGGTACAACTTCCAGATTGTGCAATCTCTCTTCCAAGGGCAGGTTAGCCCAAGGGCATGATTCATTCATTCATCCGTACTACAAATTAATTTCTTTTTTTTTTTTAGATGGGGCTCTTGCTCTGTGGTCCATGATGGTCTCAAACTCAAACTCCTGGGCTCAAGGGGTCCTCCCACCTAAGCCTCCTGAGTAACTGGGATTCCAGGTGTGTGCCACTTCACCCAGATCACACATATTTTTCAAACACCTGCTATGTGCCTGACCCAGTGCTAAGCAATGAGTATAAAACTCATTGTTCCATAAAACTACTGATGGGTCTAGTTGATATTTAAGTTTGGATGGTATTTCATACTTAGGCTGAGTAGAGCCAGGTTTGAGGCTCATATGATAACTAGTCACTCCTATCACCAATCTGACACCCATTTCACTCAAGGTGGCCCAGACCCCATTCCCTGTGCCTGGTGCTTTGACCACTTTCCTTGTCCTTTCATCACCCTTCTACCTTCTTTTCTGCTCAGCCACATTCCATCAGAAGCTTTCTTGACCAGTATCTATGAGCTTCTCTTTCAAACTACTTTCTCAAACATCAAGAAAATTCTTAGACAATCCTGACTTCCCTTGTTCCCCAATTGGGTGGTGGTAAATGTCCAGGAAGTCACCAGAGCCTCATTTTCTTTTCCTTTTTTGGGGGGGTGCGGAGGAAGTACTGGGGATTGAACCACTGAGCCACATCCCCAGCCCTATTTTGTATTTTATTTAAGACAGGGTCTCACTGAGTTGCCTAGTGCCTCACTTTTGCTGAGGCTGGCTTTGAACTCACGATCCTCCTGCCTCAGCCTCCTGAGGTGCTGGGATTACAGATATGAGACATCAGGCCCAGCTACCAGAGCCTCATTTCTTTATTATTTCCTATAGCTAAGCAGTACATGCACTACTATTAATCACTTAACTATTACTTTCAGGAACTTCCTTTAAATCCATTGCTAAAAGATTTTTCAAGAAAGGCATTCTACTCTCTCAATTAGTACAGACTTATATATTTTTTCTAGACTAATAACCTAGGTTGCTTTCCTGTGATGGGGTGACAGCTGAAGGCAAAGCAGTTTGGAAATAGTCCAGTTTGATTCACTCTACCTATTCACACCTCCAGAAATCCTAATCCAGTGTGCACAGCAGTCTCAGGCATCAGCCCACTGCCTGGATACTCAGCCAAGACCTGTGTCTTACTTCTTAGGAGGCATCACACTGAGCATCTCGTGATCTTCTACAATCTTCACAGCAACATACCAGTATCACAATATCCAAACTGGAGATAAGAAAGCTGAGGTTTAGAGAGCTTAAGCAATTAACCACTGCTGAGGCTAAAATAGAAATTCAAATCCAGGCAGCTGCCTCCCCACAGCAGGCCTTTTCTGTGAATTACTTCACCCTTTCCTGTGAGCTACTACCTCATCACCTGGCTCATCACCTCCTCTTATGTTCTTCCCATGAGGCTAAAACCAGTCATCCTCTCATTTACATCAGCAGCAGAATCCTATAGGGGACTTGGTAAGGTTACCCTTGCTTGGGTGGAACCCCAGAGATTCTGACTCAGGACAGGGAAGGGAGAAGCACATTTTTAACAGGCACATATTCTCCCCCACCCCATCACCATCACCACCAGCTGGTTCTGGCTACAGGTCTCCAGATTACCCTGAGATATTGCCCTCAGCACAGCAAGGCTCCACCCATCAGGGAAGAGGAATTGGTAAAATGGCATCTGTTCCTCATTACAATGATTCCTTTAGAGCTTTGGGGAAAAAAATGCCATGGAGCTACTGTTTAATGGGTACAAAGTTGTCATACAGGGTGATGAAGGATTAGGGAGATGAACGGCAGTGATGGCTGCCAGACGATGTGAATGTACTTAATGCCACTGACTGTACACTTTTGAATGGTTAAAACATTACCTTTTAAGTTGTGCATATTTCCCCAGGATTCTTAAAATATGAACTAACTTTTTAGTTGCCTTGAGGAAGGTGTGGCTGATGGTCCCTCAGCTGACCCAGAAAGGGGTAAAATTTAATCCTCAAGTATCCCCTGAGAAATGGATTACCGTAAGACAAGAGGTGAAGCCAAGTTGGTCACTGGGTGAATCCTCTTCCATTTGGGGGCTGTTTATACATACTCGAGCTGAAGGGACAGAGGCCATCCTTGGTAAGAGTTCCCAAGGCATTGCACAGAGAGTTAAATAAATAAATCAACGTCTTGTCTCCGACGTAGCTCACAGATGTCCATGAACATGGTAAAGAGGCAAGAGAACAGCCCAGAACATGCGGAGCATCACCTGGGCCACTCTGTCTCACCTTTCTGATTTGAGTTCAAATGCCATCTTCTCAGAGAGGCTTCACCGGCTTGGAAGCAGCTCCTCTTCCCAGCCACCCATGACCTCCTGTTACAGTCCTCTGCTGGTTTGTCTTCCTCGCACATGTCATGACTGGAAATTATACTGACCCTGTGTTTGTACCCTGATTACTTATTTGTCTCTACTGATCAGAACCAGAATTTCCTGAGAGCTGGGTATGTGCTGGTTTTGTACTCTGTTTTCAAGGCACCTGAAACCTAGTTAAGAACTCAATAAATCTCTGTAGAATAAACAAATGAATGAATCAGCCTCGGTTCTTGCACTCGGTATAATCAGTCCTTTCTACCTCACAAGGTGATTTGTAGGAGAGAGCAAATGAGATCGGGTATGTGATGGTGCATTGTAAAAGGAAACAGGCCAAATATGTGGTGGGGTCACTGTACTTAGGAGGGAAGGGCAGTTCACAACCCCCTCACACCTCAAGGCCCTCTGCTGTGACCTTGGCACAGTGGTACGCCCTCTCCTCACTTCTCCACTCCTCTAGACTGACCACTGTTTAAAATCCAGAATGAAGGTGCTCCACCCTGCCAGTCATCGGAACAGCATACAACCCATTACTGCAAGGTGAGGCCTCTTGGGGAGTTTTCTCATGCAAGGGCTCAGGTGACAAGATGGTGCTTACAAAGTTAGGGATCTTCCAGGAGGGCAAACCTCGGGGAAGAACCACAAAGGTGCCTGCCCCCTGCTCTAGGTTAGCTGGGTTCAAAAGCACAAGGTGAGTACCTGGTATTTTCCAGGTCCCAGGCTCAGTCCTAAAAAGAGAGACATGACAGAGGCTGTCACAGTGGAGTGGAAGAGACAGACACTAAACTGGGAACTCCAACTTCATGAGGTGAATCTGTCTAGGCTTTCTAGAGTGACTGATGCCTCAACTAAATTTCAAGTAACAGGATGGGGAAGAGCGAGTAGCACGGGATGGAAAGTCCACACATGGTGTTCAGGGAGCGCCAAGTAATGAAAGGCACTGGACATTTCCTGCTGGAGTCATGGAGGCTATGAGGTGGAGGCAGGGTAGCACAAGGGTCTGGGAGATGCACCCTGAGAAGCAGGCAGCAGCCACTCTCCTGCAGGCTACTTTAGACACACACAGGTAGAGGCTGTGGGACCATAAGCTTCATCCAGCAGCCCAGAGGGTGAGTCTAGCTTGGCTGGAATAGAACCCGGAAACTAAAAAGTGAAGTGTGACTTCGCTGAGCTGCGTGCAATCAGGGAGGACTTGGATAGGGAAGATCCAGATGTAGGGGGCTGAAGAGGAATAGCATGGCGGAAAGAGAGTCCCAGCCAAACCTGTCTCACACGTGAGAACACTGGTTATGTCAATGACTCCAAATTGCTGGGGAAGCTGAGCCTAGGCAGCCTCTGGATAGTGTGACTTTCTCCACAGCCTGGCAGAGCTCTTGCCAGGTGAAGGGAAAACCAGCTGGACTCCCTGCAGATTAGTTCCAAGAGAAGGCAGCAGAAATGAAGAAGAGGGAAATTGGAGCCCTGGTGGTTCACATAAAATACTGATGTCCCCAGTTTACTTGAAAGACATGATATGATTCAAACAGGAAGGCAGGAAAACAGAGACAAAGACAGAGAGCACGTCATCAAGTTGAGATAAAGCAAGTACAGAAGAAGTTTCCCTTCGTTTTCTTTCCCAGGGGCCCTTACACTGGAGCTGCCTCAATTCCATGCACTAAAGAAAAAGGAACTAGTATACCAGCTACTCACAAGGGGTTATGTTCTTGGGAGCTTTCAAATGAGAATTTGGGTATTTATGTGGATATTTGTAGAAAGAAAATGTTCTTAAACCCAACCCACCTCTCTCCTGATCAATCTACCCCTTCAGCTTTGGTATGGACATGGGGAGAGAGCCAGAAGTTCCCATCCAAGTAAACTCACAATTCCCTTCCTCCCTATAACTTCTGCTCCTTCAGCTTAATGGCACTAAGAAGTCCTGCCGAGGTTGAGCACAGCAATTCCCTGTCATAAGAGGTCAGTGGCATATTAATAGTTGACCCCTGGGGGTGATAGGTCTAGGGTACTAATGGGCAGTCATTAGAGTCCGCCTTAATAATCTAACCATGTTTCCTCCCTGCAAGGCCTAGGCAAATGACTCAGACTCTCTCATCCACTTCTGCATCCCCAAATGAATAAGGTCTCCTTCCCCTGCATCTCATCAGTAATGTTAAGAAGTTGAATTTTCTGCTTGCTTTCTTCCTATGTGTTTTTGCCTCAGAGAGATTATTAACTCCTGGCTTGCTGTTTACCAAAAGATCCCAGCCCCTGCTCAGCTGTCTCCTAGAAATGAATACCTGCAGGATAGACAGACACAAACGTGGGGGAAACAAGGTATATTCCACCCATAGGTGAATGAGTAAATAAAACATGGCACATTCAATTCCAAAGAAACAGATTTTATTGTTTTCGTGATTCAAATCTAGATAAAGGTACCTGGAAGGATTATCAGAGCATATTGTTACATTTTTTAAAATAAAAATAAATCGAACAAAATAGTAGGATTTATCTAAATCAAAACAAAACCACACACACACAAAAAAAAAGTATATGTTGATATACATGTGTGTAACAATACAGATGCGTTGTGGCGCACGCCTGTAATCTCAGGGGCTCGGGAGGCTGAGGCAGAAGGATTGTGAGTTCAAAGCCAGCCTCAGCAACGGTTAGGCACTAAGCAACTCAGTAAAGACTCTGTCTCTAAATAAAATACAAAACAGGGCTGGGGATGTGGCTCAGTGGTTGGGTGCCCCTGAGTTCAATCCCCAGTACCAAAAAACAAATAAATTATATATATATATATATATATATATATATATATATATATATATATATGCACAGGGGGAAAAAAGACTATAGTAACACCTACAGAATAACCGTGATTAGTCTTGAAAAAGAAAGTAGGGGGGCTGGGGATGTGGCTCAAGTGATAGTACAGTCACCCGGCATTCGTGAGGCGCTGGGTTCAATCCTCAGCACCACATAAAAATAAAATAAGGATGTTGTGTCCACCAAAAACTAAAAAGTAAATATTAAAAAATTCTCTCTCTCTCTCTCTCTCTCTCTCTCTCTCTCTCTCTCTCTAAAAAAAACAAAAAGTAGGACTATATGGGGATTAACTTAAATTACTATATGTTGTTCATCCTGCAGAGCTTTCCTTTAATGAGTTAAATAGCACCAGGAAGGCAGCAGAACTAGCTCCCACTTGGGCAAGGGTTTATTTGTCCTGCTTATCTCAAGTTAAGGCCAACAATGCTAATGATTCTAAACAGCAGCAGCCACTCCTTGGCCATCCCATCCCCTCCCACCCACAGCTTCAACTATCACCTCTGTGGATGACTCCCAAATGCCTCTTTCCAGACACAGTCTCTCCCCCACATTACAGTCCTAACTTTCCAGCTTCCTTCTGGGTGCAGCCAACACACCGTGCACACAGCCAGACTTCCATCCTCCCTCTTCCCTCCGTTTCAGCTCTTCTGCCTGGCTTCCTCCTTCCTATTCACTGGTACCTCTGTTTGCCCAGGAACCTAGAAAGGAAAATTCTAAGTCATATAGCCCTCTTTATCCATATCCTCAACCCCAAGAATTCAATTAGTTGTTTACCTTCTGGTGATTTTTCCAAAATGTTCTTCTTTCTGTTACCATGACACCTCCCCTTTCCACACAACACCTGGGCTAAGGAATCACTTCAAGTGGTCTCTCTGCCCTTGATTGCTTTGATCCACCAACTAGTTGGCCCATGGGGTAAAGACCAAAATTCCTGTCTGTAGAGGTCACTTTGAGCCTCTATTCTGTCCCCTATTGTATTAGCTGTCTCCCCCGCTTTGAGTCATCTGCAAATCTGGGAAATATGGCTTTGTGCCTGGTCCGTGTATCTGATAAAAATGTTAAAGCAGGCTGAGCCATGAACAAGGCTCCAATTACAGAACTCTTTCCACTGCAACCCAGAGTTTATCATTAGCATAAAGAAAGTAACTTCAGGGCTGGGGATGATGCGTGCGGCCGGGGTTCAATCCTAAGCACCATGTACAAACAAAGATGTTGTGTCCGCCGAAAACTAAAACATAAATATTAAAAAAAAAAAAGAAAGAAAGTAACTTCAGGGGCTGAGGTTGTAGCTCAGCAGTAGAGCACTTGCCTAGCACGTTCAGAGCCCTGGGTTCGATCCTGGACACCACATAAAAATAAACAAAATAAAGGTATTTGTCCATCTACAACAAAAATTTTTTAAAAAGTAATTTAAAAAAAAAACTTAAGTGTTAAATGCTTTTCATTTATATCTTTCAACAATCCCTGGTAGGAGGTGTTGTTAACCCAATTTTAGAGATTCTGAGACTGAGGTTTGAGAATAGGTAACTCACGAGAAGCCTCACCACTATTAAGTGGTCAAGGTCCCATTTAAACACATCTATGGATTCTAGAGTTCATGTTTTTCCTACCACACAGATGGAAACTGACCTTCTAAAACATAAAGCACACGATTCTTAATCTGTATGGAGGATCTTCCATATTCTAGCCCCAAACCTACCTTTGCAACAATAGATCATACTGTGTGTTAATAAATTCCGTGTGCTCTATTTCATTTAATCTTCACCATATCCCTTCAAGGTAGTACTATAATTATGTCCATTTTACAGATTCGAAACTGGTATATAAAGAGATTAAAACTCGTTTAATGTGTAAATCATAAATCATGTTAAAATATTTTTTTGTAGTTTAATCAAGGCTGCCCATCCAGTATACAGCATAGCTAGATGAAACCCAGGCCTGCTTTACTAGAGAGATATTTAGGGGGTAAAACGAACAGGAATTTCCACTAGTGCAACAAGTCAATATGTATTATTGAGAATCTTGGTCAAAGGCTCGATATTGTACGAGGACTGGAGGTGAGAGAAATGAACAATCAACAAAGGTCCCTGGTCCTGGCTTCATGGAACGCACACTCTACTGAGAAAGGTAAACATTAACATGGAAGGCAGCAGGGTGTGGTGAGGACAGTAAGTAGAAGCCACCATGGATCTTGGTGAGAAACCATGCAGTAGTGGGGGTGAGGTTTCTGGCCTTGGCAAGTGGGTCAGTAAAAACTGCATTCCCTACAATGGAGAACCCAGAAGAAGCAGGTTTGGGGAAAGACTGAGTTCAGTTTGGAATACAAGCTTCAGGGAGATGCTAGGCAAGCAGCAGTATATGCAGCACAGGGAGGGGTGGGCTCCAGAGCAGTTTGATAATGTGGGTGGTCAAAGTACAACTCAACATATGGAGCTGAGCAACCCCAACATAGGTGGGTTGAACAAGAAAAGAGTAGGCCTCAAAGGAGACCCCGCCCACCTGGCCATCATGCCAGACTGCCTCTTTTGCACTCTGCTCTCCGCACCAGGACACTCTAGCTCCCTCTCCTGGCTCAAGCCATTTAACAGCTGGTCGGAGACAGATTTCTTGGTAAGGATGTTGAAATTATCATGTATTTGGACCAAAAGGTCTTTGATGGCAAATCTTAGGTGTCGAATTAGGAATGCCTTATTACAGAACCGACCCAAGTACTCAAGTTCAAAAAGAGTAATGAAAGCAATAAATCCATAGTAGAGCATTTATGTGAACTAGTTACTCCAGATGAACCTGAACTCTTCCTCAATACAAACAACTTCACCCCTGGGCATTCTCCCACGTTTCCCCTGAGCCTCTGCTCTGCAAAAAACTAGTCATGATATGAGCCTTTGCTGCCTCTCCTTGTACATTCTAACCTAATTCCTTGGAATGTGCTGCCTTGGTCACAGCAGCCTCACCTCCAGAATTCTTCAAAATGAAAAGAAATATCTTCAGAAAGGAAAAAAAAAAAATGAGGGTGGAAATGTTTTCCTAAGGAAAACACTAAGTAGCAGCAATAGAAGTGTCTTTCGCATGAGTCAAGTTACAGAGTTTTAATCAAGCCCCTGTAGCAAAATATTGTCAAAATGTACAACTTATAAATGACCTGTCTCTTTTTAGGCTTTACATTACCCTTCCACAAATAAATAAATACCTGAAGTACTGAGAAACAGAGAGTTAGCAACATTTTGTTTATATAATTACAGAAAATGTCAGGTCCTCACCTGCATTATCATCTGGTTCAGGTAAAGTTCAGGGTCACAGGAGATGTGGGCTCTTGCTTACCTGAATCCCCATCAGTCAGCATGATACATGACACATAGGATTAACTGTTGAATGGATGGCTATTGAGTGAACAAGAAAATATGGACTAAAAAAAAAAATGTAGAAAAAAATAAGGAGGCAGGGAATGCAGGAGACATTAAGTGGCAAGAATGTGAGGAAGGCTAGGTGAAAAGGCAACCAACCACCTTCTGTCAACTTAGGCTGCGCTGCTTCTCATCTTGTCCACAAAGACACAGAGTTGTTAAATCTCTGGGTCACTTCTGGGAACTATAGCCACTATCCATTGCAAACCAAATATTTGCCATTTAATTGTTTTTTTTAAGTTTATAACTGTTTTTTTTCTTTTCCTTTGTATATGCCTTAAGAACACTTTGTTCATTTTAACCTTTCATCTAAACTAAAACTTGACATTAAATTTGACTACCAGCTTCTAAGATAAGGCTGCAGCCCCAGCTGCCTTTCAGGTTTGCTGCTCCAGAGAAAGAGGTCCACACTCCAGGCCTCAAGGATGGTGACTAACCTGCTAAGAGCAGACCTGCAGTTCTGCCTGTCTTGTGAAGAGCACAAAGAAATAAGTGTCCCTTTAAAAAGAAAGAAAGAAAAAGTGTGTGTGGGGGGGGGGGGTGATTCTATTTTCATCTCACAGGAAGGCAAATTTAGAGGCTACACTTGATTAAAATCCATTAAGTTGGGGGCTGGGGTTGTGGTTCAATGGTGAGTGCTTATCTAGCATGTGTGAGGTATTGGGTTCTATCCCATAAAAACACATAAAAACACCACATAAAAACAAACAAATAAGATAAAGGTGTTGTGTCCATCTACAACTAAAAAAAAAAAAAAAAATTTAAAAATCCATTAAGACCCAAGTTCTCAATTCTGAGAATATGTTAATGATAATGGTACATTAAAATACGTTAATATTTTTTGCTCCATTTTTTTATAGGTGTTTATAGGTGTTCCAGATCTGGAGTAAGGGGACAAAAATGGATTTTAACACCAGTACTTCTTCCAAGAAGAAGACAAGCCTCAATTAACCAATCCATGGTGTGCACTACATTCTCCTGACTGCCTCCCCCATAAAGTGGCCCCAGCTCCTTCCCATATCTGAAGCTGCTCCTGTCACTCTTAGGAAAGCACTAGGGGTCTCCTGGAATTCAATCTATGCACACTCAAGAGCAGCAAGCTAATTTTAATTGGGGCCTGTCATGATTATGGTTAAAATAGAACTATTTTTATTTAATTCCAAAGTAAAATCTAAATGGGTTCTGGATTAATGCTTCTATCTTAGAGACATAACTCCTTTACAAAATAACACAACTGAATTGCAGAAACGGTTACATGGCAGAAAATTTGTTAACATGATACACAGCAGTAGGTCAAATGTGAAAAAAAAATTATATTATTATCTCAAAGATGACCTTTTTGAGATTTGATAAAAATTCAACTTCTGCTGGCTGTGGTGGCATAACCTGTGATCTAAGTGGCTGGGTGGGAGAAGGGGGCGGGGGTGTGCAGGAAGGTCACTGAGGCAGGAGGATCACAAGTTCAAAGCCAACCTTAGCAAAAGCCAAGCTGGGGATGTGGCTCAGTGGTTGAATTCCCCTAAGTTCAATTCCCAGTACCAAAAAAAAAAAAAAAAAAATTCAACTCCTGTTCACATGTTTTAAAGTTGTGAATATAAAACCACTTCCCCAAAGTGATTTAAACTATTTTAAACCAAAAGAACTAACATCATACTCACTAGTAAATATAAAAAGCATTTCCATTAAAATATGGAATAAAATAAAGGCCTATTATCCTCACCCTTACTTATGAATGTTGTAAAACATATCTGATTTTAAAAAGAAATCATTAATATTTGTGGATAATATGATTCTCTATCTATAAGACCCAGAAGAATTAAAATAAAGTTGACTTAGTAAAAATAAATTATTTATTTTAGCAAAAATAAAATTAAGTTGATTTAGTAAAAAATATAAAACATGTAAAAAAGTAAGAAAGATAGGATTAATATGAAGAATTTAGCAAAACATTACTGAAAAATAAAAATAAATTGAGTAAAACAAGAAACATATTGGGATGAAAAGACTAAATACTGTAAATATATTAATTCAGGAAGAATTAAAATGTTTATTATAACCACAATGAGAATTTCAATGGATTTTGGAGATTTTGACAAAATGTCTTGAAATTTAATTTTCAAGAATAAACAAGGAGAAAGAAGGAAAATCTGAATATGTACAATGAGACAGAATTTGCTCTGTGAGGTAGTTATATAGGTAACAAGGTTAATATAAATAGTACAGTGTAGTGCTCACTGAAGAATAAGGGGCAGACACCTTAGACCTTAATTGATACTAGAATACCCAATATATACTTAGGAATCAATTAGGATCATTCAATAAATAATATAGAAAAATTATTATTTAAGCAGTTAGAAGACATAAATAGGAAAATTTTGCCCAAAAATATGATAAAAAGATGTTATATATTAATCTTAAATTCACTGAGAAATCCTAAATTTTAAATGAAAGAAAGGAAAAGGAGGGCTGGGGATGTGGCTCAAGTGGTAGCGCACTCGCCTGGCATGCGCCAGGCGCTGGGTTCAATCCTCAGCACCACATACAGATGAAATAAAGATGTTGTGTCCACCGAAAACTGAAAAATAAATATTAAAAAAAAAGAAAGGAAAAGGAAAGAAAAGACAAATGGGCACAGAGCATAAGTAATGAATCAAGAAAAATCAAATTGATGTCTTTCATTAAATGACTTGAAGAAATGCACAAACCATTAAATCACAAATTTTGCTTATCAAACTGGCAAAAGTGAAAAATAAGAAAGCATCACAAAAACTGATATCTCTCACTGAAACACCACTTGTAAAGACCACTTTAGTGTATCATTCGAACTGCAAATTGGAACATTTTTGGAGGGCATTTTTGACAATACCTATCAGAAGCCTCTAAAAAAGTGCCCTTTAAACTAATAATTTCACTTCTTAAACACTGTGCTAAAGAAAGAATTAGAAGCCAGGTGTGGAGATGGCACATAGTAGTTGGAAGACTGATTCAGGGCATCATTTGAGATCAAGATTTTGAGACCTGCCTGGGCAACCTCATCTCAAAAAAAAAAAAAAAAAATTAAGGACCGGAACAATGGTGAGTTATTTTGATAGGGAAAAAATCAGGGATGAGCTAAACATACAATAAGGAAATAGAAAAAAAAAAGGAAATAGACAAGCCCTATGGTATAGAACCACTTGAAGAAAAAGATTCAACCAATGAAATTAAAGTTTGGAAACATTTATTGGCTTGGGCACCTCTTCATGATGGAATGTGAAGCAAGGAACCCAGAATCTAAAATTGTGTATGATGTATTGATGTTACAACCTCAATTTTGTTTGAACAAACAAAAGCTCTAATTCTACCTCTCTGCAGCTAGAAGGCTTTGGGAGAGGGCCAACCTTGGACTTCTCTCCTTTCCCGCCCTCAGTTCTAATTATTGGATGGCACAGAATCTAACCAAAAATTAGTAAGCCATAAACAATGTCTACTGTTTGCATTTAAAATTAAAAGTGCAGAATTTTATTTGTTGAAATTGTGTTTTGAAGATATTTTAAAAACTATTATCTCCTAAAATCGGTGACATATTTTAGACCTGACTGCTTAGATGGTATATAGTTCTTTACACATGCCCAGCATGGCTAGAAATAAGCACACTCTCTCTTCTCCTCTGTGACTAATTTGATCTGGGTTTGCCTGCCTGCAACGGGAACACCCTTCACCTGTTGTCAACTGTCCCATGACTTGGCACTGGAGTAGCCAGAGCCATTCTCAGCACAGGGCAGTCAAAATCCTAATCCCAAGAGATGTCACCAGAGAACACAAGGCTGTCTGACTGCTATGTTGCATTGACAGTGCCAGGAAGTCATTTTTGGAGATCTTTTTGAAAATGTATATAGCTTTCACATGTAGCTCAAAAAGTTCATATCTTTGTCTCCTAGATCCAATAATAATTGAACATTACTTCTATCACAACTGCCAGTCCCTACTGTGAATTTTAAAATGGTGTCCAAGCCACAATTGAGAGAAAAATCTCAAGCACTGTAAACCAGGGAGGGTTAAGGACCAACTAGCAGAGAAGTGAATGGAATACAGACCCCAGCAGTTAACAAAGCAGCTCAAGCTCGGTCATGTCATCCAAATTCATCCTGTCTTGCAAGGGGGGTGGGGGTGTGTGATGGAGGGAGATACAATTTCATGCCAAAAGCATTTAACTTCTGTGAATTTTATCCACCTCTCTGAGATTGACAAAACAGGCTAGTTGAGAGCTCTTCAATTCTTCCAGGCAAACATTTCACAGGTGAAAATATGTTCATCAATGAAATCTGAGTTCCTGTTATGAATAACAACAGGCAAATTGAAACTTTCTTTAGAAATGACAGTAACTTGAAACAACTCCAGTGATATCCAAATTAAACTGTGTTATATGATATTTTAATCCCAGACGTGTATAGCATGTACTTGGTCACATGTGTTTTTCCCAAATGATTTTTTTTCCATTCCCTGGATTTTCCATAGTCAGTAATATTATATAGTTTAAACCTAAAATGAAGTCATCAAAACAGTCTCTCCTTGCTGCTTCTTTAATTCTGAGTACAGCAGCCCTCCTGTTTTATTATTGTAACATAGCTGTTCCCACCAGGCAATAAAAATACACAAATGCTTGCTGAGTTCTGTTAAGAGATCTGGACTTGGGTGCACCCACAATCAGCCCCTCTGAAGGAGACCTTTCACTATTATGGCAAGCAGAGCACATTTCATGGAGGCGGCCACACAGCCACAGGGCCATAGCAGCAATGGCACCACCAAACAGAAATAACAGATTTTGATCACACGTTACTGATGACGACTCTGGGCAGTTAGTACTGTCCGACTAACAACTCTGCCAAGGTTGGCCTCCCATTCATGTTTATATTTGGATTTCCCCAGGTACCTCCTCAGTTCTCTTGCCCCATTTGAGCAAGTGGCCCAGTGCTCACTGCCTCAGGGAAGGAATGTCAGACGGGGAAAGGGACCTGTGAGTCTTTTTGGCTTTTATTTTCAAAAGTTAAGTCCTAAGGGCAGAGGGGAAAGGTGTCACAGGCTTTAAGTCTGTAATATATTCCAAACTGGGGGCAGAAGTAGAGGGGGAGACTGGAGCTTCACTGTGCCCCTCCCATTCCAGGCCCTATTAGCTGGGGGAAGAGGAGGGAAGGGGGAGGAATGTGTTGTGGGCCTTAAAGCAGGAGAGACCCTGTTTCCAGGGGGAGGCAATGAACTCTCAGAGGCTTCAGAGAGACACAACTAGGCACCCAAGAGTGGCTCGGTGTCACTGCACCTGAAGTCATCTGTGGTCAGGGACAATGAACATTTAAGTGGCAGACAGCAGGGAAAGCAAAGTGAGATCTCTAGCTGCAACAGAAACCTCATAGAGAGATGAGACTAAATGATTTTTCTGCCATACATTTGGGATACTCCGAAACAACCAAAATAACTGAAGTGGCTACTATTTGGGTTGAATTCTTGTTTTATGTCAAGTACTGTTCTAAGCCCTTTACATGGATTATCTCATCTAATTCTCACAACCTATTTGACAGGTACTGCTATTACCTCTCCATTATATGGTTGAGGGCTTTTCCATCAAGTATCACACAAACCATAAGGAGCAGAGCCAGGATATAAACAAATCCAAGTAACCTGGCTCCGGATCCCAATCTGTAAAATGAAATTTGGGAAAATCCAGTTATGTTTCTTGCACATCCAGTCTGTGGGCTTTAAGGTCACATATATAGTGCCTTAACTTTGGGTGTAATTCTTCTCAAACCTCTCTCTGTGTCTAAACAGAAATCTGCTTTTCTGCAAAACCTAAGGCAGAGCCCCAATATATGGAAGCATCAGGGCTGCTCTGTAGGAACAGAGTCAAGGGCTGAGATCTTCATCCAGCATCTCCCTCACCCTGCAGAGGCCCCAAGCCCTCCTGGAACGCAGTTTGGAACCCCTGGTCCAAACCAATATCACTCAGAATTATGCGCTTGAAAGACAGAAGCAGCCCTGCTAGAATAACCACCCACCAGTGCAATCAAAGAGAAAAGGCAAAAAGAGCTTCCCCATCCTGCTCACCACCCCCTGAGGGCCTTTGCCAAATGATCCCATCCCAGCCTGACATTAACCAGCTCCAGTCCGAGCACCCGAGGGGCCAGAAGGAGGTGGAATTCAGGGCTGGAGGGGAGAGTCAGGAATGAGGCAAATCCAATAAACAGGCAGAGGTGGGAAGCAGAGCCAGCAGGGCGCCAGGGCCAGCGGTCTGTGGTGAGCAGGGAGGCTGGTCCTCTGCTGCAGGCGCAGAGGTGGGAGTGGAGGCCACAGGCACTGCACCCCAGCCAGCTGCACACCAGAGGGGACCATGAGAAAGGAATGCATGAGAAAGGAATGGCGAGAACTGACCAGCATCTCAATAGCCAGAGCTTGGGGAGGGGTGGGGGACAAAATCAACAGCATTGCCCTTCTCACCAATTCAAACATTGCCTTTTCCTGACATACAAGAACCCACCACTCAGTGGCTGATACCGTCGGGCATGTCAGAAATGGCATATCAGAAACGTGGGCATCTGGGAACACTGTGGGACACAGTTAAGAAAGCCAGAGTGCTCTCCCACATCCCAGCTCTCCCATGTCCCCCTTGTGGAATCTTAGGCAATTTACTTAACTTCCCCGGGTCTCAGGTTCCTCCGATGCTATGAGCCCAACACAACAGCACCTACCTCAGAAGGTGACTGTGGGAACACACATAAAGGAGTAACAACATACATAATAAACTACTGTGGTACCCAGGACAAAGTTCCCAGTAAATGCTGGTTTATTGTTCTCTTATTGGATCGCTTTAAATTCACTCCTGAGGGCTGGCTTTTTCTCTTCATGCTTCATGAGATTCCTATGGCTGCTGTAACAATTGTCATGAACCACGGTTTAATTAACACAAATTTGTTATCTTACAATCCTAGAGGTCAGAAATCTAAAATGGGCTGGTAGGACTGGTTCCTTCTGGAGGCTCTAGGGAAAGAATCTATTTTCTTGCTTCTTTATCTACCTATCTATCTATTTATTTTTGTGACACAGAGGTAAACTTGCTCCCTGGCTACAAGAGAAGACCCTGCGGGAGTCCATGCTAAAAAGTACACACAAATGACAGAGCATCCAGAACATGTTCTCATACTCCAAGGAGAAACTCTGGGGTCATCCAAGAACTTCAAATGCTGGTTTGGATCAAAAAGCCAAAAAGGGACTACCTAGACCTGCCACTACATGGGGAAATAAAGTGAAAAAGAAAGTCTATTCCTGTCCCTAAAACAGTCCTGCAGTTTTTCAGTCAACCTCCTAAAAGAAAAGAGGAATGTAGGGCCCTCTGGAGAGACTGCCATCTGAGTCAGATTGATCTACACCCTCCAAAATCACACTAGGAGGACTCAGAACCCAGGTGGGCCACCAGAATGGCTCCATCTGTAGCTCTCCTTAGTTTACACTAAACCCAAACTATCCCTTCCCTCCAGAGAAATGGCTGTGTGTCTGCAAGCCCCCCCTATGCCCCAGGTTTCAACAAGGGCCCAGTGGTTTCACCAACACCCACAATGAATGACCTTTTCCTACCAGTTCTTACACAGTAAATGGCTCAAAACCAAGTGAGGTTGGCACAGGATGGAAAGGGACAAGTTAAACAATAGCTAAGTACAACTATCATGGTGGCTTAACTACCCACAGCTTTCAAAACCTCAACTGCTAAACAGTGTAGCCATAGCCTTATCTGAAACTTTCCAATGAGCTGAGTTAAAGCTATTAGGTTTCAGCCAGTCATTCGTTTTAGATTATGAGTCTGCTTGGACTGAGTCCTGACTCTGGCACTTTCTTGCCATGACTTAATGCAAGTTACTTAACCTTTCAGTGCCTCAGTTTTCTCATCTTCAAAATGGACATAATAATGGAAGCCCACATTCCCCCATCCAAAGATGAGAATCCACTGATTCAGAAATTTGAGAGATTTTGTAAAGGCAAGAGGGTGCATATGCCATCTGTTAACATGACATCCCCAGTGAAATCTGTAGCAAATCAAATATGCCTATTAATTCTAAAAAAAAATGTATGAGTAGTTTCTCACCAGGTGAGAAAAGTAGAGACTATCATAATCTCATCTCAGACCACATGTTGTTGACAAATTTATAAAAGCCCCTGTTTTCAGAAGACTTTTTAAATTTTGGAACTATAAATAAAGGATGAGATCTCTAGCATTTACTGCCTAATGTCATAAGAATTAATAGTTAATAGATGTCAAGTGGTTGGAACAGTGCTTAGCATATAAGAAGCACTACATAAGGGTTATCAATATCAATTTCTATCATTTCCATTTGAAGAGACTCCATAGGGGATGATAAACAGGAAACTAAATTTATGACTAAATTTGGTTTAAAAACCAGTTCAGCCTGGAGATTGATAGGCATTAACCTTTGGAAAAAAATCTCAAGGGAAGCTAAGATAATGGAAATGTTCTACATTTACACTGTCCAGGACAGTGACCACTAGCCACAAGTAGCTATTGAACATTTGAAATATGGCTAATTGTATTCATCTTAATTTATTTAAATTTAAATAGCCATATGTGGCTAGTGGCTATCATAATGAACAATGCAGCTGTACAGAGCTAGGTTACCAATCTGGTTTGTTGTATTTAATCACAACACAGCTGAATTAGAACTGAATAACAAGAAGACTGTGTTCTGCATCCAGGAAGCAGAGAGGATCACAACACGCTGCAGAGAGTTTGGTCTTCCTGTCCAGGCCCACAGTTGGCCCATGGTAAAGCGTATCTTTCTCCACTCACATCCCACTTCCTCATCTCCAACTGTCTCCTTCCCAGACCTCACATTAATTGGGTGGCATGCTTCTGGAACCCCCATCAATATCTCCCAGGCTTCCTCTAGAAGCAACACATTCTGCAATCACCGGCCTTCCTTCCCCTCAACCAAACTCCCACTAGCTGGATGCCAAAGATCGCAACCGGATTTGGGGAAGAAAGCAAATTCACACTTTTATTTAATCATTTCTCACATTCATAATTTCATCAAACAAATTCACACTTTCAGTTGTTTGTTTTTTTCTGGCTTCTTCCCTGATTCTCCCTCTGAGTTCCTGTTTGTGGTTGCTGTTGTTGTTCACAGCAGGAGCCAGGATTGAGCTGCTATTCTCTTATACAGGCTGCTGTGGGAGGCAGCACACACACACACACACACACACACACACACACACACACAGAAGCAGAGGAACCTTGATCTGTGCAACTCCCTCCTCTTGCCCAGGCATGGGAAACATCCCTTGTTCTCTGCTTAGATGACTCTTCTGCCATGCACACTCCTTTTCAATCTTCCTTTGCTCATTTAGAAAGTTATATGTAACAAACTGCATAGTAAACAAAGTTTTAAAAGCATATAACAAAAGCTCAGAGACATATGTAACTAAGAATGGGTACAAATGGAGAAAGAAAACCAACCACGTTCATTGGAATCTAGCTGTACCACAATCCACTTGAGTACAAAATTTTAAAGGACACCAGGTCAAACCTGGAGCATATTCAAAGAGCTGTGTTTCCAGAATGATTGAAAGAACATTCCCTCAGCTTAATCTCACCTCTTACCTGGTTCCCAAGGTATGAACCAAAAATGATCAGAAGACATTCCCACATATAAAGAAAATTTCCCCTGTGGAATTTTAAGCGAAGGATAGTACTAATGGTAAATATTATACATTTTTAAATCTTTTCAATTATATTCTTTCTTCAAAAGTAGAGATTTACATTGTAGAACAAAATTCTTAATGTTTTAACACTGTCTTACAACTATTTCTAGAGCAACTTCTAGGTGCAAGCACTGTGCCAAAAAAAGTCACAATTGATGCCTTCAGTGGGGAAATGAGATGTCTACATAAATAGCTCTCATAGGAGGTGGAGAGCATAAAGGCACCTCGAGGAATCAGAGCAGGGAGAGGTTGGCTATTGCAGGCTGAGATATCAGGGAAGGCCTCACAGTAGTAATAGAACTAGTGTGAAGGTTGGTTAGCATTTACACTGGTGAATGTGGGCCAGGAGAGGCAACCAGGATGAGAAAAGAACATTCTAGACGACACTGTCAGGTATTCTTCAGAAAAGTATTCTCTAAGACATGGCTGCATATGACGGTCCACCTCTCCCTTCAGTGACAACTGGGCACCTATACAGGCATTTATGGGATCACCTGCAACCACCTCCTCAAGACAGGCTCTCAACAATTCTTCCTATGGAGGTTCACCATTGTTGGCCTTGGTGTTGCCCATCTGTGGCCTCAGTTCTGCCCCACCGCTACAGGGGTTTCCTTCAAGAAACCTATGGGAATGCAGAAATCTAGCAGAGATTCAAATGACCTGAAATTACCAAATAAAACTTTTCAGTGAAGTGAATCCTACTTAACACCTATTGGGGCAGTCACTATTTAAAATGACACTGACAAATCATTAAACAGTGCATTTTTACTTACACTGAAGAATTAATTGAGTCCATGGAACCAAGTTTCTCATGGCTTAAACACCGGACAAAGGTGGGAGTGAGGTGGCTCAACAAATTAACACTTGCATTCAGCAGGGGCCAAGGACTTCTAGATCTAGGTTATTCATTAGTACAGCATTGAAGGGCGTGTAGGAAAAGAGTTAGCCATGCTTCTTGTTACCAGTTAGAGTGGGACCAGGTCCAATACTGTATTTTCTAGGACTTGATGTAGATAAATCTCTCCTGGAACAATCTCTCCAACACTTTCTTCGAAATACTGCTGCTAAGTCCCGCCACAATTTTTTTTCTTCTTTGTACTGGCCACCTCCACACCATACACACAATATGAAGTGGGACTTGAGACAGGCATCTGAAGGAGCGAGGAACGCTCTTACAGGGTGACCTCCCGCCCACGCGATGGCTGACCCGCATTTCCTTGGGGATAGCTTGTCTCAGTCCTCCCCTGGGAGCGTGAGGACACCCATCCGCAGGTACGCGGAGTCAGGCTGGTCCTTTTGGCGCGTCCACAGCCCTGAAAGACAATCATCCCAGCTCTCCCCTTCTCCAGTCCTCTTAGACCGAGCTACAGAGCCACTAGCTCACCTTTCATCTTCTGGCCCGTCGCGCCGGCGTCCCCAAGTGCCGTGTCCCTCTGGGGCTGCGGTCTGCGCGCCCGTCGCCAGCGGCGTGGGGAGTCCCAACTACTGGGTGTTGGGAGCGGATGCCCAGGAACTCCTAAGAGCCGAGCAAGTGCCCGGGAGGCAGAGCCCGGAGCGCGCCGCCGCCCCTCCCGCCGCGCGAGCCCGCGGGGCTCCGCCGCCCGCCAGCGTTGCCGGCTGCGCCCGCGCCGTCCCTCGATCCGCGCCCGCCCTGCTGTGCGCGCTGTCCCGAGCGCGGCGGCGGCGCGGGGCCCCCGCCCTGGGCCGGGCTTTCCCAGAACTCGCCCGCCCCGGTGAGAGGCCGCGAGCGCCGCCGCGGGCCGCGGGGCGGCCGGAGGAGCGGCTTGTGCCGGGCCCGCCCCCGCTTGGACCGCGTGGGGAAGGCGGGCGCCGAGGGCGGACCCGGCTGCCACCCCCGCTCTGGCAGCCAGCGGCGAGACCCCCGCGCAGCCCCTTGGCCAGGGGCCCCAGAACTGTCCTTGGGCCCAGGTATAAGGGAAGCTGGCGACAGCGCTACTGGGTCGCTGGACTCTAGGAAAGGCGGGAATTGGTCACACTTGGACTCTAGGAAAGGCGGGAATTGGTAATCACACTACCTTCTGGGGACCATCCCTGGTTCACAGATATGGAAACTGAGACTCACAGCTGCTAAATGATTTGACCAAAGTCACCCTCGTAGATGGCAGCAGGAGTCAAATCCACTCTGTCGTTCATTCATTTAGCAAGTATTTGTTGAACATTATCAATATGCCAGGCTCTGGAGATAACGCCTTTAGCTGCTAAGGGTTGCCATCCATGTCTGTGGACTCTAAATCCAGTGCTCTTTGTATGCTGAATCAAGTCTAGAGATGTTCACAGTTGCCAGAAGCCACAGGCTTTGCACAGAGCCTCCTTGGCCACTGGGGCAGGGTTTAACACTCAGTGCATAGTCAGGAGAGCCAGGGAACTGGAGTAAAATCAAATCAACTCCTCCCTTTCCCCTAAACCTGTGCCACCTCCCTCTTTAGCTGTTCAAATGAAAGACCATTCCTAGGCCTGACCTCAACTCCCACATTCAATCAGGACCAATTCTGTGGCCCATATCCTCTTAGACCAAATCATTCCTTTACACCACATCCAGGTTAGTTTTCCTTCTACAGCTTTAATTTATGCAGAAACCTTCAGTGGCTCCCTACCCTGGCCAATATGGACCACCCAATAAGATATCTCTGCACTCCAACTCTGTACCTGTACTAGCCTGAGCTTTGGAGCTGGAGCATCACCAACTCTCACATTCTTCTTGTTCAGGTTCACTCTCTTTCAGATGCCTCTTAAAAGTGATCTCCCTCTTTTGCGCCTCCAAAGCACGGCAGAGGCTGGATCAAGCAAGAATGCACAGGAGAGCCAAAGAATTCTGCCCATAAGAAAAATCTGCCAGCCTGTTCCTTACACTGTTTTGTTGTTTTCTTACCATTAGGATTTTAATGAAAACTAACATTACTGCCTCCTGTGAGAGATGTTTTGGGAAGTCCTTTGCAGAGGGCTCTGAGGATATTCTTTGTTCTTTGAGAACTCCAGATTTTAGAGCTAGAACAATGGGTTATTTACACCAATCCCCGAGTCAACACTGTCCCAGGGGGGGAAATGGAGGGACCAACAAAAGGTAGCATCAATAAACAAAATGGATTGATTATTTAATATACACTCTTACATGGTAGGTTATAACTCATTTAATGAATCTAGTAATAGCAAACATCATCAATCACCTGGAGACCGCAGACACACACTCACATTGTGTGTGTATGTGTGTGCTAATTGGTCATAGGAATTAGATTGCAAACTGGTGGATGCATAAGCAGTTAACATTGAATCTTCCAAATGAGTCATTGTACCATTAGTAACCAAGACAAATCTAGGTCCACTGAGCCAGAAAGTTATCTGAGTATCTTAATCAATGTGCCCCCATCTCTGCAAAAGGGCACCTTCCTCCCATCTTTGCAGAGAGAGTGGGTCCATATCAGTGTCCTTTGCTCGCCCCCTCGCTCTCTCTTTAAATGAGACTGGAGGGAGCCCTGTCCCTGAGGCTGCCTCACCGCGTTGGAATGTCTGAGCTAACAGTACTTCCAGAGGGTTCATTGCTCCTCTGAACAGCACTGCCCAGACTTTCTGGAGATTTTAATTCACTTCTCAACCTCGCAACAGTTGCACACAAGGTGCCTTTTTACACCCTGCTCTCTGTTCAGTGAAACATGCAGACCATCTCAGGGGCACAATGGCTCCATTCAAGACTTTTTCAAAAGTGGAGCATATAACCTCCATGCTGTGGGTTGCTGCCAGCCATTATCTGGAGGAAGAAAGACTGTCAGATAAAGTGCCTGAGAATTGGGAGAACGCCACACAATTTCCATGGAAATTTCAGGTCAATCAACTTAGTTATACATCTGCGCACAACACGACTCTGCGTAGTAAACAACAGCAGCCCCAAAAACCAATACTGTGGAAACTTTATTTACATATAGTGCATCTATGTTTGAAATTTCAAACACATATCCTTTTTGAACTTGTTACATAATGGTCTCCATTCAATGGAAAGTGATCTAAATAAGTGATAAATGTTTTGCTTAGGAAATTTAAGTCAGAGAGTCATTTTTAAGAAATACAACCATCTCCCTGTAATTTTCAGATGTGGGGGGCAGATGGTCTCTAACTTTATGGTTGTGGTTGCCAACCAGCGGCCCCACACCCTCCACTGCACACACGACAGAAAAAAATGATTGGCGCTTTGCCACACTCAACAAGCCAGCCATCAGTTAACCCATTTATAAACAAACCCTTAGGTTGATAACTGAGTGGTCAGTACAGGCACCATTGTTAAACAGCTGCCAATTGCCAAGCAGAGGAATTTGCCAATAGACATGTGGGGAGACTCGAAGGCTCAGGAGGAACTGAAGAAGAAGCCAGTCTCCAGCTCTAAGAGGCCCCATTTCCTCCCTTTCCAAGTCACAGCATCAGATCCTACAGGGCTTACCAGCCATCTGCAAGTAGGCTAGTGAGTTCAGACAGCGAGGAGAGAGCCAAAAGCAGGCTTTCCAGTGTTATCTCATAAGTGAAGTTAGCTGCAGTTGGGCAGGCAGTTCCAGATTGGTCACTATTTCTGCAACTAGAACCTCAGAGCTGATTAGTTCTGCAAGACCCCAACCAAACCTGTTCTTTCATTTCTCTGCCACTTCTCCTAGTATGTCACTTCTGCTAGCATTCCCAAACATTTTTATTAGTAATTATCATCCTAAGCACAGCTTTCACATCGTCAGCCACTCCTCCTGCTACATAATGACAACGATGGTAAGGGCAACCATAGTTGAGTGCTGACCACAGGCCATTCTTTTATTTTCTCATTCAAGAAAGAAGCATTGAGCACCAACAATATGCAAGCATTGTTCTAGGCACCAGGGATACAGCAGGGAACATAACAGTCAACAAAATCCCTGTCTTTGTACTGCTAATATTATGGCAAGAGTATATCGATAAAAAAGTAATAAATTGTGTAACTAAGTAAAGCATATAGCATAATACAAGGAGATGAATGCTTTCCACTGATTCTGAGGTAATGTGCTCTTTTTCCAACCAACCAACCAACAAAACAACTACTAGGTTGTTTTTTTTTTTTTTAATTGTTTTCAACAAAGTAATCTGTCTGAACAGTTTAGTAGAGGAAAAACACACTCCCAAATGATTCATAGGCTAAATTAAATTTTAAAAGAATAAAAATAAGATAAAAAAGCCACAGAAATAAAAACCAGAAACCAAGTTATTTAGAACCGAAAGACAATTAAAAAGACAACCAGCTACATACCAGAAGATGTTGGCTGCAACTAAAGCAACACTGGACAAAAAATTTATAACTTTCTAGTAAGTACATTTGTCAGAAAGAAGAAAGTTTCACAAAGAATTGCTTAAGCACTCACTATAAGAAACTATTAGAGAACAATAGAGTAAAACACTAAAGAGGAACTAATACATGCAAAAGGAATTAATAGAAAATAAAAAGCAAAAAATCCAGTTTTTGAAAAAATCAATAAACTAAGAAAACTTCTAGCAAAACTAAGATTTTTTAAAAGATGCAACTATATAATCAAGGAATAGTAATAAAGTTTTTGTTTATTACTGCCTAGGGACCTTTACACACCTGCAAAAGAGCCCGTTTTCATTATTAGGCTATAGAAAGTGGATAGCATTATTAAGATAGAAAATGAAAGATCACAAGAGGACACCAAGAGAAATTGTACATTATTAATTTTTAAAACAGGTAAAACGGACAACTTTAAATGTGAGTTTTTTTCCAAGTAAATTATTTAATAATAGCCACCCTAGGCAGTGTGAATCCTTTGTTTTTTTTTTTTTCCCCAACATTATTTTGGTAATTTGTGTTTCCATCTGAATTTCAAGTTCAACTTGCCAAAAAAGCAGATGGAATTTTGATAGGGACTGCTATGAATTTGTAGATCAATTCAAATCTGTTTGTGTCTATAGATCAAAGAACATGGGGAAAAAAAGTTTCTTTATTATAAAAAGTAAATTTCTCTCTCACCCTTTACCACCCATTTTCTTGACTCAGACACAACCACTTGGGTACCTTCCCATTGGTGTTTCATGCATATTTGAGTATTAGTACCTTTTTTATTTTAACAAACATATTAATTGCACATTTTATGTACGTTGGCTTTGTCATCTGCAAGTGTAAATTAGCGATTCTCCGTTAATAGTGCATAAAGTTCATACTATCATTTGCTTATGCAGTCCTTTGCTGATGGAAATCTAAGTCATCTAAGTCATTTCCAACCTTTCATTATTACAGAAAGGGCTGCAGTGAATAGCCTTATACCTATATCATTTTATTTCCAGTTTTTGAAAATGGATGATGAATATTTCTATACGATAATTTACTGGAACTTGAGCTCCTGTGTTAAGAGACTTCAGAGTTTTACACTTAAAAACTGCTGCCAAATTGACCAAGTTAGAGATTGTAACTATTTACATTTCCTTTGGTGTTGTGAGTGAGTTCTTGTTTTCCCACCCCTTTGCCAACAAGGGTTTATCAAACTTCTTGAGGCTATTCCAGCAGGTGATTATTGGATCTACCTTTAGGGTGTGCCATTTACTTTGGCATCCTGCCTTCTCTGTGGGAGGTTTGCTGGCAGGGGTGTCCTCTCTAGAGACCTTATAACACCTGTTTACCCTTCACTCTAGTTGCCATCCTTTCTTGGTGTGTTTAAGGAATGCCTCTGGCCAATCTTAATTAATTTCTTTTTTAGATGATGTGATCATTTTCCTGAGTGCCTAAAGAACTATTATTTAGTTTTCTTTAAAGTCCGACAACAAGAGTGTGGGTAAGAGACAAGGACAAGACATTGTATTGGTAACAATATAAAAGCTTGAGAACTTATAACTATTGCTATAGTCTCAGGGTTAGAAAGGAATTCTTTTATTTTTTTTTTTCTATTTTGGCAGTGCTGTGGATTGAACCCAGGGCCTTATGCATGCAAGGGAAGCACTCTACCAACTGAGCTATGTCCCCAGCCCCTTACAAAGGAATTCTTTAGATGAGGCTTCCTTAAAAGCTAAGAAAGAGAGAATTGGCAAATTTGGTATTAACCATAAAACCTATTTAGCCACAGGCATCATTAACAAAGTTAAAAGCAAAACCAGAGATTGGGAGAAGAAAGTTGTAGCACTTATAACGAACAAATCATTATTGTAGTTTTTTTTTTTGTGTGTGTATGTGTATGTATGTGTGTGTGTGTGTTTAAGAATGACTTAAAATAAGTAAGAAATAAGGTGAATGATATAAACAGATGAAAAACATGCTAAATTTCACATATCTGTGAAAAACAAACTGAAGTTTTTTCAATGACAATAGCTTTTTACAGAAGCTACTTGGCTCAAAAAAATTCAAGCCTGGTAAGAACAAATGTTAAAAGACATGAAAATAATATACTGTTGATGAGAGCATAAATTTGTAAAACCACTTGGAAGAGCAGGTAGTCAACATATGATAAAGTTGAAGATAATGGACTAAGGGTCTTGTTCAGTGGTAGAGCACTTGTAGATGACTGTGTGAGGATCGCTTGTAGAGCACTTGTGTAAGGCCCTTGGTTCCATCCCCTGCAAAAAGAAAGGAAGGAAGGAAAAGATATCCTTACACTACCATTTCCAGCTCTATTTCTATGTCTATACTCCAGAGGAATTCTAAAATTCTAGAAATTTCTAGAAGAATTTCATATGCTTATAAAGAGATATAATCAGGTTCTTGGATGCTTTTGAGTAATCGCCAAAATGAAAACAACACATCAAAACAAGCCTGAAGGGCTGCGGTTATGGCTCAGTGGTAGAGGGCTCGCCTTGCATATGTGAAGCCCTGGGTTCAGCACCACATAAAAATAAATAAAGGTATTGTGTCCATCTACAACTAAAAAAAAAAAAGTTAAAAAAAAAACAAGCCTGAATGTCCACCTATTGGGGAATGAATTAATGTTTGTTTCTGTTCTGTCACTTGGTAAAATGTTCTATGGTGTTTGAACGCCACTGCTTTAGTATGAAATGAAACCAGAATTCACACTTAGGCTCAGGTCTCTGAAGCCCACAGCCTGGCCAGTTCACCACTTGCTGTTCAATCTGGCGTTCCAAGTTCCCCACACCTTCTCCTTCCATTTTTCAGTCTTATTCTGCACTTTCTTCACCCAGCCATGGACCACCCTCTATATATTTTCTCAGAATGATCTCTTTCAAGTTTTGGATCTGACTCTTCTGCCACTTGTAAGCAAATTCCAGAAAGTCACTATGTTGTCTTTCACACAAACCAGGCTACCACACATTTTTCCATTTTTAATTTCTAGAAAGAAGATCCATTCTTATAATTAAGATTATAAAGTGCATGGTTTTCTGTGTCATTATACCCTGGTGAAAAGTGAGGTCCCATAGATGCTTTGAGGTCACTATGAAGCCATTGAGTAAATCTGTGCTAAAAGATCAAGACTGGCATTGGTAGTGGCTAACATTTACTATGAACCAAGACTTGAGCATTGTCTGGTTGAGTCATTAAGTCATTAGCCCCATCTTATGGATGGGAAGTCTGAGACTTATGAGGGGAATTTGTCCCAAGTTTGCATAATTAGTAAGTGGAAGTCCTCCTTTTCAAAGCCAGCCTGTATTTTTTTTCTGAAACCTGCTTGACTAACTTCTGTCAATGAATTCCTTTTAGTTGAGTTCTCTGAGAAACTCTGAATTCTCAGTTTTCAAGTTCATGAAATAGGATAAGGAGAGCTTGGGAGCTGGGGAGCTGTTCACATGAGGAGGAAACACCTTTCAAAAGAGTTGAAGTGAATTCAGAGAGGCATTTACGGGAGCTGAGAGGCAGCAGTACAGCTGGGGTGGAGAACAAGAGTTGTTGAAAGATCCAAGGTCATCACTGTGGAATTGGATCTGATGGTCAAATCCAAAGTTGAAGACAAGAGCCAAAAGGGAGGAATGAGCAGCAGGAGAAGGTGAGCAAATAGCAAGCTCATGCATGGGAAGCCCTTTGCTTCACTAGGGACAGGGATCTGAAGGACTTCCGATTTCATGCCTCAATGCAGAATTCCAGGTGCCTTTTCTGCTGAGCAGCTCACACATGCAAGCAGTCACCCTGGGGCCAGGCAGGGGACAATCATGTTGCAGCAGCCTTCCTTTGAGAAAGGAATGCTGCCCTTTGTCATCATCGCACTAGGCCCCTCTAGGGGACTTGCATAATCTTTCCAATCTCTGTCCTCTAACCATGGATACTTGGAGAAGACCATTGCCCTGATGAGACCCATCCCTGTGTATTTTGAATTTTACTTGCTAAATAAACGAATCTCAGAGCGTTGGGCATTGATGAGTAAAACGTAATAAAAATAAATACCCTCTGTGACCAGAGTGGCCAGAAATATGCAACAGGCCTGGAAACAGCTGCTTGGACCGAGCTTGCTGAGATGAGTTTGGAGCCCCACTTTCTGTTATCAAGAAGTGATGCTGTAACTGAAAGCTCCGTCCCTGTCCCCAGTGCCAATTAATGCCAATTTAATAATGAGCACAAGCTTTTGAGAAAAAGGAAAAAGAAGTTTTGCTTTGTTAGCAAAGGAGAAACACAGGAGACTCCTGTCCCAAAGGCTGTGACTCTCCCCATCAGGAGGGACAGGGAGGTTTTAAAGGAACTCTTCAAGGGTTACACTCCAAGTGTGCTCTGGTAGGGGGTCCCAGGGTGCTTTAATGGCACATATTTAGGATTCACTTGTTAATATGGGAGATATTGACTTCCCAGATCCTCAGCAGGCTTCCCCTTCCTGGAGTGGGTGTGTTCAAGAGCTGTTAACTAGGGGAAGAAAAGATAATTCTGTGAGGGAGAGGGAGAGGGGAGAAGAGAGAGAGAGAGAAAAAAATGTTTTTAAAAAATAAGTCTTAGAGCAATCAGGGCTATATTCAGAAGGTCAAGGGACCACTGTTACAACACCTGTCTTCCCCCATAGAAAAACTGGGAGTATTTAGACATCTGTGAGTTATGAGGACCCTATTAGTTTCCTGTAGATGATGGAACAATTTACCACAGACTTGGTGGCTTAGAACAACACAAATTTATTGTTTTATGATCCTAGGGGTTAGAAGTTCAAGTTTAGTTTCATTAGGCAAAAGTCAAGATATGAGCAGGATGGGGCCCTTCAGGGGGAGAATCTTTCTTTGACTTTCCAACTTTTAGAGGCTGCCTGCTTTCCAGGGCTTAAGGCCCTAGTCAACCAACTTTTGTCTCTGCTGCTGTCATATTTCGTCCTCTGACCTTCCTCTCTCCCTCTCATAAAGACCCTTGTGATGATCTTGGACCCACTGGATAACCTCTTCATCTCAAAATCCTTAACTTAATCATAGATGCAAAGTGATCTTTGCCATGTAAGGAAACATATTCAATAAGGTGCTATAGAATCGTGGTCAAGATGTAACTTGATATATAACCAATTAGACTTGGGCCTTACCTTATAAGATACCAGGATTGCTGGGCTCAGTGGCAGGCTTCTAATGTCCCAGCGTCTGGGGAGGCTGAGATAGGAGGATGGCAAGTTCAAAGCCAGCCTCAACAATGACGGAGTGCTAAGCAAGTCAGGGAGATCCTATCTCTAAATGAAAATACAAAAAATAGGGCCAGGGATGTGGCTTGATGGTTGAGTGCCTTTGAATTCAATTCCCTGTACCCCCCCCCCAAAAAAAAATACACCAGTATCTTTTCCAATCTTTCCACCTTATATTTGTTCTTCCCTTAACTATCATATAAAAATACAACATTTTCAGATACTAGTTTATGCATTTCATACATTTTAACTGAAATAGGCACAGGAAGATAAAACCCATCTAGTTAAGTACAGAATCAGGGTTTGAACTCAGGAAGTTGTTCCCTAAGGTCGGATAATGACTATATGGTCTTATCTCTGATGACCCAGCCTCCTCCTGGGCACCCTAGTGTTGATTGTGATATCTCAGTTAAACTATCTGACCTCTCACTACATCCTCTTCAGACTCTGGCTCTCACAGGAACACCCCAACATGGACTCTGCTTTGGGCTTCATACACAATCAATCAGGCCAGGAACCTCCCTTTGCTCCAGAGTAGCTTTAGATCAACAGACCACATCAGATCTATGACCCCTCAATATAAGGATCAGCCCTTGACCATGGTAACTCCACAAGGAATCAGTTCTTGAAATGTAGTTAGACATATTCATGCAGGCTTTCTTCAATATTGAGAAGCATTACTTTTATTAATGGGAATGAGGCACATACTTCTGTTTTTGTTGATTACATGGAAGCAATAGTTAATGCAATTTAATCCAAACTCAGAGTATAATTCCACCATTGGAAGAGCAGTCATGTTCAGATTCATTAGAAGCTGGAGGAGGCTCTGCCATAGTTCATTAAAGTTTTTCATTTTTCATCTATATTAAGCTAAACACAGTTTGGCAAGTCAGCCAACACAAGGCTGCTTCTCTGGCTTTCCTTAACACAGGAGTTCTTTTTTTTTTTTTTTTTTTTTAAAGAGAGAGAGAATTTTTTAATATTTATTTATTTATTTATAGTTTTCAGCAGACACAACATCTTTATTTGTATGTGGTGCTGAGGATTGACCCCCCCCCCGCCCCCCGCATGCCAGGCGAGTGCGCTACCGCTTGAGCCACATCCCCAGCCCCAACACAGGAGTTCTTAAACTGAGACCATGGACAGTTGGGAATTGTATAGGTTGGCTTCATGTACCCTGCAGATGCACTTATTGGTCAGTTCCAGAGATTCAAGATCCAAGGAAATAAGTGATGAGACCAAGTGACCTGTTCCAAAGGTGGCATTAATTTCTCATCACCTCCAAAGGTCAGAAGTATCATTGTCTTTCACTTGCACAACGAACAGCCTCTTGGGTCAATTTGCTTCTGCTCTTTCCCCTTACCATCTATTCCCCAGTCAGAATGATACTTTCAAAGTGTGAGTCAGGTCGTACTTCTATTCAATACCCTCCAGTGGTTCCCACCTCATTCAGAAGTCTTTCCTCAGCCTACAAGGTCCTCCTTATCACACTCTATTTTTCCTCCAGCAAAAAATGTATTGATTGGTTTGTTGATTCAACTGTCTCCTCCACTGAATGCTCCATGAAGTCAGTGACTTTGCTTGTTAACTCGTGTCCTTAGTTTCTAAATTAGTGCCTGATACCTAGTAGATGCTCAATAGGGAGATATAGAATCCTGGTTAAGATGTAGCCTGGTATATACCCAAAGGACTTCAAATCAACATACTATAGTGATACAGACACATCAATGTTTATAGCAGCTGAATTTACGATAGCTAAGCTATGGAACCAACCCTAGGTGCCCTCAAACAGATGAATGGATAAAGAAATGGGTATAGAGAATGTGGTATATATATACATAATGGAATATTATTGCTCAGCCACAAAGAAGAATGAAATTATGACATTTACTGATAAGTGGATGGAACTAGAGACTATCATGCTAAGTAAAATAAGTCAATCCCCCCTCCCAAAAAAAAAAAAAACAAAGGCTGAATGTTCTCCCTGATATGAGGATACTAACACACAATAAGTTGGGGGAGGGAAGAATAGAAGTTCATTGGATTAGACAAAGGGGAATGAAGGGAAGGAAAGAAGGATGGGAATAGGAAAGACGGTAGAATGAATAGGACATAATTTCCTTTGTTCATATATGGAATACATGACCAGTGAAACTCCACATCATGTACAACCACAAGAATAGGATCCTAATTAGACTAAGTTATACTCCATGTATGCATAAGATGTCAAAATATACTCTACTGTCATATATACCTAAAAAGAACAAATTAAAAATAAGTTTAAAAAAGGAATCTGGACTTAGACTTCCCTGGTTCATAGCTATGACTTTCCTTCAAGAAGGAGTGCTCCCAGAAGATGAGCCACAATGCGAGAGTCAATCAAGCCTCTGTACTCTTAAATGCTTGCTAGTGTCCTGATGACAAATCCAGTGTCAATGTGAGAGAAGACCACACAGGACACAGATACCAGAAGGCATGGTTCACTGAAAGGCATCACTATAACAGCATATTATACTTCATACATAGTTTTCACCTTTGAATCACACAAAATCTCTACCTTTTCCAAAAAGTTAAATAATCGTGATGAAAAAAGCAATTTATAAAACTGGATATAGAGTCAAATAAATACAAATAGATATTAAATTGACAGTAGAAATTTTGAACATGATTCTTTAATGATATATCTTTCACACACTCTCCAAGTATCACCTCCAAAGATTACCTTTTAGGTACAAGAGAGAAGTACTTTTCCACCAGACACCATGTTAATCCAGTGGTGAAATTTAGCATGACCAGTAATGGAGCAACCCAACGTGTGCCTCCCCATGGGTATAATGGGAGTGTACATGATAATACATATAATGTTCTTGACCAGGATGTTTGGCCAGAATTTAACCATGAGAATACAATATGGCAAATGTAGAAATAGAGAAACTATTAGAGAAGCCTCAGTGTCAGGCTGGGGATGTAGCTCAGTTGGTAGAGTGCTTGCCACACATGCACAAGGCCCTGGGTTCAATCCCCAGCAAGAATAAATAAATAAAAAGAAAGGAAAAGAAAAATAAACCTCAGTGTCTTGAAGTTAAAAATATAGTAGGTACTTTTCTAGACTACCAGTCAGCATGGAGACGTGCGAGAAAAGCAAATACCTAGATTGAATCCTAGATGTGAGAAATGGCATTAGAAGACATCTTGGGATTATTGGGGATATTTGCATTTAGATATCATTTTTGGATCAATGTTACATTTATTGCATGTGATATGGATGATAAAGGTTATTTGGCTTTTATGGGAGACACATGATGAAATGGGTAATGTTCCATGATGTCTGTCACTTTCAAAAGGTTCAGCAAGGGGCTGGGATTATGGCTCAGTGGTAGAGAGCTCACCTGGCATGTATGAGGTGCTGGGTTCGATTCTCAGCACCACACACAAATAAATAAAATAAAAGTCTATCAACAACTAAAAAAAAGGTTCAGCAAAAAAAAAATTGTGTGTGTGTGTTGTAAGAAAGAGAAAGAAAGCAAATGTGGCAAAATACTAATAATAATAGGCTAATCTAGTGAAAGAAGACAAATTCAGCATACTATTTTTTAAATTTCTCTATAAGTTTAAAACTTTTCAAAATGTTAGAGAAAAAAAAACAGTAGAAAAGTAAACAGCTCATGAAAAACAAATACCATTTTTGCTATTAAACCAGTTCTTCCCACCTCACTGTGGTCTGTTTTTTAAAATAACATCCAGAGCTGCCAAGGTCGTGGGGAAGCTGGTACACTTGAATTGCCAGTGGCATGACCGCAGGCTCAACTTACTTGGGCTAGAGTGTAGCAATGCATAGGAACACTTTCATACAGACTGACTCAGTCATTTCCCTGAGGGTTCTTTTCATGGAATTAGGTTGACAAAAGTTAAAAAAAAAAAAAAAAAAAAAAAAACTATGTCTGAAAATTGGAAACGAAAACAATCTAAGAGTTAGGTTTAGGAGATTATGCTCCATCACTAGATGGAATATTATGCAAGTACTAAACATAGGTTTTAAGATTTCCCTGAAATAAAAAAACAAAAGCTATGCATTTAATTCTTCAAAAGAAAAAAAAAAGAATACAAAATGAAACTATATTATTCCAACTTTGAAAATAAAAGCATGAATGTTGGACAAAGACTAACAGGCTATAGGTGAATATTAGATGCACTGTATTAGGGTTCAAAAATTATGGATTTCTGGGCTGGGGATGTGGCTCAAGCAGTAGCGCACTGGCCTGGCATGCGAGGGGCACTGGGTTCGATCCTCAGCACCACATAAAAATAAAATAAAGATGTTGTGTCCACCGAAAACTAAAAAAATTTTTTAGAATTATGGATTTTTTCCTTTTAACCATATGAAACAGTTCCAGTTTATGCAATACAGAAAAAAAATAATCTCAACAAAGTTACATTTAATTCTATATAAACTTTCAGAAAGGCACCATACTTTAGGGTATGCTGGTTGTGTGGAGATTCTAAAGATCAAATGACAAATTAGCTAACCATGCAAAAAAAATATGTATGCCATGGATGAGGGCTGGAAGGATTAGGGAAAACTTAAAACTACATGCCAGTGTGTTCTTATCCTAAATGTTTTTATTTCTCTTGACACTGTTCTTTCATCAGTACATTATTAAAAAATCATTTCAATACGAAACAAAGAATGAAACCCACAGATACCACTCATTTAGCACTTACTATGTGCTATACCTATTTTATCTCTTTTAAGTTAAAAATCAACACTTGCAGTAGGAGCCTTAAAGTAGGTTGGTATTGGGGGTTTTCTCCTCTCTCAACTGGCTGGCTTCTGTACCTACATTAGGAGACTTCGGTTGTTTATGTCCTAGAATTCTTTCTCCCTGTCCTGGTAATAGCACCATCAATCTTTCTTGGGAGAACTATACCTTCCCCACTCTGAGCCATATAGGTTTTTTTTGGATAGGGCTACTACTGTACACTGCTGTTTAACCAAAAAAAAAATGTGGTTAGAAATAGTCTGGAACTCCTGAGACCAGCTCACCCTAAGCCTAGGCTGGGTTCTCTGGGTACACTTACTCCCGGCACTCAGCGCTTCCATGTAGGAAGTACAACTCTCCTGCTATAAAGATCACAGAACTCAGACTGCCCCAGCTAAGTGGCCAGGCACACAAGGTGACCTTTCACCTTAGACCAGACAGACCAGTCTAGCCGTAGTAGAATACTGATTTCAGCAGATTCCAGAAGGAACTGAAGAATTGCCCTGAAGCAGCCCTACCTAGCACTTCAGCTTCTTCCAGTGACTTCAGAGCTGCTGTGGTTAAAGTATTTATTTGTTTGTTTATTGTAAGAAATGGAATTCAGTTTGAGTCAGCTTATGCCATGTATTAGTTTCCTATTGCTATTGTTTAAAAAAAATACCACTAATTTAATGGCTTAAAACAACATGATTCTATTATTTTACAGTTCTGGAGATCAGAAATCCAAAATAGGTCTTGCTGGGCTAAAAATCAAGGGGCTGGGGCTGGGGATGTGGCTCAAGTGGTAGCTCGTTCGCCTGGCAAGCGTACGGGACCCCCTCAGCACCACATACAAAGATGTTGTGTCCGCCGAAAACTAAAAAATAAATATTAAAAAAAAATTCTCTCTCTCTCTTTCTCTTAAAAAAAAAATCAGGGGGCTGACCATGTTGCATTCCTTCTAAAGCCCTGGAGGAGAATTCATTCCCTGGGTTTTCTTTCCAGTTTTTGGAGACCACCTGTATCCCTTGGTTCAGGGACCCCTTCCTCCATCTTCAAAGCCAGATGTGTAGCATCCTTGAATCGCTCTCTGCCTCTGCTCCCATCAGCATATCTTCTCCGACATTCCTATCTTTCTCTTTCTCTTATAAGGATTCTTTTATTGATAGTAGGTCCACCAGGTAATCCAGGATGATATCCCTATGTCAAAAGCCTTAGTTTAATCATATCTGCAAAGTCTATTTTGGGGATTTGAACATGAATGTATTTGGGTGGCCATTATTCTGCCTGCCATACTCCAAAAGGAATATTTTGGAAGAATCTCACAAAGTTCAAGAATTTGAACCACCAAGATTCAGGCAAAGCAGGAGGAACCCCATCATCTCTAGGAAGCTGGGCCTCAGGAGTTAGTAACATTACTAAGTGGTCCTACTTATGTAATTCCTTTTTTTTAAAGGTGGACATAAAATCTTTACTTTTATTATTTTTATGTGGTGCTGAGGACTGAACCCAGTGCCTCATGCATTCTAAGCAAGCACTCTACCACTGAGCCACAACCCCAGCCCCTACTAAGTAATTCTTATGAGGTGTCAGGCACCACCCTAAGAACACTGTGCGTGTTAACCCATTCAGTCCTCACGTTAGTTTCAGGGATTCCACTTCTGTGAAAATCCGTGGGAAAATGAGTATTTTACTACCTTTGAATACTATGCACTTTTATTTTACAACTGTTTAACCAATAAGGAAATAAGAAATTGGAGTTGAAATGTTGCTAACTAACAGAAGAATCTACTACCCTATCATAAATTGAACAATGCTCTCCAGACACTAGAGAACAAAGAAATCTGTTGTCAAAAAGTTTGGAAAATGTGACAACGCTCTCAGAAATTGATATGCCAGATGACTGCTAAGTTACTTGTTTTATTCTGTTTCTTAATTAAACTAATACTTATTTTCTTAGCAGAGTTATTAACATATCTTCTTATGCATTAAATTTTTATTTTTATCTTTTGTTGCTGTTGTTGTTATGTATTTTTCTGTTTGAGATGGGGTCTTGCTAAATCACCCACGTTAGCCTTGAGCTCTCAATCGTCCTGGCTCAGTCTCTGAAGTAGGTGGGATTATAGGCATGTGCCACCATGTCCAGGTTATTTCCATCTCAACCCCATTTGGGTAGCTCTGAAGTAGAGATAAACATTTATGAAATTGTACCTCTTCTCATCATGGTAGCTGAAATTTAAATTCTACTCATGTACAATTTGTTTATTTGTTAACAATATGTCAGCTTTTAAGTGCATAGATTGGTACTTTCAAAACATAGTCCTGGCAACTTTATTTATTTATTTATTATTTTTTTTTTAATTTTTTCTTTTTTTTTTTTTTATTGGTCGTTCATAACATTACATAGTTCTTAATACATCATATTACATGGTTTGATTCAAGTGGATTATGAACTCCCGCTTTTACCCCGTATACAAATTGCTGTATCACATCAGTTACCCTTCCATTGATTGACATATTGCCTTTCTAGTGTCTGATGTATTCTGCTGTCTGTCCTATTGTCTACTATCCCCCCTCCCCTCCCCTCCCCTCCCCTTTTCTCTCTCTACCCCTTCTACTGTAAATCATGTCTTCCATTTGTATTCTCTTGACTTACCCCTCCTTACCTCTTATATGACATTTTGTATAACCCTGAGGATCGCCTTCCATTTCCATGCAATTTCCCTTCTCACTCCCTTTCCCTCCCACCTCTCATCCCTGTTTACTGTAAATATTCTTCTCAAGCTCTTCGTCCCTACCCTGTCCTTGTTTACACCCCTTATATCAAAGGAGTCATTTGGTATTTGTTTTTTAAAGATTGACTAGCTTCACTTAGCATAATCTGCTCTAATGCCATCCATTTCCCTCCAAATTCTATAATTTTGTCATTTTTTAATGCAGAGTAATACTCCATAGTGTATAAATGCCACATTTTTTTTATCCATTCATCTATTGAAGGGCATCTAGGCTGGTTCCACAGTCTTGCTATCGTGAATTGAGCTGCTATGAACGTTGATGTAGCAGTGTCCCTGTAGCATGCTCTTGTTAGGGCTTTAGGGAATAGACCGAGAAGGGGAATAGCTGGGTCAAATGGTGGTTCCATTCCCAGCTTTCCGAGAAATCTCCATACTGCTTTCCAAATTGGCTGCACCAATTTGCAGTCCCACCAGCAATGAACAAGAGTGCCCTTTTCCCCGCATCCTCTCCAGCACTTATTGTTGTTTGACTTCCTAATGGCTGCCAGTCTTACTGGAGTGAGATGGTATCTTAGGGTAGTTTTGATTTGCATTTCTCTGACTGCTAGCGATGGTGAGCATTTTTTCATGTACTTGTTGATTGATTGTATGTCCTCCTCTGAGAAGTGTCTGTTCAGGTCCTTGGCCCATTTATTGATTGGGTTATTTGTTATCTTATTGTCTAATTTTTTGAGTTCTTTGTATATTCTGGTTATTAGGGCTCTATCTGAAGTGTGTGGAGTAAAGATTTGTTCCCAGGATGTAGGCTCCCTATTTATCTCTCTTATTGTTTCTTTTGCTGAGAAAAAACTTTTTAGTTTGAGTAAGTCCCATTTGTTGATTCTATTTGTTAACTCTAGCGCTATGGGTGTCCTATTGAGGAATTTGGAGCCCGATCCCACAGCGTGTAGATCATAACCAACTTTTTCTTCTATCAGATGCCGTGTCTCTGATTTAATATCAAGCTCCTTGATCCATTTTGAGTTAACTTTTGTGCACGGCGAGAGATAGGGATTCAGATTCATTTTGGTGCAAATGGATTTCCAGTTTTCCCAGCACCATTTGTTGAAGATGCTATCCTTCCTCCATTGCATGCTTTTAGCCCCTTTATCAAAAATAAGATAGTTGTAGTTTTGTGGATTGGTTACTGTGTCCTCTATTCTGTACCATCCTGGCAACTTTAATATCAGTTGGAAACTTTTCAAAAATGCCACTTCTCAGACCTCACCTCAGATCTACTGAATTAGAAATTTGGGGAGTTGGATCCAGGAACCTAAGTTTCAAGATGTCCTCGGATTGGTTCTGATATAAGGCTAAACGTAAGAGCTACTGCATCATAATATTAAACTTGCTCACCATTCTTGATAAGGTTGAACTAGAATGGGCCTCCTAGCCCCTGAGCCAAAACATGCTACTTAGGTGGCCAACGGTCCTGGTCTGCCTCTGATGAAATTCGAGTTTCCTAGGATGCAGGATTTTCAGCTAAAACCTGGGCAGTCCTTGACAAACTGAGAAAGTTGATCACCCTTTTCCAATCTCTCTCTTTCTCTGCATTTTATAGATGAGGAAATGGAAGTTAAAGGACTCAAAGTTAAAGGATATCATAGAGGAAAGACTTGCATGCAGAGCATTTAGTTTAGAGATTGAACTCTTAACCCTCACGCTATACCACCTATTAAATTGGTGAGAATCTCGTTGAGCTCCTGGCTGCTCTACGCAGAAGGGTGGTCAGCTGGAGCTTCCTTCTCAGAGCCCAGGCCCAAAGCTGTCTCCACCTGAGTGACCTGAATGAGATCTCTCTTTGGGAAGCAAAAAGTACTTTTCATGGAGATCAGAAGAAGGACAATCTCTTCTCCATCCTCCACAGATAGTGTAATGGAGTGACAGTGACCTGGCTTTGAATTCTGGCTGTACTTGCCAACCCAGTGACTCTGGGCCAATACCTCAGTTTTCTTTTCTTAAAAAAAAAAAAAAAAAATTGTTCTTTTTAGTTACACGTGATAATAGGATGTATTTTAACATCATGCATAGCGTATAAATTCCCATTTTTATGGTTGACATGATGTGGGTGACACTGGTCATGTATTTATATATGAATATAGGAAAGTTATGGCTGATTCATTCTACTGTCTTTCTTATTCCTATCCCCTCTCCCTTTCCCCCACACCCCCCTGTTTAATTTGGTGACCCTCCACTCTTCCCCCCACCCCACACCTATTGTACCTCAGTTTTCTTATATATAAAATGGAGATAAAGATAGTACCAGGACCAAAGGATTAAGTGCATGAATGCCTTAAGCACAGTTTGCCATATAACGAGCAGTCAATAAATGTAAATGAGAATAACGAGAGAGACTATTCTCATTTTTTCCATCCAGGTCTTGGCAAGCTCTCCTTCCTACTGACTGCAGCAGATGGCAAAAAAACTAGGGATGAGAAACTAGTGAGCAAGTACTATATGCTCTACGTGACATCTGATGCACAGTAGGTCACACACACACACACACATTTTAAACATTTTTTTAAATTTCTAGATGGACACAATACCTTTATATTATTTATTTATATGGTGCTGAGGATCAAACCCAGTGCCCCACACATGCAAGGCAAGTACTCTACCACTGAGCCACAACTCCATCCCCCAAAATATATTTTTGAATGAAGGAAATGCCTACTGCAAGTGGGCATAATATCAGGTTGCTGGGATACAGAGATAGACATGATAGGCCAGACTCTGTAAGAAACCATCTAATAAGAAACTCAGATTTTTTTTTTTTTTTTTAAAGAAAGAAGGTAATAAGAGTCCAAAGGCCATCATAGTAGGAGGATGCAAGCTGAACTGGGTGGATACTAGAGGAGCTACGCTGAGGGCACTGAGAAGGCAATGGGGGGATGGGAAAGGCTTCCCCACAGGATTACAGGACCCAAGTGAGTGCAGAAGAACAAGCTGGAGTCAGTCTTGCACAACAGAGAGGTATGAAAGCTCCAGCAGAGCGACAACATGGGCAGAGGACAGAGGCATGAAAATCACCATTTTGTGTGTATGTGTGTGTGGGGGTACCGGGGATTGAACTCAGGGTCACTCTGCCATGAGCCACATCCCCAGTCCTATTTTGTATTTTATTTAGAGACAGGGTCTCATTGAGTTGCTTAGTGTCTTGCCATTGCTGAGGCTGGCTTTGAACTCGAGATCCTCCTGCCTCAGCCTCCCGAGATGCTCACCAGGGTTTTGTAAATAAACAGATAAACATATTTTAATGTTGGTCACCGGAGAGACCATTAGACCTGCACGTCCAGGATAGGGTGGGAAGGAATCTGTGTTCTCCCTTCCTCTCAACACATACATGCTCTGGGCACTACAGAGCAGGGATCTTCTGGTACCAATACGAATGACTGGAAGGAAAATAAGACAGGAGGGTGAATGGTCTTGTTCTCAGCTTTGGGGAAATTCTGGTATTCAGTTTTGTTCTCTAGCACCAAGTTCAAGCTTCTGCAAAGACTGGGTGTTCCCCCAGCACTTCAGACAGACTGGCAGGGCAGTGACACAGACAGCCAGAATTGTAAACAGGCTTCTCAATTGTTTTTGAGGCTTGCTGTTCTCCAGCCCTTTGCCCTGAGGGGCTCTGGAGCCTGGGGTGTGCAGGCCTGGTATTATCTATGTGGACAGAAATAGACTCCCTGATGTGGAAAGCTAGGCCACAAAGGGGACAGCAAGTCAGCTCTCTGGGTGTGTACTCCTTGGTGCATTTCTACCCCTCAAGTGGAGATTGGATAGTTCTGTTTCCCACAAAGCTAAACTCAGACAAAACTGCATGTAAACAAATTCATTTTCCCAGATCACTGTCTTTCATCATCTAACAATTAGATTGCAATTTATTGGTTTCTACAATTAGATTAAAGCAGTCGGTAGGCAATCATTCTCATTAATATATCTGCCAAAAAAAGAAAGGCTCCAAGTTGGTTTGAATTACAAATCATTCAAAATTTAATACTCACGTCTTCTCTCTGACCTCTCTTTTCTAATTCTATTGAATTCCGTCTTAACTTTATATAAGATTTATTCATCCTGATCAGACGCTCTACAGACTAAACCAGAATATATTAAGATATATGACTCTGAAGCAGGCTTAAGCTTGTTTTCTTGCTTAGATTTATAAGAAAGTCAATTTCAGTTCAATTGAGTTTATTTCAATAGTCACTTTTTTTTTCTTCCCTGGGGAGATCAAGTGGGTTTCAATTGCAGAGAAGTAACCAGACGTAGTCTCTTTCATTACAGAAACAAAAGGTTATTAAAATTAAAGCATTTATGACTGGGTGAATTGATCTCTGAGAACAATCCAATACTCTTTCTAAATTCTTAAGCAACAATTTGCGAGTGATTCTTTTGACCTTGCCCATCTACAATAGCTAGCGAATAAAATAGTTTGAGGAAATACACTGAGCATAAATATGTCCAGAAAAGGGAGGCTGGATGATTTAGTGAGTTTTAATTCCAGATCTAGCCTTAAGAAATCTACTAGTTGGGCTGGAGATGTGGCTCAAGTGGTAGCGCGCTGGCCTGGCATGCGTGCGGCCCGGGTTCGATCCTCAGCACCACATACAGACGGGGATGCTGTGTCTGCCGAATACTGAAAGATAGATATTAAAGTTCTCTCTCTCTCCCTCTTTCTCACTCTCTCTCACTCTTTCTTTTAAAAAAAAATCCTCTCTCTCTCTCTCTCTCTCTCTCTCTCTCTCTCTCTCTCTCTCAAAAAAAAATCTACTAGCTGGGGAATGAAATTGACCATATTAGATTTTTATGTATTGTGCATGTTCAAATATGTAACAATGAAGTTCATTAGTATGTATAATCATGATGCATCCATTAAAAAAAAAAGAAGAAGAAAAAGGCAGACAGCTATTATCTCTAGAGCTCTACTTTCTCATCTGTAAGTGGAGAATGAAAATTTCTCAAAGTTGGTTAGTGGCTACTAAAGGCTGCAATAGAAAGAGAATGAGGAGTGCCTACTAATGGGAAGGAGGTTTCTCTTTTGGGTAATGAAATGTTCTGGAATGAGATAGTGATGATGGTTAGACACTTTGCAAATATACTAAAAAATAAAAAACAAAACCCCACTGAATTGTACACCTTAAAATGGTGAATTTTGTGGTATTGTTACTGCTGTTTACTGGTGATAGTCCTTGCTTCCCCGAATGTTGAAGTATAGCACCAGAGAAGCACGCTGAGGCCAGTGTAGAGTGGAAAGTAGAAGCTTTATTAAAGGACAGCAGAAAAGACTTCTCCCTGGAGGAAGAAGGGGACCAGAGATGTGGAATCCGTGGAAGGGGGAGGTCTTCCCTTTTTTATAGCTAAGGTCTTCTTTTAGTCCTCCCACATTCCGGGTCCTTTGTTTTCCTTTACCCTGCAGTGATAGAATGCAGGTGGGAAGGCCAAAAGGTGGGAGGTAGGTGGAATGGAGGAGTCATCTGGGCAGGAAGGGTCTGGGGTGGTTTGATTAGCACCTCTCTGTTTGCTGGGAGCTACTTCATTAACAGTTCCTTAGGATGGCTTCTGGACCTTGGGGACATTAACATTTCAGTTTCCCCAAGTGCTGCTCTGGTCTATCTCCATTAGATAATGGTCTCCATTTTCTTTATCTTACTCGATATTGGACCCAATTTATCTAACCACCCTAACTACCTAGCTTTAAATCTGGCTTCAGTATGTGAATTACATCTCAATTTTTAAAGAAGCAGGTGCTACTTCACAGGGCTATGATTAACAGGCAGAGAGAAAAACATCCACAAAAGTCTGCAAAACTATGTCATTTTTAGTGAAGATAAGTTGTATTAGTGGAGAGGTTTTGTTTTCTTGTTTTTGTTTGTTTGGGATTTGTTTGGTGGCAAGTAACAGAAAACTGAGAATATACTGATTCCTATAAGGAAACTATAAGGGGCAGGACCTTAGAACAGGAGATACCAACCAGACCAAAATTCTCTCCCTTCTTCATCTTGACTTTTCTGAATATTACCTTCATTTCCCTTCTGACAGGCAACTTCTGTTTGTCACCAGAGAAGGGTCAGAGTATTTGATTTTTTGGCCTGAAGTTAAAAATTCCTGTGGAACAGCTCCAGCTGGTCAGGTTTGGGTCCAACATTCAAGCTTACCCTGTTATAGTGGCTCAGGAGATGTCTTCTGTAAGAAGACTGGCAGGTCCTCTAGAATCACAGTGGCAGAGAATAACTTCCCCAAAGAGATAGGCAGAGCAAAGAGATAGGCTGAGCAAAGCTCCAGTAACATCAAACACCTAGATCTAACCCCGAGAGAGCTTCTAATTGAATGGATCTGGGACTCAAGCCACCAATATTATTCTAAGTCTCACCAGGTAATCTTGAAGTTTGGCCAAGGTCAGGACCATAAACTCAGATGTAATTACCTTTCTTACACAGGGATTGTGAATGAAATACGGATATGGAAAGTTATTGTCGACTAATGTGTTACAAAGTTTAATGATGGTGGTGATGATGTTGATAATGATGAAGATATTTCCTGTATGCTTCCTGGGTACCAGGCACTATGCTAAGCATTTTATGAGTATAATTTCATTTAATCTTCAACAACATTAGCCTGCTAGTATTATTTTCCTTTTCCTTGACTATAATATGTCATCAGCTGAAGACTATCAATTTAATAACAGTTTATTAGAGAGGGTCTGTTGTTAATTAACAGGAAAATATGAAGACTTTATCAGTCCTCCAGAGACTAAAGATTTGCTTTACTTGGAATAAATTTAAATTTATAGTTACTTATGATGAAGTACAAATAAGCATGTGTGGTGTTGTCAATGTAAACAACTCATTCGATGTGATGTCAAATGAACAAATATAACCTTCTAATTTCACATCCATTCACATAGGATAATTGGTTATGTCTCACACTAGGGTAACATACTGAGCTAGAAGTCCAGAAGCTGGAAAATTTGTTTAGATACAATCCATTTTAGCAATAATAAAATATAAAAGCATCAGGGATGAAATTCTTCGAATTTTCAGAGAAGGCTTTAAATGGTCTGTCATATGGCCAACCCAGTACCCCACAGCTAGAGTTTTCCAGAAGCTCCCCTATTGACAAATTTCCATACACAAACTCTCTTTGACACAAACAAAGCAGCCTGTCAGAACAAAATCTTGCCAGCTCTACCTGCTGCCAGCACTTGGAAATAGTCCATGAGGGTTACAAAGGAAGGGATACTGAGCTTTCAAGACCTAACGCATCCCTAGACTACATTTGGTATGTCTCTCGGTACAATGTAGGAACTAGGGTTAAAGCATTTTGAAACAAATACGGTAACTGAAAATTCAGAGCCCATAGCAAATAAATGCCTTTATTTTGTGGGGGGAAAATGTCAAGTCAATTAAGAAAGAAAATAGCAGAGACTGCAAAAAACAAGGATGGACGTGAACAGTCGGATCAGTTTCGAGCTTTAAGCAGGCCATCGTCAAATGGTTAGCATGACCAAATTTATCTGACACTATTTGGATCTTTTCTTTCTTTTAAAAGTATTATTTAGTTACAAGAAAATTAAATGCTGATTTTTTTTAATAGAAAAAGAAAGAAAGCAACAAAGAACAATTCATAAATAAAAAAGAGTAAACATCCCCATTTATTTGTCCCTATCCCATTCCACTGAGAGAGGCAGTTTGATATACTTTTCTAGAATATACGTGTCTAAAACCCATTTTTCTTCACCAAAGTTGAATCATATTTGTGTAGTTTTTAAAAAATATTTATTTTTTTAGTTTTGGACACAATATCTTTATTTATTTATTTTTATGTGGTGCTGAGGATTGAACCCAGGGTCTCACACATGCAAGGCGAGCGCTCTACCGCTGAGCCATAACCCCAGCCCCATATTTGTGTAGTTTTTATCTTCAGCTTTTCCATTTAACAATATAAAATGATCATCTTATATTATTTTAACCAGAAGGTGAACTAAACAATTCACAGTAAGCACTCTGGATAGCTTTTGTAGCTCCAAATGTTCATGTGGCATTATAGAAATGTTCTTAATTGCACTACCAGCTTTAGTAAAACTCTATAAATCAAACCCAAAGTTACCAGAGAAGTTGGCAAAATCTTTGGTCTTCTCTGCTGGTCCAGAGAAACCTTGGTTTGTGGTTTTTTCCCTCTCCCAGATTAAAACATGTGTGTGGTGCTGTGTGGCAACACTCTCCCCAGTTCCCCCTACCTCAAGTCAGCACTGTGCTGGGTAAACTGGCTGAATAGGGTGAGAAGAAGCCCTGATTTGTAGGTTTGCGGATTTCCATGGTGTAAATAATTCCACTGGCTGGTTTCAAGTGTCAACAGGTTAACAATTGGCTCACCTGATTCTGGAATATTTAGCAACTGGCTTTAAGATGCTCTAAAACATCAGGCTTTTTGATGATCAATTCTAGCATCTGTAGGACACTTTCATTTTACTATAACCCTATTGCAGGCTGGTTTCAAAAATATTAGTCACTAGACCTAAAGGAAAGATGAGAATAAATGGAACAAATAAGCAAGGGCCAAAAATGGGAAGGAGACAGTGAATGGGAGGAGCACCCCTCTAGTATTTCTTCACTAACTTGGAATTTCTAGCAAATAACTTCCAAGTACAAAGAGGTTCTTCTGTAGACCTATAGGTATCAATATTATTATGTTCACATTCTTTTCTCTCCCAGATTAAAATAAAGTCACCCACAAGTCTGGTTTTATGTTACATTAACATCTATTAGGTGTTCTTTGCAATTTTCCCTCTCACAGCTGCTAAATCGCTTATGCCTTCCATATTTTCTCCTGCATAATGATTTTTGTGGAAGTGAATATAGTAAGCATTTTAAAATCGTACCAGTTGTAACAATAAGATAATGGAACTTTAGAAATCCAATCGTGTATCTGGAAAGATAGAAAAACATGTCATTATTTCTTAGGAAACCACATAGTCATTCTCTGGATGTCATTACTCCAAATATTTAGGAAATCTTTTTGAATTTTCTTCTGTATAAGGTTATGAGGTATGGATGAAAATTGGTTATGTTGTCCTTGTCAAAGGATGAAATTACAATTTAAAAGATCTTAGTTTTATTGTGATTCTAGAATCAGGCAACACTTCATTCCATAAAACAGAATTACATTCTAATGGGCTGAGCAGAGGAGGTTGGTTTTATAGAAAGGTTCAAGGAAAGGCAGAAGCAAAAACAGAAAGCAGATTGATTATTCCAAAGTTACTTTACTTGTAAAGTGGGGACAGGGTGTCTTAAACAATAGAATAATAGCTGGTTGATACCAGATTGCTTCAGCTATTCTTTTCTTCTTTTTTTTTTTTTTTTTAATAAGGATGAAGGCAGAGGGAAGTTCAGTTTCATGCCAATAGAAACCGGCCTCTTTGGGAAATTTGGCTGTTCTCTCTAATCCTGATTTCTTAGAAGGTTGATAGCTTATCTCTTGGTGATGTGGAACTTTGGCATGAGTGACTCCATTTTGATTGATAGCCTAGTCACTTAGGGCCTAATGCAGGATCTTACTACAAAGCAATGACGTTCTGTAACTTTTATTTAATATTCTATGGTACTACTTCATATTTTTAAAAAATTATAAATACAACTCTGATACATGGTCTAAGAGCATTGGATTTGCAATCAGAGGATGTGGATTCAAGCCTAGCCTCTGTCACCTACTGGTTTTGTAACTTTGTATATCTCTTTACTTCTCCTAGCCTCACCTTCTTTCTGTTTGATTTGAGAATAAAAGTACCAACTCCAGAGTTGTCCTGAAGTCACATGAAATAAGGTATGCTTATAATAACATATTATTTAAATGTAAGTTATCATTGGTCCATCTTGATTAGAATAGGCTTGACAATTGTATTTGGAAAGGTCAGATGAACTCACTGAAACCTTAAATGTTCCATTATTGATAAAGTATCTGTGGTATAATAAGAAATATGTTTGGTCTTTGTCCCTGGTTTTCTTGCTCAGAGGTCCTAAAAACCTTGGAATTTCCTGACAGAAGTACCTATTTTTTTTTATTTATTTATTTATTTATTTATTTATTCAGTTAGTTAGTTAGTTATAGATGGACACAATACCTTTATTTTGTTTATTTTTATGTGGTGCTGAGGATCAAATCTAGTGCCTCACATGTGCAAGTGCTCTGCCACTGAGCCACAATCCCAGCCTGAGAAGTATCTATTTTTAATTCACAAAGAGAGTCTTTTGAGCATACCTGAGTTTATGCAAATGAGGTGATTTAGGATTGGGCTTCTAGACAGCGTCTGTCTGGGGCCATTTGCCAGAAAGACAAAATGCTTAGAAGGTGGAAATTTTCTACCCCGTTCACTGATGACTAGGTAGAGGTGAGTACCAGAAGTTAAACTGCAAGAAAACTCTGACAAGGAGATCTGATGAGTTTCCAGATTGGCAAGAGCATTGAGTCATGGGAGTGTGGCAAGCCTGGAGAGGCCAAGGAGCTGTTAAATCAAAATTCTTGAGACCAAGGGATCTCTGAAGCAAAAGAAATCAATAAAAGTTGCTGCATGATCTGGGGGTGTGACTCAGTGTACAGCATGTCCCATGCCCTGGGTTTAATCCCATCACCTAAAATAAATAAATAAGTAAATAAAAATAAAAGCTGTTACTGATGCTAACCAGGAAAAGGACCAGGTTCTAGGATAAGTTCCAATTACCAACAACAGGGCTAGTCAACAGTTAGAAATATGCCCGCCAAACCTAAGAGCCAAGAGTATTTTTATAACAAAATTTGGGGAAGGAAAGGATAAATTGATTGCATTGAATCTACATTGGCTATAGATAAGAGGGACAGGATAACAAAAAGCAGAAAATATTTTGGGATAGGAGTGCAGTCCATAAGGAAAAGTTACTTGTTGCTTCTGGATTGACTGGGGTTAATGGCCTGGAAAGTTTGTACCTAAACAAAATACAGTGGGATTTAAGGCAAGTTTTCAACATTCATTCAAGAATGTGAAACAGTCTTTTGTTGGTTTGGCCCCAAACTGTTAGCTGATTAGCTTCCCTGAAGTCTTTCCCCTCCATCCTCTGGCCCTTATACTTAGCCATATACATTTTTTCCATCTGGCTGTTCCTGACTGTATTATAAACCAGTAATAGTTCTGTGAGCTAAGCTAACAGATTGTCAAACCTGAGGAGGGGGGAACCCCTACTTTATATCTGGTTGGTCGGAAGAACAGGAGGCCTGGACTTGCAATTGGCACTGAAGTGGGGGCCATCTTGTGGAGCTGAGCCCTCTCAATAGTGGGGTCTGATGCTCGCTCCAGATACATAGTCCTGGGATTGAATTATGTTGTTGGATACCCAACTGCTCTCTAGAGAATTGGTTGGTGTGGGGAACACACACACACACACACACACACACACACACATTTGGTATTACCTAAAAGGAACACACACACACACACACACATTTGGTATTACCTAAAAGGAACACACACACACACACACACACACACACACACACACACACACACACATTTGGTATTACCTAAAAGGATTCGGGGCATACAGACCCTGGAACCTTCTGGGAGTTGGATGGAGAGAAGTTATATCCTGTGCTAATGCCCTTCTCACTGACATTCTTGTTGCTTCCTGGCTCTCTGCTTCCCACGCCCACTCCACTGGATGAAAGTAGGATGGCTAAATGCAGTGCATTTATGAAAATGAAATTTGAAAAGATCCTGGCTGGGCTTTTGACAAGTACATCCTCTCTCCCTCCCAGCAGCCTGGGCCAGCCAACCCTCCTCCTTTTAAATGGCCAACTTAGACGGATGCTTTTCTTGACATTTTATGTCAGCCTTGATCTGAGCGGCAGGACCATCCATTCCAGAGCAGAGCACAGAGTCTGAGGATGTGGTTCTGTTGTAGTTCAGGATTACGAGTGAGAAATGAATCCCAACCCCCACAAAGGCATCTGCCCGGCCAAGCTGATCCTGAACATACCACCCCCATCCACTGGGTCACATGAATTAAACAGTTAGCCAGGGTATCCCAAGTTCCTTGCTATAAAACTAATTCTTTGTGGTCTGCTGGAACAGTAACTGAAGCCTGTCATTTGCCATATTCCAATTTGAAAGTATTCTCTCCTTTTATTTTTCACCTTAAAAAACAAATAGCACCTACTTACATATTCCAGTGATGACTATCCCACATACATTGTACTAAATAAATAGACCAACATATTTATTTGATCTACTCGTCCGACCATGATATTCTGCTTCACCACAAGCAGATGCAACAGAGCCAAGTGATCATGAATTGAGATCTATGAAACCATGAGCCAAAATAAACATTCCCACCAGAAATGGAAAACTGTCTAACACATTGATAGAAGAATTAGTTGACATTTGATAGTTTTCCATGTTTTGAATGAACATTTTTGGTTTTAAGTCTAATTAAAAACAGTTCTATCCCAAGAATGTCAAAGTCTATTATCACCTTTTGAGTCTATCAGCGACCTCTATGGCCTTTGGCGTCTCATTCATTTGGCTATAATTGCAACTAAGGGATTTCACAGTCTCCAGACAGGTTTATCAGCCTGGGGTGTTATATGTACACCTCTAGGCAAATAGTTGTTTGTCAGTATGTTTTATGTTAGCTTCTTGGGCTAGAGACAGAAGTTATGTAGGGAAATATATTACACCGTCAAATATATATAGAAAATTCTGAGTTAAAGAACCATCAAAATGCAACATCAATAGTTTAATGGGTAATTGACCTAAACATAGAAACTAGTATTAGCAATCTTCTAGAAGAAAGATAGGATGATATTTTCATAGCCTTAAGGTAGACAAAGATTGCTTAGCAGAACATCCAAAAAAAAATTGACAAAGTTGTTTTCAACTAGATTGGAAACATCAATTAATTAAAAGGTTTTTTTTTTTTAAAAAAATGGGAAAGTGAAAGGAAAACTTCATAAACTTCAAGACTATATTCACAGTATATATATATGACAAAGGACTTATGTTCAGAATGTATAGATAACTTCTAGCCAGTTGCAAGAGGCACACTTAGAATTCCCAGCTACTCAGGAGCCTGAGGCAGGAGGATCCTAAATTCATGGCCAGCCTCACAACTTAGTGAAACCCTGTCTCAAAATAAAAAGGGCTGGGGATGAGTTAGCTCAGTGATAGAGCACTCCTGGTTTCAATCCCAAATACAGGAAGGGGTGAGAAACCTTCTAAAAGTTAATAACAAAAAAGCAATTAAAAAGACAAAACTAAAAAAGATTAGGCAAAAGGCTTGAGTGGCTTTATGTAAAAAGACATATAAATGAACAATAAGTACATGAAAAGGTGGTTAACATCATCAGTAATCAGAGAAATGCAAATTAAAGTCATAACAAGGTATTATTTCACATCAACTACAATGATTAAAAGAAAAGATTTCATAGGTGAAGATACGGACCAGCTGTGATACACTGCAGGTAGAAATAGAAAAAGGTACAGCCACTTTGGGAAATAGTTCACCACTAAACAAGTAGCTAGTAGAAGCGTTAATTCCACTCTTAGTGGATTCAAAACATAATCCTAGTGAATTTTCATTATGCCAATAGAAGGAAGCATACAGAAACTAGAATTTACTATATGATACCATGTATGTAAAGTACAAAAACAGTTGAAACTGAGCTCTAATAAGAATCACGTAGAATAATGCATGCCTTTGGGAAAGAGCTAAGGGTAACTGGAAAAGGGCATGAGAGTACTCTCTAGAGTAATGGACATGTTCTCTCTTTTAATTTGCATGATAGTAAGTAACATAAGCATATACTTTTTAGTAACTTTAATTTTAATATAATTTTCAATTTATAGAAAAGTCACAAAGCTAGGACAAAAAACCTCTTCATTCCTTTTACCAAAGTTCACTATCTGTTGAGTATATACATTTGTTGAAACTTGTTGAAACTGTATGCTTACTATCTGGGTAATTTACTGGATTTAAATATTACCTTACTGAAGGAGAAGGGGTTAGGTTATTTTACTAAAAAGTCACAGAATTTGTTATCTCCAAAGTAATTTTGTATATACTTTATTCAATACTTCCTATTATTTTTTTGGATGTAAAACATAGTTTTCAATGAAAACCTCTGTGCCCATGATCTGGAGCCCCAAGACTCCAGGACAGTGATTCTCAGTCCTGACTGTACAGTGGAATCACTTTGGCAATTTTTAGCTCCCTATACCCATCCACCCCCACACAACTGAAGTCCAGGCTGCATGGCAGACTAAATAACATAGGTTCTCTTAATGGAACAGAGGAGTTAATCTATTTAAATTTCAGGTAATTCCAATGTGCAGCCCTGGTTGAGAACTAGTTTTTTTTTTGTTTGTTTGTTTGTTTGAGAACCAGTTTTATGGACAACTCATTTCTCCTTTAAGATCTCTACTTTTCAAATTAAACAATAGCTCACTTTGATTAAATATTACTACCAAGTCCAACGATAGGTATCCTTGCTCAGAAGATATCTGTGCTGGAAGAAGAGGTCTGTCTTACCAGCTTGTGCCCACCCAGCTGGTTCTCTGACTTTAGGACTCAGATCTCCAACTCCTGCCAGAGTTTCCTTCAGGTGCTGCCCTCCCTGGACCAGGTGCCCAAGGAGACCCAGGTGTCTGCCTATTTTCTTCTAACCCAGATCTAAATTATTAAATGATCTGATTGGTTGCCCAGCCGCCTGTCATGTGACGAGCATCCAATAAAAACAAGTCTTAGTTCCCTGAGGTTGTTGGGTTCCCATCCTGTACTTTCTCAAGCTATCTGACTTTCCTCTGTTTCCAGAACTGTCTCTGATCTCAACTCCTGGGGTTTTTCCTCATTCCTGATCACAGTCTCAAACGGACTCCTTGCATTTGGCAACTGATATTGCTCCATTGGCCCAGCTATTGACTCCAAATGGGATTGCCCTGCATCCATTTTTCACAATGTTTCCTCTCTCTGGCACTGACACCTTCCAACCCAAACCAGGACCCGTCTCTTGTGCCAGTCAGGTGAGCCCCATCTTAAGAAAGAGAAGGGGGCCATTTCTCCCTGCATCTAACTCCCTGGTCTCAGCTAAACATGCAGTTTGATTCCGACTACTCTGATGTGGCTGGTTTTACCCTCTGACCTGGCCTGGCCAGCTTGGTCTGTTGGACATACCAATGAATTAGAATTAAATGAAGGAAAGTGCCTGGATGCACACGAGGCTGACGCTGTTGTATTAGGTTTCTGTGTGCTTCTGAGGGGGCTGGTGTCTGCCTGGAATTCCATTCCGCTGACCATGTGGTGCATTCTCGGTGCAGGCAGTTGGATGAAGTGTGTATCATAAAATACAGCTGCTCAACCCTCAGAACTCCAAGGGCCCTCTCCTGTCCTCCACTTCCCCTGGCCCCTGGCTCAGACCTGCACTTCCTGGCCTGGCCATAGCTTTGATCCTGGGTTTATCTTTGTGTCTATTCATGGTTTGTGTTTGTCTCCAGCTTCAAACCCATGGCATAGATCCCTCCAAGGGGATGGAGAGGGCAAATTCCAGACATCAGGTTCATGGACATCTGTTGTTTTTGTCTGCCCAGCCTCTACTCCCTTCTTACATTAGCAGCATCCAACGTCTACTTCAGGGAACCAATGCTCACCTCCAACCAGAGGTTGCACAGATCTGTCACATTTGTAGAGTGTCCTTCCCTTAACCAAGGTGTGGGCAAAAGTCCAAACCTAACTCATTCAGATCCTCTCTCATCAAGTTGAATGAACAGAGAAGCACATTTTAAAATGGCTAAAAATAGTTAAACCTACTTATCTTGAAGGTCATGCTCATTTGGGGCTTCTGCACTCCTAATTCCTGCCATTTACTAAGCTTCATTCTTTCATTTTTTACAACTTTTTCTTTAATTCTCAGACCCCTCTGTTTTTCTTTTTTTAAAAAAATAATACTAAAAACTGATTCTATTCACTACCAATAGATAAAATTAGTTTACAGCAAAAAATTTTTCTTTTCTTAGGACTAAAAAATTTATTTTAAGAGGGGAATTTGCATCACAAGATTGCATTAAAGGGTGGTAGAGCAGAATTAGACCAGAGATCTTTCTGTAAAACCCTCATATTGTGCACATGAGAAAACACAGACCTTGGAAATTTAGGCAATATGCAATGCTCTGGATATCTGCCTGCAGATTTTATATTGGGGGAGAGGCTATTATCCATTCCTGAGTGGATAGAAGAGGAGGAGCCAATACTTAACATTTGGAGTCCCCCTTTACATATTAAAATTAATTTAAGTTAATTTAATATGGTGTAACAAAATTAAATTTTCCTGAAAACCACTATGCAGAACTTCAACTTTTGCTAGAATATTTTTTAAAGAAGTGCTTCATGGTTTACATTTGGTAATTGAAAATAATAAAATATGCTCAGATACTTCAGTTTTCCATAAAATTCTTCTGTTACTGAAGAATAAAATATCCTCTTTTGTGACTTTGAAAGAGCTATTGTAATTATGAGCATCCATTTTTTCTCTGTGTAGGTGTGGGCATGCACATGTGTTATTGGGGATTGAATGCAGGGGAACTCTACCTCTAAGCTATATATATACCCAGCCCTTCTCATTTTATTTTGGGACTGAGTATCACTAAGTTACCCACACTGGCCTGGAACTTGAAATCCTCCTGCCTGAGTCTCCCAAGCAATTCACAATTGCATGCATGATATGCAATTGAAGGGGTTTTTACATAAGGAAAAGAGTGTGGAGGCTTTGTGGTCATAGAGATTGTGTTTATTATTCATATAATCCTAGCCAAGGCAAGTGCTTCACATCTCTGAGCCCCAGTTTCCTCATTTGTAAAACAGTGAGCCAGGAAAACCTGTCTTACTGAGTCCTGGGGCAGGTTAGATGAGAAGTGTTAACCATCTCCTGCTTAGAGACTGCTACATGTAGACTCCAAGTTTTGTTGAATGAAACATTTGTGTAATTACCTCTCAGGTCCACTTTGCTCTCCTGAAATGCTACTTTAAAATCATGGAGTAGGCAGATATGTAAAACTGTCCCTGCAACTTAATCATCAAAAATTCTCCTGACAAAATACATTTTGGGGTATTTGGTCCAGGAACACTGCCAGTGATTTTGCAAGCATATCTCTCCAGCAAAAACAAGATCTTTATTCAGTAGAACCTCTCATTCCTTTGGCTTCTCTTCTGCTTTAGATCGCTCTGACTTCTGCAGACAGTTAAGTTCAATGTGGAAGAGACTGGGGTCCAAGCTCTCAACCCACCATTTTACTGAGAAGGAAACTGAGATACAAGAGAGGTAAAGCATGCAGGTTGGAGTTAATGTGATGCTAATAGGAGAAGAAAAAGACTTTTCTGTGCTTGTACTCCCACTGCCCTGGTATTGAGGACTTATGACAAATCAAAGAATAAGCTCCCTGGATAAAGAAATGATAGAGAAGCTTGTCTCATTTCAGGCAAATATTTAGCCCATGAAAACTATGAAAAACACAAGAACGAGGTAGCTGAGGATGAGTGATTGGAATGTAGGCTGTTAGCTCCAGACAGCAAAAGCCACAACCAGCGAGTCTGACCAGGGTGTTTGTTTATTTTTTCCCCACCTCACCCCACTTATTCTGTTTCCTCTAATGAATGCATTTTGTATCTGTGTAAAATGGAATGAGAAAGAAAAGAAATTTGAAACAACAATGCTGTGATTATTGTCCAAATCGACTGTCAATGTTTACTTGACATCAGACACCTAGAAAAGTCTGGTTCATGAAGACACTTAATAAATATGGAAGAGGAGAGAGAGAGAGAGAGAGAGAGAGAGAGAGAGGAACTATAGGAGTAAAATAAGTCACTTGTTAATTTTATGTTATAATTATCGGTTATAGAGCTGGAAGGAGCCACAAATGTTGGGTTCAATTCCAACATTTTACAGGGGAGAAACTGAGGCCAAAGGGAAGTCACTTGTTTAAGACACAGGTTGGCGGCAGCTCGGTAATTTTCTTACTTCCCTGCAAGTTGTCATTCCACACCTCTTCCTGCGAATTCACTTCTCATGTATACACAGCTGATTTACTAGATGAATAGGGTTTTCCCCCTAAGTTTGCTCTACCAATTTTAGCATTCTTTGAATCATTCCTACAGCGTATATTTACTTCATGGTGCTCTTCTAAGCAGTAAACAAAACAAACCAAGATTATGCCTTCAGGGAGGTTACATTCTAGTGGGAGAAGGACTGACAATATAAAAAAGGTAACTATATAATATGGTCAAATAGTCATGAGTGTTCAAATAAAGGAAGATAAACATGATGTGGATGCACTTCTAGGTATCAAGGGAAATGATAACATGTACGTATAAAAATTTCTTCACAAATGTTCTTAACAGCATTATTCATAACAGCCAGAAGTGGAACCACTCAAATGTCCATCTATGGATGAACGGAGAGAGAAAATGTGGTACATCCATACAATGGAATTATATCAAGCAATAAGAGGCAATAAAGTACTGATGTAAGCCTAGACAAGTATGGATCTTGGGACTTTACAGTAAGGGAAAACAGCCAGTCACAAAGGACTATATATCTTTTAATTCCATTTATATGAAAATAGACATATATATGAAAAAAATATGAGGATAGACAAATATAGAGAGATTAAAAATAGATTAGTGGTTGGTTGGGGTTGAGGGACTGGTATTGGTGGTGGTGGTGGGGTAATGAGTACAAGGTACAGAGTTTGTTTTAGGGATAATGACAATGTTCTACAGCCGAGAGGGATGATGGTGCTCAACTCTGTCAGTCTACTAAAAGTCACGGAAATTGCACACTTTAAATGAGTGAATTGTAGGGTATGTGGATTATATACTAATAAAGCTGTTTTCAGAAGTTGCTGCTACTATTTTGTGAAGGGTGCTCAGGGAAGATCTCAACTAGAAAGGCACAATTGAGGAGGACTATAAGAAACAAAGGAGTCTATGGGTGCTTGGGCGAAGAACATTCTAGGCAGAAGAGATAGCACATGCAAAGGCCCTGTGGTGAATAAAATACTGAGATACCGAAGGAACAGCAAGAAGATCACATGATTGTAAAGTAAGAGGGAAGTGGAAGAAGGGGAGGATCCAGAGTTAATGGGATAGTGTGGGGATGTGTCTGTGGGGTTTATAGATCACTTAAGGACAGTAATCTTTTCCTGAGCCACTCAGTGTTTTTGAACAAGGATATAGCAGGATTTTAAGGCAAATCACTCACTATGCTGTCCTTATCATGGATCAAAAAAATTAACTGGTTTTATAACAGTATGCAAAGGGACACTTGGCTTAACTTCCCAGCTTAAAGTTCAGAATATAAACAGAACCGGAGCAGGAGTTTTCCACACCCAGGCCTGCTGAGAGCTTTTCCCATCTTCACAGTCGGATTTGGGACCAGGAAGGATCCTGGAGCTCTGAGGCTGGATCTGACACAGTTTCATCTGGTCTTGGCAAGTTTTATAAAAACTTTGTTTATGAGAGAAACCAGCCAACAGAGGAACCAGTAATTGCATCTGACAGTAAGAATGCCAGCCCATGAGAGGAGCAGCTGATGCAACTGGGAGATCCGGAGACCAGGAGCAGAGATGCACTGCACAAGCTGACTGTGGGGTCCTTGCGGAAACCAAAGGATAGGTCTCTCTCTGTTATGGTCTGGAACGTCCCCAAAAGGCCACGGGTTGCAGGCTTGGTGCCAGTGCAGCACCGTTCCAAGGGGGGCTTTCAGGAGGTGACTGGATCATGAGGGCTCCACCTCATGAATGGATTAATCCATTTTGGGACTAATGATTTAATAGGCAATTGGGAGGTAGAGAAACGTGTAGGAGGTGGGCCCTATTGGAAGAAGTAGGTCACTGTGAGTGTGCCCTTAAAGGGTGTATTTTGTTGCCTATTTCTTCCTCCCTTCCTCTTCTCTCTCTCTCTCTCTCTCTCTCTCTCTCTCTCTCTCTCTCTCTCTCTCTCTCTCTCCTTCCTGGCTACCATGAGTTAAACAATGCCACACACGTCTCACTTCTGCCATGATATTGTTTCATCACAATCCTAAAAGCAATGAAGCAACCATACACTGAAATCTTTGAAATTGTGAGCTACAATAACATTTCCTCCTTAATTGTTTATCTCAGGTATTTTATCACAACAGAAAGCTGATTAGTACACTATTTTTTTTTTTAATTGAGGTCTTGTTATGTTGCCTAGGCTGGCCTTGAACTCTTAGACTCAAGTTATCCTCCTGCCTCAGCCTCAGCCTCCCTGGAGCTGGGATTACAGGTGCTTTAGCAACCCACGCTAACCCACTCTCTATGGTACCATTTACCAAGAAATACTACAGAATCAATGGGAGTGGAAAAGGAGTGAGAGGAAGGAAATTATTAAGTTAATTTACTTTAATGGGGACATATTGCCATGTTTCCATGTTTTCTAAAGCTAAATTTGTAAGTACATGCGTGAGTGGGGCCGGGGGGGGGGGTGCACTGGGGATTTAATCCGGCGCCTCACACATGCTAGGCAAAAGCTCTACCACTGAGCATTTTAAAATTTGTATTTTGAGACAGGATATCACTATGTTGCCCAAGCTGGCCTCAAATTCACAATCCGCCTGCCTCAGTCTCTCAAGTAGCTGGAATTACACGGGGGCACTTCCACATTTGGCTCAAAACTAATTTAAAATATATATATATATATATATATATATATATATATATATATATATATATAATTTTTTTTTTTACCTTACATTTCAAATCGAACAAGTTAATGAATACACACGTTCTAAATCATTCATCTTCTGCAGGTGACGTTTCCCTCTAAGTTGTATTCAGCTTCACTAACTTCACTATTGACAAGTTGCATTTACTAACATAAGAGAAATAATAAACCCACAAACAAGATATCTGGACAATAGCCGAAGGCCTTATATTAGAGAATTGGGTGGTAGGAGGTGAGAAATGCCCTCTTGAGTCCAGTTGTCCTTGGTATCTCAAATGACATTCAACAGGAAAAGCAGGAAATACTAGTGGAACGGATGAATTTATAGAGGGCCGGGTAAATTCTCATTGGATTCCTAAAAGTGAAATATCAAAGATTCAATCATTCAATCGATGAAATCGTACATTCTCTAGAAAGAAAATCTGGGCAATTAAGACAAATAACCTACTATAAGAGGGTTATTCCCTTTATCCTGAGGAAACTGAAACGGGTTTAGAGAAAGAAGATCCTGTGCTTGGTTTGATCAGGGCACCCAGGATTAAACTGAATAGACTAGGTGGGCTGGTGGCCTAGGGGCTGGTGGCCTAGGGCCAGGCCGAAGAAGCCTGGCATCTGCAGAGTCAGATGAGGTTAGGGCCGAGATTGTTTGGAGCTGGGGAGTGGTCTGAACAGGGGATCCACTTTTAACTTTTCTCCTCCCGTCTCTGACTACATATTTGCTTATTATCTCTCCATTCCTTGTTCTCACTCCTTTTCCCTCCATTCCAATTTCTTGGTCTCTCTGTATCTATTTATTCTGTTATAGGGAACAAAAATTTTTTATTTTGTTTTATTTTTATTGATTGTTATAATCACTGAACAAAGTTATATGTCCCTAGTATATGTTTCCATTCAGTCTTCTGCAGATTGTCTCGGAAAGAAAACAAAAACAAGCAACAAGGGGCTGGAGTTGGGGCTCAGTGGCAGAGCACTTGGCCTGGCATGTGTGAGGCCCTGAGTTCCATCCTCAGCACCATATAAATAAATAAATAAAATAAAAAATCCATTGGCAACTAAAAGAATATTAAAAAAAGAAACAAGCAATAAGGTCCATGCCAACTATTAAAAATGGTCAAATAAAAAAAAAATGATGGTGCATTCTTTTGAGTAGGTCTCTTATAGGGAAAGCAAACAACCTTTCCTTTTCACTTCAAATCTACATACAAGTGCTTAAAAGATTCCTCCAGTCAAGAAGAAAAATGGTGACTTAGGGAGGGGGAAAGGCCATCCTATTTATGTTATATAATAGACAGGAATTGATTTTTGATAAGGAAGCAAGCAGCTGTAAATGCTGAAGTTCAGCCTCCATGAGAGATGATTGCTCTATTTCAGGGTTCTTGCCAAAGCTGCAACAGGTGCTGACTCTGTTCCTATTTAATCACTCATAGCTCATGGGGGTTTAACCAGCTAGAAGGGCAGCCGGCTCTCAATGGACTTAATGCCCAAATGGACTGTTGTTCAGGCAGCACAATGTGCCAACCAGCTCCATGCGCTGATACAATTCTCCAGGCCCTTCTGAAATAGCTGGCTAGGCGACTCCCACCCGTATCCAAATTAGTATCACACCTGCCACATCCAGCATGTGTTAAGTTTCTGAAAATACTAGAGAAGGAAGATAACAAAAATATTCATAGGGGCACCCTTAAAGAGAATGCAGTTCTAGGACTGTGTGAGAGGAGGAAGGGCGAAGGGGTGGGAATAATCAATGGCCTTTGCCTTTATTACAATCCAATTAGCACACAAACATGGGAATTCTTGGAGGCAAATAGTTGTGAAATGTTTTTCCACCACTTTACTTTATCATTGTCAAGCACAAGTTTTGGTTTTGCCAAACTCCTGAGTCCCTTTATTTCTTTTTAAAATTTACTTGAATTTTTACATTTAACTATCTGAGAACAGGAAGTAACATAGATAGGTGAAAAGAACAAGAAAGGCTAAGGAGGAGGGTGTTAAATGTTTTCAGAGGAAACTGGGGATCTCACAGCCTCCCCTACATTTGTCACAAGCTTACATGCTGACAGAGCCCACAGGTCATGTAAATGAGACTTGGGCTGGGTATAAGAAATCAGGAGTGACGGGGCTGTGGTGCACTGAAGAGCACATTCCCTCTGCAAGACAGCTTATCTCCAGCCAATTGTTGTCCTGGGAGAACATGAGCTCAGTGTTATTAGATGGCCTGAGTTTTTAATAAAAACCAAGAAATCTGGATGCTATATAAAATTTCCAAATTTTAAACATTGGTAAATGCCTCATTCGGTTTGTGCTATTGAAACAAAAATACCTGATACTGGGTAATATATAAAGAAAATAAATTTATTTCTCACAGTTCTGAAGGCTGGGAAGCCCACAATCAAGGTGCTGGTGGGTTTAGTTGTCTGGTGGGTGTTGCTGCCTGCTTCCAAGATGGCACCTTGTTGCTGCATCCTCTAGAGGAGAAAAATGCTGTGTCCCCCACATGGCAGAAGGCAGAAGGGCAAGTAAGCCAATGCAGTGTGGAGCCTTTTTTATAAGGGTCTGAATCCCATTCTCAAGGAAGGAGCTCTTGTAATCTAATCACCTCTTACAGCCCCACTTCCTAATACTATCACATTGACAATACTTGGATTTTGAAGGGTACCCATTGAAATCCTAGCGAGGAATTCAAACAAAATATATCCTTCTGCTGTCTTTGGTCAATGGGCTGCTAGTCTGTGTCCTATACAATTTGTTGCATTTGTACCATCTGCTGCTTACTAGCCTCCCCTTCTGCCAGTCATGAATCTTTGTTGGTTCCAGTGTAGCTTGGCTGTGCTTCATCCTGCCAGCTACTCTAAGTCTTATTCTCAGTCCTAGAGTTTATCCCCTCCTTAAAACTCCTCTAGGCTGGTGCAATGAAGCATGCCTGTAATCCCAGCTGCCCCGGAGACAGCCACAGCAATGGTGAGGCACTAAGCAACTCAGTAAGACTCTGTCTCTAGTAAAATACAAAATAAGGTTAGGGATGTGGCTCTGTAATCCAGTGCCCCTGAGTTCAATCCCCAGTAGCAGCCCCCCCACACACACCAAAAAAAAAAAAAACAAAAAAAAAAAACAACCTCCTCTAATTCTCCTGCAATCTTTACTTTCCCTCTCACTTTCTTTGATGGCCTTTCTGAATGTCTTCCTCAGCCTATCCTCTTTTTTTTTTTTTTTTTTTTTTTTTGGTACCATGGATTGAACTCAGGGGCACTCAACCACTGAGCCACATCCCCAGCCCTATTTTATATTTTATTTAGAGACAGGGTCTCACTGAGTTGCTTAGTGTCTTGCCATTACTGAGGCTAGCTTTGAACTTGGGATCCTCCTGCCTCAGTCTCCCGAGCAGCTGGGATAACAGGCGTGAACCACCGAACCCTGCTAGCATATTCTTTTATTTAACAAATATGCATTGATGAGTATTATGTGCTGGGCACTATTCTAGACAGAGGATCTTATAAATGAATAGGGTAGGAAAAGCCCTTTCCCTTGTTGAATGCATATTTTAATCTTCTTTGTTCCCTGTTTCTCCTGAGTCCACAGAACTTGCCGGGAACTCCCAGGTTTCCCTGCACTTCTAGCCTCTAGAGACTATAATGGATCCTTAGGAAAGGTGTCTAGCATGTGAATGACTCCCCTCTGTCTAAAATGTGAGTACTTCTTAATGGCAAAGACCATATTTTCTGCTTCCTGAAATCTCACAACATTTCCTCAGATGACTTTGAACAGTCTCTTAACATGTCCACTGTTTGATTAAGTTTATTTCATGTAATAGGATAAATAATGGCCGCTCATCACTCTTTAAAGATCTTTTTTTACTTTGATTTTCAAAATACAAAATTTATTTTGAAGCATAGGTTAACTGAGAAGAAATAGCTTGAATTCTGGAAATCACTGGGGACTTCACAGGATCTCAGTTGCATGCCATGAGGTTCATGGAGATGCTAATCAGAGAGAAGAAAGGGAGAAGGGAGATCCAGGCTGCTCTCCTCTCAGCAGTGATGTTCCAAGAATGCATGGCTTTATCTTTGTGCTCTGAAAGATTAAGGCTGCTCCTCCTACCAGACAGGTAGAGCACAATTTTGAAACCATCCCCTCAGGGCTTCCTAAAAGGGTTAAATTATGGTAAGAGTGAGTCTTGCCAAGAGACTAGTGATTGGCCACTTTTGATGTACCCCTGGCCCTGACCAAGACAGCTAAAAGAACAACAGGGTGATGAAGTTTTTGCATCTAGGTCCACACAATGACTTAGAAATGGACATCTGTGAATTCTGCTAGCCCAGCATCCAATCTCCCTTCTTCTTGAACAGCACCCTGATTTTCTTAAAGAATTGTGTTCACTTTCCTCTTATTGCATGTGGTTTTAATAAAGGTCACAAATCTCAGATCTTCCCATTAGAATTTTTCATCCTTTCTGATTGTCAAATTGGTTCAATGAGATTACTAGTGGAAGTTTATGAAACAGATAAAGAATCTTTATTTCTGCTGACAATATGACAAATATCCAATATATGAGACCACCATGCAGACTATCAGCTGAAAAGAGATAATATAGCCAATACAAAGGGAAATAGGAGTGTGTGTGTGTGTGTGTGTGTGTGTGTGTGTGTGTGAGAGAGAGAGAGAGAGAGAGAGAGAGAGAGAGCACGAGAGGGATGTCTAGATCCTGATCATGTTGATTATTGAACCCCTGGATCCATCTATGCATGAAGCAAGAATATCTTTTGTCTTTAAAGTTAAATGAACTGACTTCCTTTGTCACCCACGCAGTTTGAAATAGATCTTATTACTTGGAATTAAAAGGGTACTACTTGGACTTTGTCATTTAACTTAAGCATTAAATAACATATATTGAGCATCTACTATGTTCTTTGTGTGTGTGTGTGTGTGTGTGTGTGTGTGTGGTGTTGGGAATCAAACCCAGGGCCTTGTTCATGCTAGGCAAGTGTTCTACCACAAAGCTACATCTCCAGCCTAACTTTTTTTTTTTTTCATTTTGCAGTGCTAGAGATTGAACCCAGGGCCTCATACCTGCTAGGAAATTGCTCTACCATTGAGCCACATCCCCACATGTTTTTTTTTTAATATTTATTTTTTAGTTGTAATTGGACACAATACCTTTATTTATTTATTTCTATGTGGTGCTGAGGATCGAACCCAGGGCCTCCCACATGCTAGGTGAGCACTCTACTGTTGAGCCACAACCCCAGCCCTCCTCATGTGATTTTTAATGAAACATTTGAAAGTAAAAAAGATCAATTTTACCCTAATGTGTATCTCCTTAGAATTAGGATAGTTTCATTGTCAAATTCAGGAAATTTAATGTTGATCCAATATCATCTGATATACAGTCCTCATTCAAATTTTGCCGATTGTACCAATTTTGAACATAGTAATTCCTTCAGTTCAAGATTCAATCCATGATCACACACAGCATTTATCTGTCTTTTCTCTTTACTCTTCTTTAATCTGCATTTATCAGCCTTTCATGTTTTTTTTAAGACACTGTCTTTTTTAAAGAGTATTTTCCTATTGTTTCCTAAAACATCTCTGACTTACGGTTTGTAAAGTGCCTTCTTACGATTTGATTATGATTATGTATTTGCTACAGTTTAGATCTGAAATGTCCCCCAAAGGCTCATGTCTTGAAGGCTTGGTCCCCAGCTGGTGGCACTATTGGGAGGTGGTAGAAACCTTAGGAAGTGGGGCCTACCTAGAGGATGGAGGTCAGTGGGGACATGTTCTTGAAGGCTGTGTCTTGTCCCTGGCCACTATCTCTCTCCCTCTCTGCTTCCTGGCTTCCATCAGGTGAACTGCTTTGCTCCGCCATATCCTCTCCACCATGACATTTCCCTCCCCAGAGGTCCAGAATCAGTGGAGATGAGTGACCATGGGCTGTACTTCTGAAACCATGAGCCAAAATAAATCTTTCCTCCTGTGGTTGATTTTTTTCAGGAATTTTGTCACAGTGACAGAAAGCTAGTATAGTGTTCTTGGCAGGAAGCCTGTGTAAATGATATGTGTCTGTCTCAGTGTACCAGAGCTGCAGTGACAGTAACTTTGATCACTTGGGTGAAGTACATAGTACCTGCCAGATTTAACTCACGGTTTATTTCCCTCTTTGTAATTAATAATGTAAGAAGATGCTTTGAGTCTGTGTAAGTATTCTGTAGCTCAACAAATAATGACTGGATAATTTTAGGATCCATTCAATATTCATGCTTGAATCAATTAATAACTTAGTGGTTGAAATGGTGATTTCTTTTTAAAGTTCTATTTTTCCTTGTACATTTTTAAAGTTTACTTTCTACTGTAAATAACCCCCCCCATTCTTTTATGTGTTTATTTTGTGTGTAAGTGTGGACTCATGGATCTCCCCCACATCCAATTTCTTTATTTTCTTTCTTTCTTTCTTTATTTATATGTGGTGCTAAGGATCAAACCCAGGGCCTCACATGTGCTAGGTAAGCGCTCTACCGCTGAGCCACAATCCCAGCCCGGACTCATGGATCTTATATTTTAATTTTTGAAATAAATTCAAACTTGAAAGGTTCGATAATAGAACAAAGAGCATTCCCCTCCCTGGTTGACAAAAAGTTGGTGACTTGATGACTAATACCCTGGCATATCTTAGATAATCAAGGATTTTCTCTGATGTAACCATAGTATAACCTTTTAAATCAGGAAATTAGCATTGATAATTACTGGCATCTAATTCATGTTTGTTCAGTTATTTTGTTAATATCCTCATTCCCCCAAAATATGACTCAGCAATACAAGTTGCATTTAATCGTTACATTCACTTACCTTTCCTTGACTTGTATGACCTTGATATTCCCAAAGGTCAGTTATTTTGTAGAATGTCCTCAATTTGACTTTTCCTGATGTTTCCTGTTTCAGGTTTTGCATTTGGCAGGAATCTCACAGAAGTGATGTGGTGCTGTGTATCTTCAGTGTTTCCTATGGGTAACATACATTTTCAGTTTGTCTACAGGGTGAGGTTAACCTATGTTATTCAGTTAAAGTGGTGTCTGCCTCACAGATTCTCTGCTATAGTCATTCTCTTTCTCTATGTACTTAACAAGTACTTTAGACCATGTAAATATCTACTTCTTATCAAACATTCACCCACTACTGTGACTACTGGTTGATATTTCTTGACTGAATTTATCATGACTATGATAGTTGATTAGTGATTTTATAATTCTGTCATTCTTCTGTATTCATCAATTGGCTTTCTCCTTTTAGGAAAAAGAGTCTTAGCTATCATCTACCTACCTATTTATTAGTTAATCAATATTTGCTTAGTATCAATATAGGCTCATGTATTCCTATTAGAACATGTTGAAAGCTATTACTAATAATATTTATTTTGATGCTCAGATTGTCTCGGAGTTGGCCAGTGGGAACCCCTTCAAGCTGACCTTTTGACAGGTACCAATTGTTTGGACACTTCTTTTCACAAAATACTTGCTCTGCATTTTCCCTGATCCAGTGCTAGAATCAGTCATGTTTTTTCCAGGAAGCTCCATTTCCTATTAGTAGAGAAAGGTATTTAGAAACAACATCCTAAAGAAAATGTGAGGTGTGTGTGTGTGTGTGTGTGTGTGTGTGTTTATTCAGTCATAAAGAAGAATAGAATAAAATTATGTAATTTGCAAGAAAATGGATGTAACTGGAGATCCTCATATTGAGTGAAATAAACTAGACTCAGAAAGTCAAGGGTCATACATTCTGTCTCATATAAGAGAGGGAAAAAATTTTAAAAGGACTCATGAAAATAGAAGGGACACCAGTAGAGCTGAGGAAGGGGATCAAGGGAAGGGAGGAGGGAGAACCAAAGAGAGATACTGGGAAATGAAATTGATAAAATTATGTTATGAACATGTATGACTATGTTGTAATGAATCACACTGTTCATATAACCATAATGCACTAATAAATTGTTTTTAAAAAAGAAACAAGATCCAGGTGCTAAGTTAGCTTATTGCTACTGGGTTATGTTCGCTTTTAGACTCTTTCAGTCATTATAGATAAAAAATCTACACATATTTTGTGTGTGTATGTGCTGGGAATTGAATAATTGAATCCAGGGGGCACTTAACCACTGAGTCACACCCCCAGCCCTTTTTATTTTGAGACAGAATCTCGCTAAATTGCTGGGGCTTTGAACTTGTGATTCTCCTGCCTCAGCCTCCCAAATTGCTGGGATTTATAGGTGTGTGCCACCGCACTGGCTACACACATGTATTTTAAAATCATAACTTTATAATTATGCCTTTAATTCCAATCCAATATTAGGTATGGGGTTCTTCAACTCTAGCACCCACTTCATATTTGCCCATTCCTTTTCAACAGCAAATGCTCTGGGTTCCAAAAACTTCAGTATAAGTTTAGCCATTCTCCCTCCTATAATAGTCACAAAATGCTTTCAGAATACTTACACCTATACCATTGCTGATAACCAACCTACTGAGCAAAGTTCAAAATTTATTTGCAGTTCTTTTGTTTTCAGAATATGTTTATGGTTCAAAGTTTTTCCCCCTTTATAAGTTATATTACCCATTTGATCTACAGCCCAATTCAGTTGCTTTGTTTGTATTCAATATTAGTTTTCCTGCCAACTTTGTTGATTTTGTGAAAACATTACCGTGATTCAAAACTTCAAAATTATACAAAAAGGCTTAGTTACAAAAGTAACACTATCTCCATTTTGGTCAGTTTTTCATTGCTATGACCAAAACATCTGACAAGAACAACTTAGAAGAGGAAAAAATATTTTTGGCTCACAGTTTTGGAGGTTCAGTCCATGGTTGACAAACTCCGTAGCCCTGGGCCCAAGTTGATGCAGAACATCATGGTAGAAGGGCTATGCAGGGCAGAAGCAGCTCAGACATGGCAACCAGGAAGGAGGGGGGAGGGAGGGGGATGGGGGGAGAGGGAGCGGGAGAGAGAGATGCAAGGGACAAACTATAAACCCCAAATACAGTAAGATCAGTGACCTACTTCCTCTGATAATACCCTACCTGCCTATAGTTACCACCAGGGAATCCGTTCAAGTGAATTGGTCTATTGATTAGGCTACAGCCCTCATAACCAAATCATTTTATTAAAATACTGAACATTCTTGCATTGTTTCCCACATGAGATTTTGGGAAATACCTTATATCCAAACATAATATTCCATTCCTGGTCCCCCAAAGCTCATGTCCATCTCACAATGCAAAACACATTTAGTCCATTTCCAAGAATAGACTTTAAGAGTGGCAGCATTGCCAAAAGTTCAAGTTCAAAATCTCATCTGAGACTCAAGGCAAACTCCTGGCTATGAGCGTCTGTAAAGATCAAAAGCAAGTTACACAGATCCAATATATTAGACAGCGTTCGCATCTCCAATGTGGCAAGGAATAAACATTTCCATTCCAAAAGGGAGAAATAGGGGCATTAAAAGAACAGACGAAACCAAACAAAACTGAAATAGAGCCAGGCAAATAAATCCCATAGCTCTATGTCCAGCATACGGGACACATGGCATTGTAATATTCCCTCCAAAGGGCTTGCATAGTTTTGCCCCTGTGTCCTTAACAGTTGAAGCCTACATGGCCTCTCTCTTGGTTTGTTTCTGCTTGATTTCTTCATCTTCCTCAGCAGACATTCCACATTCCCAGGATCTCTTAATCTTGGGTGTCTCCATGGCAGCTTTGAATTCCTTCTCACATCTTCATGCATTGCCCTCTCAGGGGCTGCCTTCAGGGATTCTAACCCTGTTACACTTGGTGTGACCTTCTACGCTTTCCTCTCAGTGGAAGCCTCCATGAGCTCCTAACTACAATATCCTAAATTCCTGCAGAACCAGTACCATGTGGTTGATACCAAGGTCTGCAACTATCTTGAGCGGTAATCAGATTTCCTGGGACCATGACTGCAGTGGCCTCAAGTATCTGGGTGGCTGAGCATCATGAAGCAACTTCCAAGGACTCTTGTCTAAGCAGAGTGCCCCCACAATCTCTTCTTACAGGACCTTTTATTTTTATGCAGTTTGCTGAGGATGAAATCTTGCCAATTCCTGAGATGTCCTCAGGTCAGCTTTCTTAAAGTCTCTAAGTAAAGTACTTAGCATCTCTTTAGTGACTGTAATCTTTTCAACAACAACAACTTCCTCGGTTCCAGGTTTACAAACACTTTTCTGGACAAATTGCAAGTTTTTAAAAATATTTCTGCTCTATTTTCTGCTCCTGATTATCACAGTAAACTTGGCACCAATATCCCTGCCACTGCCTGAACGCTGTACTGCCTTGAAATTTTGCCTGCCAGATTAATTAGTCCATCACTTTTAAGTTCAACCTCACAGAAAGTCTCAGGACATGGACAAAATGCAGACAATTTTTTGCAGGAATACAATGTTAATGGTCTCTCATCCAGTTTCCGATAGAGCCTTCCTTCCCCTTTGAAATCTCATAAGCCCAGTCTTTACTGTCTGCATGCCTACCAGCATTCTGGTTTCCCAGGTTCTCACCAGAATTGCCCATTAGGCTCCAATTACAACATTGTAAAGCTTTTCCAACTTTCATCTCTAAACTTTTCAAAATTCCTCCCACAAACCATCTGCTTGGGCTTCTGAACCACATGATTGGATTATGTTGTAGTTTAAATACTAAGTGTCCTCCAAAAGCTCATGTGTGAAACAACATAAGAAAGAGGTGAAATGAGATAGCTGGAGGCAAGTAAGGTACAGCTGGAAGAGGTGGGTCATTTGGGCATGCCTTTGGGGTATATATTTTGTCCTTGATGTGAGGAGAACTCCATCCACCCACCCCCCACTCTCTCTCTCTGCTTCCTGGTGGTCATGCCCTGAGGTACTTTCCTCTACCACACTGTCTTCTGCCATGATATTCTGATACACCTCAGGCACACAGCAATGGAGTTGGCCATCTATGGACTGAGACCTCTGAAACCATGAGACCCAAATAAACTTTTCCTCCTCTAAAATTGAACTTTTCAGGTTTTTGGTCACCTGAGCAAAAAAGCTGACTAAAACAGGCTAGGTCATGGCAATGACCCCACTCCTGGTCCAATTGTCATAGCTGTGACCAAAATATCTGAGAAGAACAACTTAGAAGAGGAAAACTTTATTTTGACCCATGGTTTCAGAGGGTCAGTCCATAGCTGGCTGATTCCTTAGCTCTGGGCCTGAGATGATACAAAAACATGGTGGCAGAAGGGTCATCCAGGGCAGAAGCAGTTCAGCACATTGCAACCAGGAAGCTGAGGGTAGGGTGTCAGGGACAAAATATAAAACCCCAAGGCATGCCCTCAGTAAACTCTTTCCTCCAAGTACACCCTAAGTGCCTACACTTACCACCTAGTGAATCCATTCAAGTGAATTGATCCAGTTATTAGGTTATATCCCTCACAATCTAATCATTTAACTTCTGACCATTCTTGCATTGTCTCACACATGAGTTTTTGGGGGACACTTCATATCCAAACCATAACAATCTCTCCTTCTTTTTTGTTCCCCTTTCCCTCTCCTTCTCTAGGGGAATTATCATTAATTTCTGGTGTATCCTTTCTGTGATTCATTTTTCAAAATAAGCTTGTGCCACGACATCTTTATTATCATCTTTTTAACATGTATATTATAAATTATAAATTATATTTCTTTTCACCTTGCTTTTTTTGTTAACTTTACATTGTAAAAATTACACTTTTCAGTATTAAAAGAGCTCTTCCTTATTTTAAAAATAATAGCTTTGTTGATGTAAAATTAACCTACTGCATGATTAGTCTGTGTAAGTTTGGTTTCTATCAATTCACAGAGTTGTATGATCGTCACTACAATCAATTTTGGAACATTTTCAAAGCTTCCCCCCAAATCCTGTGTTCATTAGCAACCATTCACCATTTCCCCTAATTTCAGCAGCCCTTGGGTACCACCAACCTACTTTGACTCTACTGAGTTGCCTTTTCTGGACCTTTCATACCAGTAGAATTATAGACTCTGTTGTCTTTTTTGACTATCTTATTTCACTTAGCACAATTTCTTCAAAGTCCATCCATGTTGTGCTACATATCAATACTTCATTTATTTTTTTGGTGCTGGGGATCAAACCCAGGGCCTTGTGCATGCAAGGTAAACACTCTATCAACTGAGCTATATAGCCCCAGCCCAGAACTTCATTTATTTTTATTGCTAAGTAATGTTACATTGTGTAGATTACAATACACTTTATTGATTCATTCTTTAATTACTACACACTTGAATTGTTTTGGCTACTATAAGAATTCTTGCTATGAACATTCCTGTTTAAGTTTTTGTAAGGACATGTGTTTTCATTTCTCTTGGATGCATACCTAAGGAATACCTAGTAATTGCTGGATCATATGATAACTCTATGTTTAATATTTTGAGGAGCTGCCAGACTATTTCCCACAATGGCTTAACCATTTTCCAGTTGTACCAACAATTATGATGCTTCTGATTTCTCCACATTCTCATCAACACTTATTATTTATCTGACACCGATGATACTCCTCCTAATGTTATGGGCCAGGACATATGGACAATGACCATATAGACTCTGTTTTACACTGAAACTCCAGTTTACATAAGAAATGCTTCTCCCAGGGAAAGTCCCGCCTCTGTACCCATCAACAGTTGCTTAGCACAGCATGTTTGGCAACACAAAATGGCAGTTCTTATACAATGTAAAAGTGTTTTCTCTTTGGTTCCCATTTTTCTTGGACAATGTACCCTGTCAGGTATTGATTGTCTACATGTTAGTAACTGTTCTTTAACTTGTACTCAACTAGTATGTTTTGACCCACTCTCCCTTCTGCTTATGATTTTACATCTCATGATGTTTGTTTATGGTTTTGAATCATAGCAACAGTCACTTATGATTAATATGGTTTTGGACTAGGAAAGGTGTACTCAAACTCCAGGAGGGGGCTGAAGGGTGAAGATTTGCAGCCTGCCCCTTGGCCTACCAGTTGGTGGATCTGTACCACTGGCTGGTGAACAAAGTTTCCATCTCCTGCTTTAAGATCGACTCAGTGATTTATTGCAATCTCGCCATAACACTAGTAAGTTTAAACTACCATCTTGTGGATTTGATTTTCATTTCCCTGATGTCTGATAATTCCTTATTTTCTTCTTTGTGTGGGTATACCATTAACATACAAGGCGGATCTTATAATCTTTTGCCCTCAGGGGAGCTCATTGACAGACCTGTTAAAGTCGTGATCAGAATACATCACTAGTTCAATTGTATAAATAAAAACAGGGAAGTCCAGCAGGAGAAAAGTGGAAGAGGCTTCTAACTGGGAAGCGAAAGACTTTAAAGAGGGCTTAATCCCAGGGATAGCTTGGAGGGGTGGAGTAGATGCTTTGTGAAGGCAGAAAAGCTTCAAAGAGCTTACACGAGCAATGAGATCCATTTTCTCTCCTCTATATTCACTATTCTTGCTACACCATTTGTAAGTCACTTATGAAAGTGAATCTTTTTTCCTGTACCACCAGTTTTCATTTTTTTCTAAGAATACAGGAGGTCAGGGAAGGACTGGCAGAGACTTCACATTTTCTGTGGTCAGGTTGGCAAGTCCATAAGTGACGGCATAATAAAACAAAACATTGAGTGCCATAATGCCTCTAATATCTTGCACTATATGTCAAGTTGTTCCTATTGGGTGTATAATTACATAATGATCCTCTAGATTTATTTTGCTGGCATCTGACCATAATGAAGTTTATCTTAGATTATTTTCATTGCCTTAATCAGCTTCCAAATTTCTGTTAGGTAAGTCACAAGTTAACTGGCATGTCTACAAGAAGAAGAGTAGGGTAGATTTGTTCCAAGTTTGCTTATGACTGGCTTGGCTGGGGGAAATCTTTATCTGGTCAGGTGCAATCTTGTCTATCTTTCTCAAGGGATCTGTCCAGGAGCCAGGTCTGGACCACTCAGTCCTGAGTTCATTTTGTCACCATCCCAGTTGCCTAGGGGTGACATGAAGAGATCTGATTCCTGGTCTGGTTTCTGAGCCTTGCTCCTGGGACCAGCTATAGGCATGTTTCCAGTTTCTGGTGGTTCTCTGCTCAGTTTAAAGCAGGTATTATTGGGATGGTTGTCGATCCTCAGTTCCTCTGGCTCTGCTGGCCCCTTCAGCCACCAAAATCTCTTCATTTATTCCACAAATTCGTTTTCAAGTTCTTCTAGGATGGTGTCTGCTAATTCCTAATGCAGACACTATTCTCAACCAGAAGGATGTGGAATCTCTTTTATACCTTAGGTTCGTCATAACCCCAGACTTTATAAATGCTTTGATAAGATTGTTCCATTCAAATATATCTTCACTGGAGGTGACCCCCAAAAGCTCATAAACCAGTAATTAAAATGGAATGGGGCCGGGAGCTAGAAGTGTTTGGGGACAGGAGACTTAATGATTTACTTCTCTGTACTATGATTTTTTTTGTTTTTATTTCTTTACTAAGTGTGTGTGTGTGTGTGTGTGTGTGTGTGTATCTGATATATATCAGTCTTGTGAAAATGAAAAAAATCGTTTCACTCTGAATGCTTAGCCTTTCCTTCAGATCAGGTTGACATAAAGACTCTGGGTGACTTTTATCAAGGCCAGCAGCACTTGCCCTTTTCTAAGTTCTTTTCCCTGCAGATGTCAGAGGGGGGAAAAGTACCAAGGAGGACATCCCCTTATTGGAATTACAAACACTGAGTGTTTCCTTGTCTTGGTTATTGTGAGTAATACTGCAATAAAGAGTACAGGTATTTCAGACTGGGGCTGGGGCTCAGCAGTAGAGTGCTCGCCTAGCACGGACGATGTGCTGGGTTGATCTTCAGCACCACATAAAAATAAATAAATAAAATAAAGGTATTGTGTCCAACTACAACTTAAAAAAAAAGTATTTTTTTTAAAAAAAGAATACAGGTATCTCTTATGGATTTTTCCTTCCTTTCTCTCTCTCCCTTTCCCTTCTCCCCTCCCCTTTTGAAAGTACTGGGCTTTAACCCAGGGGTGCTATACCACTGAGCTACATCTTCAGCCTTTTTTACTTCTTCTTTTGAGATGGGATGTCGCTAAGTTGCCCAGGCTGCCCTGAAACTCCTGATCCCCTGGTCTCAGCCTCCCAAATCACTAGGATTACGGGCGAGTGCCACCATGCTCAGCTCAATACTTACTTCGTTTCTTTTGGATTTATATGCAGAAAGAAGTGAGGTTGCTTTGTCATATGGTAGTACTATTTTAAATTTTTTGAGGAACTACCAGATTCTTTGCTGCCAGAGTGGTTGCAGCAATTTGAATTTTCTACCAACATTATACAAAGGTTTCCTTTTCTCCATGGAGATCAATCAATTTTTAAAATATCACTTTTGAAAAAGTAAAACTATGTTTTATTAAATAAAAATATTTCAAGAAATGTCCGATATTTCAAGCAATGTCCCCAGGACATTTGAAAGCCTTTGGTTTCCTCTGCACGACCTGAGCTTCTAGATCTGCACCACAAGGGGGTGCCATTGGATTTTGAATGGGTCACATCACCAGCATTTGGCCAAGCGAAGACCTCACCTCTCTTAATCAGCGGGGGAAGGCTGGGGTGGGGGCACAAAAAGATACAGCTGTGAGATTGAGAGGGTCGTCTGGAGGCTGCCTTTTATTTTCCTAAATCTGAAGGAGGGTTAGGGGAAGGTGAGACCAAGAAATCCTTGTTGTAATCATTACATTTCTAAAACCAGAAAAAAGTATTCAGTGCTTGATTCTTCGGGCCTAAGTCTCTTTTCATAATCAAGAGTGGAAGAGGAAGGAAGTGGAGTGGAAGGAAGTTTACAAGTCAGCTTTCTTGGCTCACCCTCTCCTCAAAGAATCTCACAAAAGTTATGTAGCTTATACCTTAAACCCAGGAAATTGCATGAAAAAAAATCTTTTTTTTTTTTTTTTGGCTGAATTTTGAATATAATTCCTGGAGACTTTCAGACCCAGGTTAAAGACCCTTTGTTGATTGAATTCAGTGAGCCTATTTTACCCAGGAAACACAATTCAGAGAAAGCTTGAGTAGGGATAACTCAAACCCATGGCTTCACTCCTGCTCCAGGGCTCTTTCTAACAAAACTGGACTCTCAGCTGCATTTCATTTGGACTTTTCTCACATCTGCAACCAGTAAGGAGCCAGGTGCCCCAAATCATCCGAAAAGTTGAGTGATGCCTGTCGGGGAAGGGACCTCTGAACTGAACTCTGGGGTTCCACAGAACAGTGAGGAGGTAGCAGGTGCGTCCCCAACCCCTCTCCTCACAGAGTCAGATTTATCTATGTATTTAAGACTAGCCATGGACTTTAAAAACCAGTAGCTAGTTAACAGTCAGAAAAGCTGCTGTTTCTTGATGCTTCTTCTGGGGCCACAACCATTATTCCATTTGTCCTCACGATGGCCCTAGGTAGCTTAGCAGGTGTGCTTTGCTTTGTACCCAGTGCTCAGCTGCTGAGAATTCTGGCCATAATGTCTCACAGATTCCCACCCCCAGAATTGCTCTTGGGACGGAACCATCTACAATGCAGTGGTGGGATTTATGTTTCAGAGCGGTCCTGGGAGAAACCAAGACTAGACTTTACCTGAAACCCCAGCCGTGCTGGCCTCTTTCCCTTCCCTGTCGGGTTTTCCTCACAGGCTTCTCCTGAAGAGCGTGCCCTGAGTAAGTATTTCTAGATTATATACATTTATGTCCCTGTTTTATCCACTCAATATTGTGTTACAGTGATTTTCTTTTAGTTCCGTCTGTGTAAATACAGTTAGGAAAAGAACTACAAGAATCTAATTTCTGAAAGTAGCTTTCTTTTTAGCCTAATGTATTAAATAGGGGGATAGTCATTTGCATTTTTTAAAAAAACTTTTTGTAGTTGTAGATGGACAGAATGCCTTTATCTTATTTGTTTATTTTTATTTTATTTTTTTAATGTATTTTTTTAGTTGTTTTAGGTGGACACAATATCTTTATTTTATTGTTATGTGGTGCTGAGAATCGAAACCAGTGCCTCACGCATGCTAGGCAAGTGCTCTGCCACGGAGCTGCAGACCCAGCCCCAGTCATTTACATTTTTATTATTATAAATTATAAATAAGAATATATTTATGAATTTTTTTCCTGCATTTCAGAGGTTTTTTTTTTTCTTTCTTTTTTTGAGAAGTCCAAGAAATGGAGCACCTGGGTCACAGGTTCTGGTAAACATTGCAAATTTACTTTCAAAACAACTTTACCAATTTATGCTCCTAACTACAGAGCCAATTTTGCAATTTTGAGTCCTCCTGCCAGTAATGAGAATTATTGAAAATCGAAAAAAAAAAAAAAAAGCCCAAGCCCCCTAAATTCGAAGTGAGACAAGCTCATTGCTCCATTAATTTATTTTGATTTATAGTAAAGATGATTTGTTTCCATATATTTATAAGTCATTTGTGTTTCCCATTTGGGGAGTTTCCTGTTTATTTAGGACTTTAATAATAAATTTGCTCAAATTTTTATGTCCATACTGGAAAAATATTATCCTGGTGGTGGACTTGGTTACTAAGCCCTTAATTTAGAGTTATTTATCCTGTCATTTCTCCAGAACATCTTCTACCTGCTCCTTGGCAGAGTGTATGGGGGAAGATCTGAGTCTGAGGAAGTTCTGTTAGTAATTAACATGACCAGATTTACCTCCCTTGCCAGGGACAAGGTGGAACACCTCAAAGAGAGGATTTCTAAACATAAAGTGCAATGAGATAATTTAACAAAATATTTTAAGTGGACTGGAGGCAGAAAGGAAAACAACTTAGTGGAGCCAGAAAATATTCCCACATTTATGAGGAAGCACAACGCACACTCAAAAAGATGACATGGTTCAAAATAAGCACAAGGGTGAGGGCCTCAGGACCCATGTACCTCGAAGGTACTTACAAACACAGACGCCCATGTTAGGTTTGTTTCAGGTTTTGAAAGCGTTTGTCACTTGGTTGTTTACTTATTTCAGAAATAGGGTGACAAGAGAAATAAAATTGCATAGATAATCAACACTGAAAGGCAAGTCAGCCTTTCAGCCAACTTAGAGTAGTGCTATCGTTTGTCTATTTTTATGATTAAAAACTTGGTGCTGACATTTTTCAAGAGACAAGATTAAATTCTGTAGTGAAATTCTTTAAGCTTTGGCTCTAGACAGGGGTGAACTTTATTTGGGAAAATCTGAGATAATAAGCTCCATTAATTCAGAGGTGTAGAAAGAAAGGATCTTGAAATACCCCTCACTTCTCCAGGCACATTATTGAACGTAGCACATTCCTCACAGCAGCTGTTCCAAATCTTTTCCACTTTCCCCAAACCCTCCTAAGTTGTGTGGAGAAGACAGACCCTGGGTGACCTCATCATCCAGGTTCCTCCTCAGCTCCCAACACCCCCAGCTTTCCTCCCATTCAATTCTAAGTTCTTTTAAGATAGTCAGCTTTCTTGGCTTTAGATTCCCCTTCTGCTAACATAAAGCAGAGTGCCTTATTCATGGGAATAGTTCACTAATTAAGACTTTAAAATGAGTGATTGAGCAAAATCAACCTCACAGGGACTCCAGATTTTATCTGCGGTCAGACTGACTAGAGCCAGTTGGCTTGGCTAATGAACTGAGAAGGAGCATGGCAGAGTGCCCCCTACAGCCCTAACTTTGAACCTGGCTCTACCATTCATTAACTGGGTGATCTTGAATAAACTGCTTAATCTCTCTCGTCCTCCCTCCTCATTCCTCAGATGCTTTATCTCTAAAAATGAGGATAATAAAAATTTTTGTCTCACGAAACACTTGGGAGGATTAAATAAAAGCAGAGACTTGGCACAGAATGTGCCACTTAATAAGTGCTCAAAGTAGCCATAATACATATATTTATTGCCATAAATAATCAGTTTGTAAACTGTCTTTGTAATCTCTGTGTCATATGCAGCTGAATCTCAGTTTAAAAAAAAAAGAAAGTAAGGGTTGGGGATATAGTTAAATGACTTAATTAATGTGTATAAGGTCATGTGTTGGATCCCCAGCATTGCAAAGAAAAAAAAATGCAAAAATAAGAAAAGAAAGATGTTGATGGTGATGTGGTGGAAATTGTCTGTCTCTGGTGTCAGGAACTTTCCCCCTTCCCATCTCACTGAGCTCCAGGAGATCATGGTCTCCTTTCTTCCTTTTTGTTTGGGCGGGGTACTGGGGATTGAACTCAGGGGCACTCGACTACTGAGCCACATCCCCAGCCCTGTTTGTATTTTATTTAGAGACACGGTCTCACTGAGTTTCTTAGTGCCTTGCTAAGTTGCTGAGGCTGGCTTTGAACTCGCAATCCTCCTATCTCAGCCTCCAGAGCTGCTGGGGTTACAGGTGTGTGCCACCGTGCCCGGGTCTCCTTTAAGCTTCTAGCAGAACTTAGCTCATGCCTGCCATGGGATTGGATGCATTTAATGTCTGTGCAGCTGAGTTGCTTGAACCCTCCTCATGCCCCTTCTCATTGAATAAACTCCTGACAAGCTGTTTTCTTCTGTACCTGTTTGATCACGTCTTAGAAATCACTTTTATTTTGCAAACAATAAAGCTTTCCCTTTGGCATTCCTGTCAGAATATAATCACAAAGATTTTAAGGCAGAATAATTAATATGTATTCATTATTCATTAGTCTATGCAGTAAACATTTATTAGATGTGTATTGTTTTCTTAAAGAGTACCATGTTGTTTGTTCCCCCCTCTTACTCCTTTAAACACCAGTCAACTCACCTGAGTTTAATTTTCTGAAATTATGTCTGGCTGTGGCGACATCTACTGGTAAAATTGAGCTCTCAAGCAAGGGAATTGTCGGCATCTAGCCTCAAAGTTATTTTGACCATTCTCTTTTTTCCTATATGTAGTCTAGGCAGAGATCCAACTCCACATTGTTTGATGATGAGAATTACTAAACCACTTCATTAAAATGTCTTTCCTGTTAATGATTTCTGAATCTAAAAATCTTTGTTTGAAATACTACTACAATCAGACCAAGTGCAGGGGCAGCCATTTGAAAGGACCGTTTGTGAAACAATGCACAGAATCTTGAGAAGCTATTGCATTAATATAACTTTTTTTTTTTTTCAGAGCTGGGGATGGAACCCTGGGTTATGTCTCCTTAGATGGCTTCTTCGATGTTTTCTAAACCAATCATTGGTAAAAAGGATTGGGATTAGCATGATCAGTTTATAGTCTAATTAAAATTCACCCCAAACATGGTCCTTTCCCTAAGGTTGGGTTGGAGTTACCTTCCCAGAACACATGGCCTGCGAACAAAATTGGGGCTGTTCACGTAAAGCAGAGGGGAGGAGGATGGGTTTGCAAAAGCCTCCAATAGTGTCTATAACCAAGGGAAGGAAGAAAGGAAGGGAAGGGGAGGGGAGGAGTGAAAGGAAGGGAAAGGGAGGGGAGAGGGAAGGAGGGGAGGGGAGGGCAGAGAAGGGCATGGTCATTGGAAATGAAATTTGAGAAATTTGAAAAATACCTGGAAAGGGAAGGTACTGGAGAATGAGATTGATCAAGTTATGGTATGTAGATATGAATATGGCATAATGTATCCCAGTGGTATGTATAATTATAATGCACTAATTAAAAATAATAATAATAAAAAATATCTGAAGCAACTAAAAAAGAAGGGAAACTCCAGGCAGTTAGCTGACTTCAGGGTTTTGAAGACCAAATTCCCCAGAAATGAGTGAGTCCAACCGAATATTATCAACTTTTTATTTTGTCCATTAGAGGGCTTTTTAAAAAATCAACAACACTTACAGTTAAAGTTAATTTCTTGGCAGGGAGTTGTTTTGTTTTTCGCAGTACTGGGCATTGAATGTAGAGGCACTTTACAACATCCCAGTTCTTTTTATTTTTTATTTTGAGACAGGGCCTCTTCCATAATTTGGATGGGCCTCATCCAATCCATTGAATGCTTTGAGAACAAAGACTGAGGGTTTCCCAAACAAGGAGGAATTCTTAAAACGGACATAGAAATTCTCCCTGCCCTGTGGAATTCAGACCCTACTGCAACATGAACTTGTACTTGAACTTCCAGCCTGTCCCACTCTGTTGTGTGAATGTCATAGAGTGGACTGACACAAGCCTGGATAGTACAGCCTCATAGGCACCTGTAGACTACAAACCTGTATCGTTACCATACTGAGTACTACAGGAAATCGTAACAGTGTTATTCTAAACAGGGTTGTTTATGCCAGCGTCACCACAAACACATGAATAATGCTTTGTGGTGTGATGCCGCAGCTATGACCTCTGACATCACTAGGCAACAGGAATTTTTCAGCTCCATTATAATCTTAAGGAACCACCCTGGTATGTGTGTTCAGTCACTGACTGAAACATGGTTATTCTGTAGTGCATGACTGTAGGTTTTGTTTCGCTGGAAAATCCTGACTAACGCAAGGAGTAAAGGTCATCACGTTTTCAACTTACTCTCAATGTTAACTTTTGGGGAATCTGGGTGAAAGGTAATGGGAACTCTTTGTACAACGCTTGCAGTGTTTTCTTTAATTTTGAAATCACATCAAAATTAAAAGTTAGAACGCAAGCAAAGTTTATTCGAAAGCAAATTTGACACACAGCTTTCCTGTCATCCACCTGCATGTAAACTTGGCTAAGTTTCCAAGGTAGCCAACAAAGTCCCATTTAATACATAGTGTAGCTGAAATACCGTGCCCTCCCAAGAGGATTCAAGAGGAAGAACACGACACTGTTTTAATAGTGATTCAATCAATTAAATAAAATTGAATAGTCCGTTTTAATTCTTTTCCTTGGATGGAAAAATGATTGTACAGTTTTTAACATTCAACCACTAATGTGAAAGAGTGGAGAAAACAACAGTTGGTGGGGTGAAGAAAGGATGAAAAGCATTAAAAAAGAAGAAATAAGTGCTCAGGTGTACCTAGAGAGGAAGGAGGAGAGTTTGAGGAAGGATTTGTTTGATTTGATTTATTCAGAAGAAATGTGAGGAGATTTATATCCTGAGGGGATGGAGCTGGGGTTATATCAGACAGAAACAAACTTGTCATACATATGAGTGAGGAAGGGCATTTTATTTTATTTGTTACTAACACTTTTAAAAAGAGTATAACTAGAAGACCCATATAAAGTTGTTAAATTTTACATTTGCCAAGTGAAGCTTAAAAAAAAAAATAGCACATAGCCACTTAGCCACCCAAGCACTGTCTACCCACAATTACCATCGTGTCAGAAAGAGTTAAACTAAAAAATAGACACGGCATAATGTGAACAGAGTAAATTGATCAAAATGTACTCATTTCACCACAGATTGTTTATATGACTCTGGATTTGGGGATGGGTCCTAGTTAAGCACATAAAACAGTTATGTGTCCCCCTGGCAGCCTGTGTGGAGCCCGGGGGGGGGGGGGGGGGCGGTTGTCGAACACAAAGTTTGGATGGATGCCCATCACCCGCTCCTCCATTGTGGCCCTGGCTCTTCCTCAGACTCATTCCCCTTTGTTCTCAGCGTTAATCCAGGTGTGTCCTGATCTGGCTGCAGGCTTCTGGTTTTCCCTCTCCTGAGGAAGCTTATAGGTGGGACCTATGGCATCCACCTCCACTTGTTTTATTAAAATTGCACGTGTATTTGCCAGGTTTATGGGGTTTTTTTCCCCTCTTTTGTTAATTTTCAAACCCACCTATCTCTTCCTGGTTTATGTGGTTTCTTTTTAAAAAAAAACATTTATTTTTTAGTTGTAGATGGACATAATACCTTTATCTTATTTTTACGTGGTGCTGAGGATCAAACCCAGTGCCTCATGCATGCTAGGCAAGTGCTCTACCTCTGAGCCACAAACCCAGTCCCTTTTCTTCTGTTTTGGTCCCATCTATAACTCACTATTGGTCCTCAAGGATTTGTTTGGGTTGTAGAATTTCATCCGCACCTGTTTCTGCTTCTCTGATTCATATTAGGTGGGTCTAGGTGCAGACTTCCTGGTGGGAATAGAGCCATTTCCCTGAACTTCATTTAGGCCCTTCTCTGATCTGTGATCTTTGGGGTGAAGTCCAAGGCAATTCATCTCCTTATATCTATAAAAAAAAAATACTAAAAAGAGCTGTGGGTCAAGCAGAACTGTGTGTGGTCCACCCTGGCCTGTTCTTTACTAGCTATGGGACTTCACACAAATCTCAAAAACTCTACTAAGCCTTATCTTTCTCATTTGTAACACAGGGAAAATAAAAACCTTAAAAGGTTTCCCCAAGGATAAAATGAAAAGCTGTATAAGGAACTTTGACAATGTGCTGGCATATGGCAGGCTCAAAGATGGTGCTGTTGTTATAACTCTCATTTTTTCTCTGCATTTTCCAGATCTGTGCTTCCAAACATGGTAACTGCTACATGTGGCCATCAAGCATTGGAAATGTGGTTGGTCTCAATTGAGACAAGCAGTCAACATGACATATAGTCCAGACTTTGGAGGATTAGTGTGACAAACAGGATGTACAATATCTCATCACTAATTTTTATATTGAAAACATGTTAAAATGGATAACACTGTGGACATATTGGGTTAAATAAAATCTTATTAAAATTAATTTCATTTGTTTTTGCATTATTTAGAATGGCTTCCCTTTCAAAATTACTTATATAGTCTGTACTGTATTTCTGTTGGGCAACACTATTGTAGAATCCTGAGTTTTGTCTGTGAAATAGATCCACAAATTATTGTTGTCCGAAATCTTTCCTTAGAGATCCCTCCTGGATATGATTCCATTGCTCACCCGACTTCCCTCCTGAGGATATCATGTCTTTACCACTTATTTGACCTTAAACATCTGCTTCGTTTTATTTTTCATGTACTTAAAAGATTAAAGATAGGTGTCATCTGGAAAAGGCAGCCCACACATCCCAGCAGATCCCCCAGGGGAGGCACCTCCTCCTCACAGATCACTGTTCAGGGTCAAGTCATGAAGGGAAGAGAAATCTGGCTGCTTGGCATGTAAATAGCAAATATTAGGTACTGATTGAAGTATTCTGGGTGCAAGTAACAGAAATGAATTTTAACTTAATCACAAACAGGCAATTAATTGGAAGGATAGTGAAGACCTCACAGACTTGACAGAAGAGCTTAACAACTGGCTATCAGAGGGGATAGGATCTGGTGAAGTCACAGGAGATACACAGTCAGCACCCATGGTCCATCTTTCTGGGCACTGCCATGGAACTGCTCAGTGGTATACCTTCATCTCATGTAACTCTGTTCAAATTACCAAGAGAGAGAAACCTGACTTTGTTGAGCTCAGGATGGGCCCACCCACTTCTTAGGCTACTTGGGGTAGAATTCTGTATCACCAGCTCCTCCAAAACTATAGGAATTGAGTTTGGGTAGTTTCTCAAAGGAAACAGTTTATGGCAGAAACAATGCTATATGTTCACCAAATTCTGTTTTCTTTTCCTCTCCCTGAGTATAAAAGAAAACCTTATTTTTTAATCTTTTTTTTTCAGTTAGGGTAAAGTGAGTGGGATGTAGGTAAAAGTGAAATTTTCCTTGTCTGTAAAATGTTGACATACTTGGAAGCTGTATGTTTAGTAAGTCAGAATCGTGGAATGGAAGAAGGTGGTGCGTCTGAGGCACCACTTAAAGGAGAGATTCAACAGCCTATCAAGTGGGATGCATTGGTTAGATCCTCAGCACCACATTAAAATAAATAAATAAATGAATAATAAATAAATAAATAAAGGTATTGTGTTCATCTACAACTTAAAAATAAGGAAAAAAATATCCTTTCACCACGTGACTTCCTGTCCTGCATTCTACCCTTAGTAGGGAGGTGGCATTGGTATTGAAAAGGGTAAGTTCTTTGTCAGGATCATTAATGTGAGGAGACTGGAATTTTCTAGGTATGTAACCACATTCGACATCTTTAAACTCCTTTTCTAATAGACCTACCTTCCAAAAGTGGTGAGGATTGAAAGTGACAAAAGACTAAGAAGCCCCAGGCCTGGATGGGACTTATAAATGCATTTCCTCTCCCAGAAAAAACTGCTTCACTTGCTGTGGAATGGCAGACATTTTTCTCAGGGCCACTTAAAGGAGTCTTAGAGAATATATTCCTTCCTGTTAAAAATGCTGAGAGCCAGGAACCTGTAATCCCAGTGACTTGGGAAGTTGAGGCAGGAATATAACAAGTTCAAAGCCAGCCTCAGCAACTCAGTTAGGTCCTGTCTCAAAATAAAAATTTAAAAGGGCTGAGGACGGGCTCAGTTGTTAAGTGCCCCTGGCTTCAATTCCCAGTACAAAAAAAAAAAAAAAAAAAAAAAACAAAACAAGAAAAAAAAGCTGAAACTTGTCTTTTTGTATTTTCTTCAATCACAGAGCATGTGAGAATCCAGGTCTGGTCTGTAGACTGGCTGAGGCAGGAGAGGAGCCAGTAAAAGAAATCAGAAAATTGAGCGGGTGATAGACCAGATGATAGCGGTGAACATCTCTGTGTGCACACGTCTCTACCTCTGCATCTCTTTTACCCTTTTTCTTTCTTGTTCCTTTTTTAAAAATCAAATCACCTTTTAATTGTGTTCCATTGATTTTATTTTTTATTTTATTTTTGATTACGTTAAATACCCACTTTCAAAATTCAAGATAAGAAGGAGACTTTGTGAACAAGGTTCCCTCTTACTCTGCCCTTCAGCTGCCAGGTTCCTCTCCCCAAAGGCAGCCAGTATCAACAGCTTCCTGTATATCCTCCTGAGATATTCCCTTCTTATACAAATGAACATATACTCTACCATGATATGAATCTTGTTTTTCTCACTTAGAAATATTGCAGATTATTCCATACCCATGCATGGAAAACTTCCTGTTCTCAATTTATTTTAAAATGCTTTTTATGTGGGCTGGGGTTATGGCTCAGTGGCAGAGTGCTTGCCTAGCATGTGTGAGGCACTGGGTTTGATTCTCAGCACTGCATATAAATAAATAAAACAAAGGTCCATTGACAACTAAAAAAAATAAAAATTAAAAATTAAAAAAATGCTTTTTATGTTATTTTATGTAGGTACCATGACTTACCTAACCAGTACCCTACTGAAGAACATTCAGGTGAGTTCCGGTTTTTTTGCTATTACAAATAAGGCTGTGGTGAATGATCTCGCACATGCCATTTTGTACTTAAGCAAGTGTACCTGTAAGATCAATTCTTCAAATGGAATTTCTGGGTTTTAAAAGAGTATGTGCATGTGTGAATTTGATAGATGCTGCTAAATTACCCTTCATAGAAGTTTTACCAATGTATACTGTAAAGTATTAAAGTCTGACTTTCTAAAATTCACAAAAGAACCACAACATATAAATAGGATGTAACAGTGACAACTTACTCTGACCCAGTGGCCATGTGCCAGTTGGACTGCTTGGGTTTTATTGGCTATCTTTTGGGGTGGGAAATTTGAAACTCTTTTGTAGATTAAGAGTTGTTTAGTTTCACAATTCTAAAGTAAAACATCACGTTAAGGATGTTTCTAACAAATCAAGTGTTATTTACTAGCTGTGTTTCAGACTGTCAGAACATCATGATGAAGTTAGGTTTGGTGATGGGTTTATGCTTTCAATATTTCAAACTGAATATATATGTGTATATGTATATACAGGTACGTTTTGTTTGTTTGTTTTTTTAATGTTGTGATCAAAGTTGGAGCCTCACAGGCTGGGAAAATGTTCTACCACTGAACTACATCCCCAGCCCCTAAAATATCTATTTAATCTGTGGTTCTCAAACTTTTATTCTTTGACTCCCTTATTCTCTGAAATATTACTGAAGACTCCAAAGTACTTCTGTTTATACTGGTTAAATATATATATGTATTTACCATATTTGAAAGCAAAATTGAAATTTAAAAATGATTTCCATTACATGTCAACATAAATAACATTTTTGTGAAAATTAACTATTTTCCAAAACAATTAGTGAGAAGAGTGGTATTTTTAATACACACACACACTGCAAATCTGGCTTAATAGATGACAAATGGATTCCTCTGTCTGCTCTTCTGTATTTGAGTTGTAATATCACATGTCTTATAGCCTCTGGAAAATTCTACTGCATTCTCATGAGAGAATGAGAGACAGACTACTAACATTCTTAATATTATTATTAACATATTTTCATATTGTTAACCTCTGAAAGGATTCAAAGACATCTTTAAACTACAATTTGAGAACAGCTGGTATAGATTAGTTTTATGATGTTTTATTGTTCTTATCCTCTAAATATTTAATTTTTGCTAAATTTATTTGTCATAGGCCAAGAGGCCTGCGAAACTGTTCAGAATTTTTGTTGATTTTCTTCTATGTTGAAGTGTTTGCTTTATGTAATTGTGATCATGTATAATTGGGTACATAAACATATTCAAGGCAGTTATGTTTCTTATACTTTTATTTATTTTTTTTAGTAGTTTAAAACAATAACAATCTTTTTTCTCTCTTATAAATGTGAAGTTTGAGCAGAGCTCAGGAGATAGAGGTGGCTCATCTCTGCTCCACACAGCATTAGTTGGGGCAGCTCACCTGAGGGCTGAAGAATCCATTCCCAACATGCACACTCACATGGTTGGCATGTTGGTGCAGGCTGTCAGCTGGAGTGCAGATGGGTCCAAGTGCTGGGAACCTCCATTCCTCTCCGTGTAGGTCTCTCCACCTGGCCTAGGCCTAGGCTTCTTCACAGCAATGTGGCTGGGTTTCCAGGGGGAACATTGCAAGAAAGAAAAGGTTAGTCTTTTCCAAATTAAGGTGCTTAAAGTTCAGTTCTAATATTAACATGGTAACGTTTGTTTCAGAAAACCTCAAATATAGTTGTACCATTAGTTTCTATCTCTTTGGTATGTTTTTGACACAGAGAAAGCTTAACCCATAAATCATAGCCAAGTATATTCAGAACAAATGGTCAGGTATTTACATCCTCAGGTACAGGCTCCTGGCTGGTGATGCACTCCCTGGCCCTGGGCTTTCAGTTCCCAACTGCTGCACCATGGTGTTCCCTGGCATGGTACCTTGATGCTGCACTGTTCACTTGAACACGTTTTCTCCTGCCCAGGTCCACTCTGTTCGAATGTGGATCTATGCTTTCTTGACCCCAGCCTGGCAACTCCTCATGAATAGGGGCTAAGTTATTTGCCTGATGGTTAGCTGGCTGGAGTTTCTCTTGGATGGTTACCAATGATGAAAGTTTAGTACAAAAGACCTTGGTTCTTTCCCTGAGTAGTGCTATTTCCTGAACTCAGTGGAACCTCTCTCTGTGGAACTGGGCTGCTATGGTATAACCTTTCTTGCTCTGCCTCAATACCAGATATGCCTGTTTACCCCTCTACCATAAATTGCACCCCCCTACCCCAATTTCCAGGAGGTGATGGGCAGTGCCAAGGTTCATGAGCTGTGAAGTTCTGCTCCAAACTTATTGTTCAAATAGGCTAAAATTTGGATAGGTCTGACTTTGTGCATTACAGGGAATCCCTAGTAAGGCATCTTGCAAACATTATAGGTAAGTATGCTAGCTATATTTATTGAGGTAAGGCACCAAAAGAGCCATAAAAAGCATGCATGGGATAGAACTCAGGTTTCATGTGCCCAAACGACACAATAACCAATTTCTAATGCCCACTGCCGACCACAGATCCATACACAGATCTGGGGTGTTATCAAGGAAATCTTTCTTATCACTAGATTACTCTCAAGAAGCTAATTAATATTTGGGGGAACAGAGAAGAGGCCTGAAGAATCATCAGAGGGAAGAGAATAGTGCATGGGAAACACAAATAATCAGACCCATTGCCCCACTCAGAGCCAAGCACAACTCCCACAGAGAACTAGCCAACTGGTGACATGGCAACACCTATGCATAAACTAAAAGGAGCAGTGGCATGCAGCAGTTCTCCATGACCCAACTGGCCAGGAAATAAAAGCTACCCAATAACAGAATTCTGTGCTTGGAGTCAAGTGGGTTTGCATTCTGACATGGTGAGGCTGTTCACCATACCCAGGGTAGACATCATTTTGAAGAGGAGAGTGAATGCTTAGCACTACAGTATTAACCACAGTTCAGTACTCCATGTTTTTGTCCTTTTGGTCTACAAGTCTATGGCACTCACTTGTAGGATGGCTTAGGTGAGTACTGTATTTCTGTGTAACAAATGAGGAAAACAGGCCCAGGTACATTAAGTGAGTGCCTGATGATTGGAAAAAGACAAAATCACACTCAAGGCTTTACTCCTAATCCGGTGCTTTGACCACTGCTCCAAGGTGGATTATGTGGGTGAGAAGCTGGAGACAGTGGAACAAACAAAGCTCTGGCAGAGCCACTGCCAGAGGCTGACAGACTTCACAAGGCAAATAACAGAAGGGGAGGAAAGCAGGGGAACCACAGAGGGAGGATGCTACTGACAGATGTGAGAGTTGGTGGGAAGACTGGCACAAGTATCAAGTTTGTGTTGGGAGGAGGGAAATCAGGGTGGAGAAGTGGGAGCAGGGCCAGATGAATCACTTGGATGTGAGGGTGGGCAGAAGGCACCACTGTGGTTTCATGAGAACCAGAGTAACAATCAAAGTGGGGCTTGGGGAGATTAATCTAGCCTGGACACAGGATCAGAGTGGAAGAGTTGAAAGCAGGCAACCCAATTAGGGCACTGTTGTGACAAATCAGGGCTGGGGTAAGTCTTAGACGATGATGGAAATGGCCAAGGAAATAATAAGGAAACAATGAATTCACAAGACAAAAATAAGATATCCCAGGATTTAGTAACAGATCAGCCATGAGAACAAAAAGTACAGAGTTTAAAACTGCTACAACCTCTGAGGGTCTAGAAAAATAAAGGGCTTATTAGAACAGAAAATTGGTGCCTTTATTTTAGAGATGTCAGAGTTGAAGTGACAGTGGAAGACGGACAGATAAACAACTTGAAATTTGAGATTACATGCCAGCTATATAGCTAAAGGTCAATCTTCTACAGAGAAGGACTTTTGAAGCATATGATGAAAATGAGAAATGTTATTTTACATACAAAATTTTCTATAATCATGAAAATCAACATATAGCTTTCTTTCATATGATTTTATTGCTTTCATATGATTTTATTATTTATAAAAACAAGTTATGAAAAATATTTTCCTTTTAGAGATATAGAAACTACAATCTTTGCAAAAATTACACACCTATAATTGTTACAACACATAGCCTTGTATACACCTTGGACATTAGAAGTATTTAAGAATCATACCCTGTAAAAGTTGGGAGAAGAAATGTTTTATTTAACTTTAGTCATATATGGTGTCATTCAAGTACTAAAGCCACACTGTTGAAATAAAACATGTCTCTAGAATATAGGTCCAAAGGGATTTAACTTTCAAGATCCTATAGATTCTTTTATTGTGCAAGGTAGAAAATGGAATTAATCCATCTTAGGTAGCTCCAGGTGTGGTTCATTTTCCCTATTTTTTTTTTTCATGAAACTAATGTAGGGGGAGGCCATGGAAACCCATCTTGGGCAGATCTCCTCTCTGTCATCTCTAATCTATGGAGCATGGCTCCTACATGATGATTTCTAAGATACTTTTGAGCTCAAAAATGCTCAGATTCTTTAATTATCCATGGTACTTTTAAAATGATACTTTCACAAGTCTTAATTCCAATATTGCATGTTAGGTAAAAGTTGATTGAGCTGACTCACCTAAAGAGAGACTTCATTTAGCATTTGTCAGGTGAAAAGCATTAGTTAACCAGATATCCAAAAGCCTAAAGTTCCCTTTTAGAATTACTGGAAAAGGTCTTTTCTCACCAAAGCATAAATCCCAGAAGTCAAAATTCCTTTCTTTGGAAGAATTGTAATGAGAGGGTGGGAAAAAACCTTTAGCCTTTCTACTCAACAGCTTAAGATAATGATAGATGATGTATCTGACACAGTAAGCATTGGAGGACACTAAAGGTTCATGTGCATGTATTTCCTATATTGGGACTAACCTGCCATGCTTTCCTAGATGCCCAATTCTTTCTTCAACTGGAGAATATTGGCTGGAAGATGCTCCAGATAAAAAAATGTATTCTTTGAATTCATGATGTATCGTGGTGCAGCTTGATAGTTAACATCATGCTGAAACACTAGAAGTTACCAGTGATTTTTTTTTCTATGTAAGAAACTATAAAAGTCAATGAACTGTGGGGTTCACAGGTCATTACATTTAATATATAGCATAAGCATTATTACATATAATCTCATAAAGGAAAAAAGACTAAGTTTAATAGTAGAACTGGATTTTCAAAAGTTACTTAAAGTCTATAGTCCTAAGACAGTGATTCAGTAGGTAAGGGAGATACCTATTAGGATAAACCTAATGAAACTGAGTGTTGTAATTTAAATGGTAAAATCTTGGCAATATTATAAGTTTCAACCTAATAAGATCCTGAGAAAATTTTATTTGGCATCACACTATAAATTCAAGGAGAATTTATAGAAAAATCACATCTCAAGTGAGAAGAAAACACTTCAGGATAGAAGTGTGCACACTGATCATGCCAAGATTTTGCTCTTGTGATTTAAAGACTGGAAATAGTGCAGTGTCAAAAAAAAATAATGCAATGTCAAAAAACAAAAAAGAGGACAGAATTATAAAATGATATCTACAGTTGCTAATGCCACTGAAACAGAAAATTACTGACCAAATCTGGTCATTTAAAGACTTTTTAGAGGTTACATATAAAAACTCCACCATCAAAATGAAAAGGCACAAATGAGTTAAAAGTATGATTGGTAATCATTTATAAAATCCTCAAAAATAAGGCCAATTCATTTGACTATTAATACCAATAAGTAGGCACCTATACCAAACTTCAGCTTTGGCATCCTAAATGGAATTATGTTGCAAATGAATTGTTAACATAATACTAATGATAGCAGCATTATCAATAAGTTTCTTAGGCTCTACACAGCTAAAATAATTTCTAAAATTTCCCCACTCAAATCCCATCAGTACCAAAAATATGTTTAAAAATTATATATTATTAAGAGTCATAAAATTTTTTGCAGTTTTTCTTCAAATAATGAGCTCTCTTCTCATCAAGGCCACCTCAACAACAGCAAAAACAAAACAGAAAACTACCAAAAAATTTTGCTAGACTACCCAGGCTAGCTATTCTTAATTAAAGACATACCATATCCAAAAATGGTACTTTATTTATGAAATTTATTAAATATAATCAATCAATAATTGCAAATTTCCGTGTGTGTGTGTATTTGAAATGGTTGATGGTGTACTTGAAAAAAATATCAATTTCAGCAATGATGCTTCATTTGGAACTCTGGAACCATCTACGAATGGCTGCTCCAGCACTACTGGCTACTACACAGAAAGCACCACCCACTGTCCACCAGCTTGGTATGTCATTAAAGAAAATAATCTGAAAGATAAAAGCAAAGACCACATCCATTGTCTTCATTAGTGATACGGGTCCTGCATTTTCTATTTGAAGTGCTTTTGTGATAAATACCTGACCCCCCAAACCAAAGAACCCAATGAGTATAAGAAATAGCCTGTCCAAGCCACAGTAAGGCAGACTCCATTCTCCTATTACAAAGAGGACGATGATGCTTTCAGTGAGGCCAAGTACGACATAATACCAAATGCTCAGAAAGTAGTCCACAGATTTTCCCATTTTTCTTAGGATAACTAGAGTCAACGCAGCAAACACGGCATGTCCGATTGCCGCAATCATTCCCTTAAGGTGGACTGAATAGCTTTCTTCCATCCCCGAAGTGTCGGAACCAAACAAAAATGGTGGTCTCACGATAAGGATCACTCCAGTGATTGTGAACAAGGTGAAGAAAGCATCCCAAAGGCTATACTTTTCCTTGAGAAATATCCAAGCAAATAGAGATGTAAACACTGGGCAGCTAAACGTGATAACTGTGGCATCTGCGAGGGACGTTGTCTGGAAAGCATAGTATATAAGGATCATGGCGGTAGAACCAAGGACTCCTCTGAGAATGAGGAAAATTCGTTGACCTTTTGGACCTATAAACCCAGTTCTGTAAATTCAAATGAAGAAATGCATATTAAGTGAACTTGGTATTTGTTTTTCAAGCAAAATGTGTAAACATTTCAAAAGTACTAAATATCAAAAGGGAATAATAAATTAATCATAATATCTGCCACTGAATATTATATACCTTTAAAAAATGTTTTCTAAGTATAGCTAATGACATTAAAAGTGTTCACAGTACAAGCAAAAATAGCATACAAGAATCTCATAAACAATATAAATCAGTAAATATAGATATTATACATACATCTATAATTTTTATGTTTGCAAAAAAGATAAAAAGGAAAATAGGTTGGATGTTAACAGTTATACCTTAGCAGGTAGACTCATAATTTTCCTTATTTTCTCCAAATTTTTTATGATGAAAATGTGTCATTTTTATAATAAATATAATTTCAAATTTTATTAGCACTGTAAAAGGAAATTTGATCCTAGCGAATGTGCATTCTCAATCTCATGAGTTTTTCTATAAAAGTTGAAGGAAAGTGAAAATTTACTTTAGCCACTGAATGTGAAACAACTTTTTGTTATCCTCATGACAAAAGAGTTAAAATACATTACAAAAGCATGTGTAGTATTTGGATAATATCCGGACAGCTCTGGATATTCAGAGTTAGAAATCAAAGAGTGGCCACCCTCAGCCCATTTTTTGAAAAGCCAGGAGTTAGTCTTCTGTGATAGTGAAACATAAAATGTGTCAAAACAGATTAGGGCCAAAGATTTTAAGAAAACTCTTGTGACAATATTTTCATCCCAAAATGGAGAAGGTGGTTATGTTAGGCTCAGAGTTCTGTTGCCACTAGTACAAATTTCTTATCTTATCATCATTTATTTTCTTAAGTTATCAAGAGTTGCACATATTCACACTGGAAATCCCGATAACATTTATCTTAGTAGATTTTCACTTTTTGTGACAATTCCTCACTCAAGACATGGAGTGAAACTCTTCTAAGTGAATTGGTATCATGTTAGGAGACACAAGGAGACTTAGGTGGCAAACGGGTAAAGATTTTAATTTGGGGTTTAAGCATCTCTGCCCATAGACAGGGAGAGCCAGGCAGCCAGCTAATAGGGACCCACTGGCCTCTCTCCCAGGGTTCAAAGTACACTGGGGTGTGTGTAGGTTATAACAACCTGAGAGGGCATGATCTAACCCTGGGGAGAGTGGGGGATTCCACAGGGAAGCCAAAGAGGTATTGGCAGGGATGGAGGGATGTGGGGGGAACAGTGAGGGGACAATAAATATAGTGTTCATATACTGTTATGTTCTACATACACAAAGCACTCTGACCTAGAATAAATCTTACTTGACTCTTGCAACCACCTTGCAGGGCAGAACACAGAGTATCATTCCAAAGGAGGAAGCTGAATACGAAAGTTGCCAGAAAGACCTTGTTCAAGGTTATCCTTATCCTTATCGCTTTCTGGGGAAGACCTAAGTCTTAAACTACTATGGCCTTGTGCCTACCCTGGTAAGAGAGCAGCCTGTTTCATTTAAAGAAACCTCTGACTCTAGGAGACACCACTACTTCCTTACCTTTACTTTTTTCCTTCCAAATACTAGTGATGCCAAAGGGAAGAAGGGAAGGTGGTACAAGGTGAGGGGAATTATATAGGGAAAGCTTTATTTTCAAAGCGGGGTGGTGGTGGTGAATGACTCTCCTCCTTTTGTGGACATGTGGTAAGCGCTTACAACAGCATCTTGTGTGGATAGATTCATGTGCCTTTTCACTTATCAGAGCTAAGGGGTATAGAAACTGGTAAATCTATGATAAAGCAGATACTGTAGAGAAAATAAGGCAGGTCAAAAGATTGACACACATTTATTAATAGCTTCTACTTTGCAGCTTTAAGAAATACTTACTTTCTGTATATTAAGCAAGGGATAATAACTAGCATTTGGAGCACACACCGAAATGCACTAATTTCTACAGCATGGACGTCTTGTACTTTTTTAACAAATAAAGAGGCCACTGAGAAAAGGAAGGCAGACAATAATGTGTAAAACAAGCCAAGTCCAGGACAGGGTGCTTTCTTCTTGGCTTCTGAAAAAGATTAAATTCTGGTTAGTCCTTGCTTCCAAGTGTACTTTTTTTTTTTTTTAATCATTTGCACTTAAAAATTGAGAAAAATGGAACTGTGTCAATGGCTAACAGACTACAAATACTTCCTTCTAAGCATATCCATTTTTTGGACCTGTACCATTTCCCCCATCAATTATGAAGAACCCCTAGATAAGGGCAACAATTTAAACCATTTAAAAAATACTGTTTCACCCTATAAAATGGATTTCCTTTGGCTTACTGAAGAATCACCCTCTCTTACAAGTCACGAAGCAAAAAGCTTGCCAAGGCAGCGAGAGAAATCTTCAAGAAACACTTGTCAAGATGGAAGTGAAAAATACTTCCCCTCTTACTAGTGAACCTGGCTTTTTGAAGAAAGTGTTCTTTTCTGGAAAACAGTTAATAACAGGGTTATCTGATCATTTGTTGATTTGGTGAGCCTGTGAGCTCCTCCAGGGCTAGGAGCTCAGCTATCCTGTCCCTGCCTGGCAGATGGAAGACCCTGAATAAATATTTGGTGAAATCAAAGAATCTGAGGGAACTTCACAAAAGACTTAAGAGTCTAACGTGACTGGCAACAACATAACATGGGAAGGTTCTCTGTTGTGGAATCCTGAACTGTAAATCACATATGTAACATGGTTCACAACTCATCTTTCCAGTTGAGGGCAGGGGCTGCAGGGTCCCCAGTGCCCTCTGACTCCCAGGAGTTTTGCAGAGACTCACTTCATCTAATCCTTATTTCTTGGCTTCATCTGAACCAGGAAACTTGTGCTTTCTCCAGAGCATCCAGTGTTCAATCTGCTAATGACAATCTGTGTTTAGCCCCTTCCTGTCTTAGTTTCCTATCACAGGAGTAGAACCTGCTTTCACTGTCACTCCTTGGTCAATGAAAGCAAACAGAGCAGGGCAAGCAGAACACTCCCTAAAAGACCACACACTGAGGACAAGAAGGAAATACAACTGACTGTTGTCAGTTAAGAGCACACTGAACATGATGAGTATGTGAACATGCAGAATTTGCTGGAAAGCTAGGATTATCATTTCAATCTATGAAGGTACAATGTGTTACTCAGCTATAGAACCCTATTGCATAACAATGTTTTTTTTTTAAATGTCCTTCTCAACATCCTCATGTCAGTTAGATACCTTTGCCCACAAGTGACTAAAAATCAAGACCAAAGTGTGATGTTGCAGTCCTTCCAGGGTCACTGTACAGCCCGACCTTTGTAGTCAAAGATACCCTTCTCATCAGAGACCGACACTCTTCCTCTTCTGCACATCTGGAGAGACTGCTTTGAAGCTAGCAACCATCAACCCTTAGAGGTGCCAGAACCTTCTATGTTCTGTTCTATCCCTACATGTTCAAATAGTGCAGAAGTGAACTGCATATGCCCACTCAGGCCATGAGAAGGAAGTTTTAGAGGACTTCCAAGTTAAGTACCACAAAAAGCATGCCTTGCCTGTGGTCAGCCTTGGAGTTTAACTTCTGAAATTTCAGAATTCAGATCCAAATAAAACAGTTTTTCTTAAAAGCAACCCAGCCCATAATACATAGAAACTGTACCCTCAGAACAGAATGAGAAGGTCAAGGACAGAAAACATCTCCCTGCTCTATAATTCAAGGATGTCCTCCAACCTAAACTTGTCAATTTTTCTCCAGGAAAATTTCAGTTTAACATGATATTTAACTGTTCTAAAAGGTAATTTTACACCCTTGGCTCTAATGTTCTTTCCCTTTAAAACACATACACACCCTTTTTCTTTAAACCTATAAATACTTAAGGCTCATGTTTCCCGATTGGACAGGACAGATGTTAGAAGGCCTAGCTGAATCTGATTATTTGTTAATGAAGGTGAGGGATGAGGGTGAGAAACGGGTATACTCAGGCAAACCTCAGTCTTTTACTGAATAATAATTTTAATTCTGTCAATGGAGATGAGCAACAGGGTGGGATAACCCAGAGAGGTGTGTGCTCATGTAATGTATTTCCATGAGCACATGGAACATATCCAATAGTGGCAACCCTAAATAATTCAAATTAAGTAAGTGTAATTTCCCAAAGGAAACTGAAAATTTGCTCAGCTCTTTGAGCCTCTGCTTTAAACTGATGATCACAAATCTGGTTGGGATTTAGAATCCCCTGAGTAACTTTAAAAAACTCAATTCCCAAGCCCCACCCCAGACCCACTGAAACAGAATCTCTGGGGCTGTAAAAGCTCCATTATTTGAGGACCACTACTGGTCAACAGAACTCACTCCTTCCAGGAAGACACAAGGCCCAGTACTAAGCTAACTTCTCCCTGCTTCAGCCTAAGATCTACATTATTCCTGAAGAAAGCAAAAAGATCTCTCAGGACAGCTGTATACTGTCTGCTAGGGTCATGCAAGAATGTAAGAAAAATGGGTAAGAATTCTAACCTGAACTTGAACACCAACATTGTTAAGATAACTACTTAGATAGAGTCTAAAAAGGAGACTGTCAAAAAGTTCCATGACAACAGTTTAGTGGTTTAAAGTACTTTTTCCGGCAATCTTCTTTTCAGATTGTTATCTGATTGCCTTACAATGACTATTACTAAGTCTTATTGTTAGGAATTTTCTTTGAAGTTAAAAGACACCACAAGATTCTTAGGTGTGCTCAACACAGGTTTGTCATTTTGCCATGTGCTAAGTATTCCTTGTTGATTCATAAAGAGGAAATGTTCATGACTTTGCAAGGATTGACTTAGGATTTATGGCATTTAGCCACTGGCTGATAAGGTGAGAAACTGATCTCTTCAAGAGCTGCACACTGACCAATTTGAGGTAACCTGGCTCTAGAGGTACCAGTGCTTGTATAAATGACCAAAAATCAGACAAGTTTCTATGAGCACTTAAGGAAGAAATGGAGCAAGAATTATCTTTCAGGGCTTGTCTCTCTAAATTGGGCAAAGTGCATACAGTGAGGAGGTAAAATTGAGGCAAAATTAAGATAAAGGAGGTAAAATTAAGAGACATAGAAATCCAAGGTCACGTTTAAGGGAGGAGATCCAGGAGATCTGGTGATGCAAACATTATAACTTGGTCTTAAAAGGAGACCTCACTATGTTTCCTTCTAGGAAGCTGTGCCAGTGGAAAGGGCCTTTGGCAAGCTGGGATCCTAAAACTGGTGCTGCTCAGACCTGCAGTGTTTCACACAGACAGACCTTGGAAGAAAAACAAAAACAAAACAAACAAAACCCTCCCCAAACCCTCAATTTCATGGAACTCACTTTCTTTCTTTGTCAGAGACCAAGGGTTGTCACAGGGTAGAGGGGGTTGGGGTGCGGAAGGGGTTTCCTGTCTTTGAGGACTTTCCTTGACAGGGAGTTTTGCATAAGTTGCTAAAAAGTCCTCCTATTCTCCAAAGGTTAAGCACCAATGGTCCTACTCAACTTTGCCTTTCCAAGAGTCTAAGATTCTGGGACAAACACATTTTTGGAGCAGACATGCTTTTCAACTTCCTCTTCGAGGAGTCGGGTTTAGGACCGAGATAAGTTTTTGAGGGTCAGCTTTCTTCTAACCTCGGCCTTGGCCTTGGCCTCTCTCGCTAACCTCCCACCTTCAACTTCCTCGGGGAGGGCACAACAAACAGCAATCTGACTCCAAGGTCCTGCCAGCAACACTAATTACAGGAGGAGCCTTAGAATCCGCAAAGGGTTGCGAACACAATCAGAAACTTTCTCCAGTCTTGGCGCCGGCGGGGGCACGGAGGGGCTTGTGCTTTGCAGCCCCCCAGGTGACAGCTCGACGGTCTTCCCGGGCGCTGGGCGGAATGCTGAGGGAGGCGCGGTGGTCACTGTACCCTGTCTGCGGAGACCCCAGCCCCAGCCCGCCGGCCCCCGCCCGGCCCCCAGGTGAGACCCGCGCCCGGGCCGCACGCGCACTCACCGGGCTCCGCGCGAGAGCAGCACGGCGAGGATCTGCAGAGCCAGCATCTGCCGCCTCCGGGCGCCCCGGCTGCCTCGGCGTCCGCAGGCTCCTCGCTGGCGTTCGAAGGCGCGTGGTCGGTCAGCTGCAGCCCAGACTCCGGGAGCTCGGCAGGCTCCCCGGCGCGCTCCTGGGCGCTCTCTTGGGGCCCCATCTCGTGGCCCACGCTCTCCCGGCGGCCGGCGCGCCGTCTGGCGCCGACAGCAGCCGCTCGGCTGCCCTGTTCTTCCGGCCGGCGGTGGCGCTCGTGCGCATGCGCGCGCGCCCTCCCCACTCCCCTGCTCCCTTGGGACGGCGCTTCTGTCCTCCGCCGCCCTCTCGAGTGCTTCTCCCGGAGCTTCTTGCCCAGGGGCAGATCCGCCGCCTCCCTGGTGGGGCTGCGGTCAGGCTAGACGGGCCAGCGGCTTGGGACCATCCTTCCCAGGGCACACTGGTCCTCTCTCTGTCTTTGCACAGACAGGGAGGGACGCTGGGTTTCCAGCCCTGGCGCCGCGGGTCCCTGTGACCTTCTCTTGAGGTTCAGACATTGAGTATTTATGTATTGGTGTGGCACCGCGTTCCGCACCTTTGGGATACCCTGGAGACTGCAGAGCACTGTGCCTGTCTTTAACCCACCAGGGGCTTGTTGTCTGTTTCTCTGTTGTCTCATTGCTATTTTACTGGTTTGGGAAGTAATGTGTAATCATTGGGAAAAATATATAAGGCGAAGCAGAACTCATTTAGGTGCTTTTTGCAATAGTTAGGACACAACACATTATTAATCTGTTTTGTTTTGTTTTGTTTTGTTAACTAAGGCATCCTGATTGAGTCAAATGTAAGATACAAATTATCTAGTAAAATCAAAGATACATGTCATTTGACCTCAGGATTCACTAAAGTCCCTTTATGCTGGTGTCTCTCTCTCTCTCTCTCTCTCTCTCTCTCTCTCTCTCTCTCTCTCTCTGTGTGTGCGCGCGCGCGCGCGCGCGCGCGCGTGCGTGTGTGTTGGGTTGCAGGGGTGGTACTGGGGATTGAACACAAAGACGCTTTACCACTGAGCTACATCCTCAGCCCTTTTTATTTTTTTAATTTTAAGACAGGGTCTCACTAAGTTGCTTAGAGTCTCTTTATATTGCTGAGGCTGGCATGGAACTTGTGATTTTCCTGCCTCAGCCTCCTGAGCCTCTAGGATTACAGGCATGCACTGCTGCAGCTGGTCTCTTTATGTTTTTTCATTCCTTTGCTTGCTCTAAATGTGACAGGACATTCTCTGGGCAAAGATGAAGGTGTGTAAGCCATTCTAGGTCCAGTCTACCAAACAAGAGAGTGAGGTTTGCCTTTTTTCAGACATCCCCACAAATGGAAACAGTACTAGACTCTAGGAATCCTACATTCTGGCTTGAGTGTGTGACCTCAGACAGTCACAACTGTACCCCTTGAAGCCTTGATTAATATCCTTTATCAAATAGAGATGAAATATTTCTCTTCCTACTTTACAGAGTTGCTCTGCAAATAAAATGTCATTAACAGCCCCTGGAAAACATTTTACTGGAATATCAAGATGTATTTTTACCTAGGGTGAACATACAGTTTGTCCTTCAAACTGGAACTTCTTTTTTTAAGATTAAAAGGGTGAGCTCTTTTAAAACTTATGAGGACAATAGGCATAAACTGGGACTGTCCTAGGCAAACTGGGACAAATGGCCACCTGAATTCTAGCTAGATTAATATATATCATTGCCATGTCTGGAAAAAGAAGTTAAGGCTGATCAAAAATATATGCAACTGGGCTGGGGCTATAGCTCAGTGGTAGACAGCCTGCTTGCACGTGTGAGGCACTGGGTTGGATCCTCAGCACCACATAGAAATAAAAATAAATAAAGATATTGTGTCCATCTACATCTTAAAAAATTTAAAAAATATATGCAACAGCTTTTGTTGTTGTTGCAGGGAGGGAGGGTTAGGGTGGTAGATCATGAATATGAAGGAACAACCAAAAAGTTTCTCCAAATATCAGGAAAGTCCGGTGCAGTTTCACAGTTGCATTCTAGGATGTAGATGTGAGGAGAGTCTGAAGAATCTCCCTCTTCAAATGATGAAGATGGTGGCTAGGGAGTGTGAAGAGGAAGAAAGGAAGTGCCTAATGTGTAAGGCCCTGGGTGCCATCCCCAACAACCTGCCCCCCCTCCAAAAAAAAAGAAAGAAAAAGAAAAAAGTGTGATGAATTGAGAAAGTGTCCTGACCTCTTCATTTTCAATGTCATCCTTAAAAAAGGAGAAGAATAAAAAAAGAAGGAAAGTACCATTGTGACTAAAATTTGGAGGCATAATTTCAGTGTTACAGTTTCTTTCCTTTAACTTTCTCCCCTTTCATTGCTGACCTTGAGAAATGAATAGTATCAGTCATATTCATTCTCCCATCTTAGCTAATCAAGAGCCATGCAGAAACAAAGACAACTGATAAGAAAAATATGAACCACATCAGAATCAAAAGTCATGGGCCTGCTGCAGCTTCTCCTAGGAGGCATGCAGAAGTTCTTCCTTGAGCTTTGTTATATCAGGGCTTTGGTGACAGTGACACAGAGTTGGTGAGGATGGATTTCACTCACCCTTATTGTGAAGGATGGGGGAGACCAGCTCTCAGCCAATTGTAACAGTCAGATGTTACATTCTGACCCAGGTAGAGGAGACAGGGAAGAAGGCTTGACTTTGAGGTGGCATGGAGATGGAACGGACAGGATTCATTGACTGGATGAGAAAGAGTGTTACATGAGATGTTCCAACTGAAACTCTTCTGCAACTAAAGGGATCCCATCTTCCAGTGAGGACAGGAGCTCCCACCATGATGCCAGTAAGCATGGTGGGGGTGGCACTTCTGATGTCAAGAAGCAAGACGAAAGCGGAGGAGAGATGGGTTCTACTTGTCCCTGTTAGCACCTGGGAGTCCATTGTCCTTGCCGTTCCCATGGCAGCAGATGGAGACCTTCATGTACTGACAGAGTGAGCCTCCTGACTTCCAGTACTGTTTGCATGTCAAGGGTGTTCCCATGCGAGACATTTGTATATCAGAAACTGTCTTTTTTTCTAGTATGTCACTGGATGCCTACCAGACTGGTACCTGGGTACTGATTTGAAAGACTGTTTTCTTATTTTTCAAAAAAGATCATAGATTCTTATCCTTTCAATTAATGTACTTGGGACATAGAAATTTGTTCCAAACAGTGCAGCCTGATGTTTATGTTTGGGGGGAAAATCAGTACTGTGAAACACAAGATCATACTTCTAAAAAACCTTGTTAAATGAAAGAGGGAACATGCAAAAGAGAGGTCTAAATGGATAAATGTAGCCTAGTATACCAGAGAGAGAGAGGCAAAATAAACTGTTCAGAGAGATGATATGAACTGACTCTGGAAATATAACAAGAAAAAAAAAAAAGCCAAGAGTAACTCCTCAAAACATTATACATAGAATCACCATACGATGTAGCAATTCCACTTTAGGTGTAGACCTAGAAGAATTGAAAGCATGAACTTGAACAGGTTTTTGGAATGCCCGGTACTCATAGTGTATACGGTGTATGCCATATAATGGAAAATATTCAGGAAAGGGAGGGAATGCTGATACATGCTACAATATGGATGAACCTTAAGGATATTATGCAAATGAAATAAACCAAACATAAAGGATTAATATCCTCTACTTATTAGAGGAGCCTAGTGTAGTCAAATCCATGGAAACACAAAGAATAGGGAGTTAGTGTTTAATGGATGTGGAATTCAGTTTGGGAATGGTGAAAGAGTTCTGTGGATGGACAGTGGTGATGGTATGTCACCATGTGAATGCACTAATGCCTCTGAACTGTGTACTTAAAGTTGTTTAAAGGATAAATTTTGTGTTATGTACATGTTATTAAAAAAATTTTTTTAAAGGTTAAAAAGATTGCCAGGGGAAACCCTTCTGAGAGTGTCATCGACAGATAATAAACCAGCAATGTGCATCCAGAGTTGAAGTTAACCTAGGCCTGCACTCACACCAAGGCATGCAAGGTATTTTCTTCAGCACCAGTCTTGCCCTTCCTTAAGCTCTGGCTCACAATTATAGAGAAATGAAAATGAGCATGAAAGAAAGAAACAACTGGAAGCCGGGCACGGTGGTGCACACCTGTAATCCCAGCAAGTTTGAGGCCAGCCTCAGCAATTTATCCAGATCCTGACTCAAAATTAAGAAAATAAAAAGGACTGGGGATATAGCTCATTGGTAGAGCACATCCAGGTTCAATCCTCAGTGCAAAAGAAAATAGAAGAGAAAAAGTAAAAATAATAGGAGAGGAGAGGCAGCATGGTATAGTGTCTTCCAGGCTCTTGAAACTTTCCTACCCAAGTATCCCCAGTTGCTAAAAAATGTCAACTTGGAACTCTGGGGTCAGAATTTAAAGTCCTTATCAGATTTTAAAGTTTCTTTAAAGTCCTGTGTTCCAACTTAAAAATGTATGCTAATTTTCCTTTCTGGTCCCTGATATGTTTATCTTTATCTTCATACCATTTCATGTAACACATCTGACTAATGTTTGAATGCTTACATTGAACCATTTACAATTCCTGGCAGGCAGAGAGTGAGAAGCAAAAGAGGCAAGGTTCCCGACCTCAGGGAAGGGGAGAGGTATGCTGGAGGATGAAAAAAAAAAATGCTGGCATTATCTAGCAAAATTGCTGTTCCAGAGGGTGTGGGTCTGTCTTAGCTCTAGGCTTTTTGTCCTCTCCCAGTTTGAAGGATTGGCCTGGGAGTCTGCATGCTGGGTCTGGGCTGATGCAATGCTCTGGATGATTCCCCTCTCTCTCCCAGCCTCCATTTGCTGAGTCACAGGGCTGCATCCCCAGCAATCATTGAGGGCTGGAGGTGCACCCTGCAGGCCTTGGCAGCTCCCTTTCCCTGTACCTGGGACTTTCTCCAGTTCTTCCTTGTTTTCTTACCCTTTGGTCTGTTCCCACACTGCAAAAGGTAACTCCTGTATACATAAATGATTTCTGACACCCCAGGGAACCTCTGTCCTCCTCTGAGAACTTTTTGTTTACAGATTCTCTGAGAGGGAGCATGCCTGAGCTTTTGACTTGGCCCTAGATGATCCTACATAATCCACTGTAACCTCGGATTTGTTGTGATTTGAGACTTGGATTCCACTCAGCTCTTGTTTTAATAACTACCATTTATGAAACACTCAAAATATGCCACGCACTATTAAGTATGTTGATTCTTTTAATCCTCCTGTGAACTTTATCAGGCAGTTGAGCATAATTGTTAAAAGCAGGACTCTGGAGTCAACTGCTCTGGGTTCCCATCTTGGGTGCTCCACTCGTCAACTATGTGACTTCAGAAAAGAGATGGCCTCCCTTTTACTGAGCAGTAGTATCTAGTAGTATCTAGCTGCTGCCAAGATGAAATGGGACAATACATACAGAGCACTAGATGGCAAGTACTCTTTAACAAAATAGTATGCATTATATTGTGTGCATGCATGAATATGTAACAACAAATCTCATCATTATGTACAACTGTAATGCACAATAAAAAATGTAGAAGAAATAAATCAAAGGAAAGCAAAACAAAACATCATGGGATAGCAAAAACAAACAAAACAAATGTGTGAATTTTATTGTCCCCATTTTACAGATAGGAAAGTGAAGCTCAGAGATGTTAAGCAACTTGCCCAAAGTCACATTGATAGGGAAGGGAAGAGGTAGGATTAGCACCCAGGACTGTCAGTCACCTAAGTGGGTAGCCTAGGTAACTGTTCATCCAAAGCGTCTGATTGCTGGTTTCTGAGAGCGCCTTTTTAGAACATAGTTTCTTTCACCTGATATTTTGGCTTGAACCCTGAAATCTATGCACTGTCAACATTAACATTCTGTGACAACTTTCTGTGCGACAGTGATGCTGTATGCTTTGCACCAGACTTATGGTGTCCTGTGCCTCTAAAATCTGAACCTTCTTGGAGTAAAATGCTATGAAAAAAAAGCAGAAAATCAGCTTTTAAAATGATGTTAACAGAAGCCACGATTCCTGCAGATGTTCAGTTACCAGCAAATCATTAGCCTTACCAATCAGCCGTCTCCCATGCCTTCTGAAATCTCTGACTTCTCCCACTCTCCTTATTGGTTCATAAGTGTAGTTTCAACTACGTGCTTAATGCCAACTCATAGTTCTCATACAGAAATTATTCTTTGATGCTTCTACATATAGTGTCATGTTCATAATTATTTTTGTAAAAATTTAAATGGGAATAGAATAATCATACAAAAAATATGGAAGTCATAAATGTATAACTCAATGAATTGTCAGTTACCCATGGAGCATACCCAAGTAAATTGCACCCAGATCAAGAAAGAGAATGTGCTCAGTTCCCTAAAAAATCCCTCTTGTGCCTCCTTTCCATCACTATACCCTCCAAAGTTAAGTGCCATCTGGATTTCTACAACTATAGAATTAGTTTTTAAACTTCATGTGATTGGAATTATACGGTATGCATTCACTAGGCTTTGAATGTGTCCCAAAGTTCATGGTGGAAACTTAATCCTCAGTGCAACAGTGTTGAGAGGTGGAATCTTTAAGAAATGATCAGGTCATAAGGGCTCTGCATTCTTGAATGGATTCATGCCATTAGTATGGGAATGAGTGAATTGTCCCGAGGACAGATTCCTGATGAGTTTGACCCCCTTCCCTTTCTAGCACATGTTCCCTCTTGTTCTTCTGCCTCTGTCATGAGGATGACCCAGCAAGAAGGTGCTTGCCAGAATGTCAGCACCTTGACCCTGGGCTTCCCACCTTCTAGAATTGTGAGACATAAATCTCTGCTCTTTGTTATCCAATCTCAAGAATTCTGTTTTAGCAGCACAAAATAGATGAAGACAGCATTCTTTTTTTTTTCCCCATGTGGTTCCTCTAATACCATGTTTGTGAGAGTCACCTATGTTACTATGTACGACTTTCGTTGATTCATTTTTTTACCATATAAGAGTATATTGTATGAGTATATCGTACCTCATTACCAATGTTGACTATCACGAGAGACTCTACTACATTTAGAACTACACGTCTGTTGCCTATCTAATATATTTCTCTCGCAAAAACTTGGAGAGACTATTTGACCTGAGTTTCAAAAAGTGTTATGCCATCCTCCCCATATAGTGAACTCCCAAACTCACATTTATATTTGTTCACAAATATATATCAACTGTGTACTATGTAACCAGGTACCAGAGTGGACATCGGATTGGAGGCCCTTGAGGATTTAACAGGGGCAGAAACATCAGCAGATAAACACAGAATGCTGTGGTAATGTTAGAGAAAACCAAACCTAGGACTGTTAAAATTACTTTAAATGATGTAATTTTTAAACATCCAGTCAAAGTTTAAAACATTCGGTTTTCACTCAGCTCGTATTAGGGAGCCAACCTTCTGGAATTCCCACAGGCGCCTTTATAGATCATTTAGAAGGCTTTAGGAACATTAAAGAGAGTCACTCTGTTCAAAGGGTCTCAGTGTTCATTCAATTGAGAAGATACCATTATGCATCAAAGAAACGCCAGGCTTTCCTTCCCACAGGCTTCCCCACATTTGTGTTCCCCTTAAATGTCCTCAGCCCTTTTCATTTCTTACTTACATCCTCTCTCAACCAGCCCATCCATTCTCTGGGCTTTAACTATCATTTGTATCTGTCCATCACCCCCATATCTTTAATTCCATTTTGATATTTTCTCTGAGTCCATATTTAAGAACCTGAGGGCTGGAGACATAGCTCAGTTGGTAGAGTGCTTGCCTCACATGCATAAGGCCCTGGGTTCAATCCCAGCACCACAAAAAAAAAAAAAAAAAAAAAAAAAAAGAAAGAAAGAAAGAAAAAGAAATTGATAATGTGGGGGCACAGTGGTACATGCCTAAAATCCCAGTGATTTGGAGGCTGAGGCAGGAGGATCACAAGTTTGAGGTCAGCCTCAGCAACTTAACAAGACCCTGTCTCAAAATAAAAAACAAAAGGGCTAGGGATATAGCTCAGTGGTAGGGTGCCACTGAGTTTAATCCCTCGTACCAAAACAAAACAAAAACAAAACACCTGATATTTAACTATCTGTCAGGGCACATGGATCCCTGGTTGAACTGACTGCTGTCTTCACAATCCTCCCCTTCATCTCTCTCCTATCCCAGAGGAAGACCTACCAATCACTCAGACTGGGAGCCTTTTTAGATCCTTTCTCCACCGTCTCCCTCCAAATCTACTTATCTATTATCTAATAATCATATCATTCAATCAGACATGTTAATTCTACTTTATAACTACATCTTGACTCTGACCACTCTCTTTAAATTTCATGGCCACTATGCTGATTTAGGCTCCTTCCATCTTCCTTTGGATTATTTCCACTGCCTTCTTACAGATCGTTTGATTTCAGCCTAATTTCTCATACTGATCTGTCTTCTGAACCATGATTTGGAATGTGGATCTGATCATGTTGTTTCTTCGCTTCGGTATCATCAATGATTCTCCTTTACCTATAATAGTACTTCCCAAAAGGGGTTCCCTAAATCTGCTGCGGTAGACTCGGAGGTGCTAAGGGTGGCCAAGGTTGGCCAGATGTGTTATACCTCAGTGTACCACATATGTTTCCATTTTCCTCATGCAGCATGAATGGAAATATTAGAAAGGACTGGCTACAAGATTTGGTACAGACTCCAGACCTTTGCCAGCTTCTCTATCTCATCTCCAGCACTCATCATTTCCTAACTTATGACCTTATGGTTGCCATTTCTTGTTGCCTGCAAAGCTACTGCTTGCCCAGGTTGACAGAAGAGCACAGTGGGCAAGCTCTTCTATCAGCCTGAAATGAACTTCTCCTTTTTCCATCTGGCAAACTTCTACACGTCTTTTAAATTGTAATTCATGCTTTGCCTTCTTGAGTAGCCTTCTCTGAGTTTCCAAGGAGGAATTGGTCATTCCAGCCTTTGTGCTTCCACTGTAACTCATAATCTATCTCTATTATGTGCTCTTCACTATTACTCATAATCAGTTATGTGCTCCCATGGGAACTGGTAATCTACTGCTATTATGTGCTTCCATTGTAACTCAAAATCCTCCGTTACGCAATTCCACTGTAACTCATAATCTACCTCTATTATACACTTTCGCCGTAACATATAATCTACCTTAATTATGGCACTGTCATGCCAAAGAGCACCTTTTGGTTTACATATATATTTCCTTCGCTAGTTTGTAACTTGTTTGAGGCTTTCCATCTGTTTTCCCAGTGCCTGGCACAAAAGAGACTTAAGAAAAGGTTAGGTAAACCAAATAAAACATGATAATTTATAGTGAGGATGGGATGCAAGTTATGCTGCTGTGATAAGTGACTACACAATAGAAATTTGTTTCTCAGTCAGCCTTTTGTCAATCAGGTTGATGGATGCATATCGGCTCATAGAAGTATATCAACTCATGTTTCTATGGTCACTCCAGAGAATTATGCTTGCTTGTGTGTTATGTGTGTGTGTGTGTGTGTGTGTGTGTGTGTGTGTATGTATATGTGTGTTCACTTTTGAAACTATAGTATAGTATATATAACATAAATTTTAGTATTTTACCAAAGCGTTCAACTCAGTGGAATTAATTGTATTCACAATGATGTGAAGCCATCACTACTACCTAGATCCAGAAATTTTTCACAACTGCAAATGAAAATCCTATTCTCATTAAGCAGTCATTTCCCAGACTCACTTTTCTCAGCTCTTGGCAACCACTAATCTGCTTTCTGCCTCAATGATATCTGACTATTCCGGACAGTTCATAACAATAGAATCATATGATATGTGATCTTTTATGTCTAATTTCTTTCACTTATAATATTTTCAAATGTCATCTCTGTTGATATATATATATATATATTTTTTTTTTTTCAATACTTCACCATGTATGTTTCATTCATGTTTATGGCTAAATAATATTTCTAATATTTTGTTCCTCTATTCATCAGTTGATGAATATTCCCCCCACACATACCATCTTTGACTATGTGAACTGAGCTGCTCTGAATATTTATGTGCAAGTAGGAGTAGAATTGTTGGGTCATATGGTAATTCTTTTTTTTTTTTTTGTACCAGGGATTGAATCCAGGGGCACTGAACCACTGAGCCACATCCTTTTTAATTTCTTATTTTGAGACAGGGTCCCACTAAGTTGCTGAGGCTGGCTTTGAATTTGTAATCCTCCTGCCTCTGGCTCTTTTTTTTTTTTAATTAAAAAAATCATTTTTATAGTCCACGGACCTTTAAATTTTTTTTTTTTTTACATTTATTATGCCATGAATTCATAGGGAATAGGTTCCAGCAGTTCAGGCTCCTTTCCATTTATTCTCACAAAATGTGCTTCTCTGGGTGGGGCAGGCTGGCTTCAGCTGAACCCAGGTACCTTTCTCTTTGACTTCCTTCTTTTTCTGATCATTTTCCTTCACATGTTTCAGGCTCTTAGCGTGCTTAATATGCTCAATACGCACATTAATTCTCTTGGCAAGAATCTTGCCCTTAACTTGCTTATTCCAACAATGCCAACAGCATGCTGGGTACCATTGTAGACTCTCCCAGTTTTGCCATGATAACATTTGTGGGGTATTCCTTTTTGAACAATACCCATTCCCTTGATGTCTACATCATCACCCTTCTTATAGATTCGCATATATGTGGCCATGTTTTCTAAAAGGCCTAGAGAACATATATCGGGTTACTTTCCTCTTTCCCTTTGTGTTTGGCATTTTGGCAAATTACTGGAAGATGGCAGATCCAGCTGAAAAGCCTGCCTCTGGCTCTTGAGTTGCTGGTGTGCACCACCACACTAGGCATCACATGGTAATTTTATGTTTAATCTATTGTATAATTTTATGTTTAATCTATTGTACAACCACCAAAGTGTTTTCAGCAGTGGTTACCCCATTTTATGTTTCCTCTAGAAATATATGAAGATTTCAATTTCTACATGTTTTCATCACCAATTATTATTTACGATTTTTTAAAGAAAGTATTATTATTACCATTATGGCCAATACATGCTGTTGATAGATTCACATCACTACTCATGTTTTATTGAACAAGACAAATTATATGATCACATGTACCTTCAAGAGAGGTGGGAGGCCCAGTTCCATCACATGGCAGAAATAGCAATGCTGGGATATTTGTGAACAGCCCTAATGACTATCACACAGTTGATGTCAAGGGAGACGAAAGATTAAATCAAAATAGACCCATCATGTCTCTGCTAGTCCTCATGCACAAACCAGGCCATTATCTCTTACTTAAGTATTATAAAGTTTCCATTAGGAAATTGAAATAGAGAATTGCTGAGAGTGGTACAGATGTGAGCTTAGAAATATGGGAAGGAGGCATAAAGGCTGAGGAAAGAAGAACAGAAACCAAGAAAAAATGTAGGGCTGGAGATGTAGCTCAGTGGCTCAGTGTTAAGAGTGCCTGCCTAGTATGTGCAAAGCCCTAGAATTGCAAAATGAATAAAAAAAAAAAAAAAAAAAAAAAAAAAAACCAAAACCAAAAAACAAACAAAAAAAAAAATAAATAAACTTCTAAGTAGGATACTTAAGTTGGTTAATTATAAATACACTTTAGGAAAACATACAAGAGCATATTTCTTTGAAAAAAGTTAGATCTCCTCTTTTTAGCACAAAATGTACTGTAGCCAAATACCACCCAAACTCTATAGTGATGAAACATTCACCCTAGAAGTTAATTCATCTCTCAACAGCTTCCCAAGTAACTGTGATGGTATATTTTGTTAAATTAGCTAAATGATAATTTTCTGATGCAACTACAAATTCAATCGTAAAAATAAGGAAATACAAATGTGCATGAAAGGATTTTGCTGAAAAGGAGCACTTGGTGTCACCCAGCAACCCTGCTCTGGAGTTTCCCTTAATGGGGTAATTTCAGCTGGCAGCTGGTACAACCTTGAAATGATCCTGTTTGTTTTCCCTGCACCCCGATGTGTAGAGGTCATTGCTGATAATAATATGGTTGCTATTCGTTATTATCTGGAGTGTGATAACATGACAGAATTGCCTAGAAATGCTCTTTTTTTTTTTTTTTCCAATCTTGACATCAACTCTGTGTACACAGTTGCTTCATACTAGATGCACATTTCAAAGCCCAAGAATATTTACATTTTAGAAATAAAAATGATCTAATGGGCTAGGGGAGAGGTATGAGTATCGTGTAATTTGCCCAGTTTGTAGCTCTGTAAGCAGTAAATAAATATTCATTGTTTAGACGGTCTGTGTTTGAATCTCAGCTCCATCCCTACTAGTTTTGTGTTTTTAGACATGCTTATTAATCTAGTGCAAAATAGTGTTTAGTCTTGGGAGGATTAAATGAGCTCAGATATATAAAATGCTAAGAATAATGTATGGTATACAGTAAGCACTACATAGATGATGACTGATTTTCAGGATTGTGCACCCTCTTGATAATCACTTCCTCTTCCACCAGCCTAGGTTAGGCACCCCTGCTGTGCGCCTCTGACATGCTCTGCTTCCTAGGTCTAACCAGCAGTTAAAGAGAATTATAATTGTGTGTTTCATGTCCCACAATAGCTAGAAGTTCTGGGCTGGTAGAGACTCAGGCCGTCTTCATCACTATGTCTTTATGTTCTCTGGTCCCCAATAATCTAAATATCCTTGTTCTTAACTCACTACCACATGCCCTGAGGCTGCAGAAGTGGCCAACCTAATTTCCTGGGGAACCAGGAAGGGCAGCAGTTGGCTGATATTTACCAGGACTTTGCAGAAACTCTGAGGAGAAAACTGCTGAGTCACGGGCACGCATGTTGAGTGGAAGGATCTCAACTGTAGGTCTTTGTAACATCGCTTCTTGGGCATGTAGTGGCTACTGGCTGCCCCCTCAGAAAGCAAATATTCAATATCTTATCTTTGACATCTTTATCTTTTATTGCAAGTAATGGGATTCACTTGAACTCGCTTCAGAAAGGAAGGAGGGGTGAGAAGGGGTGAGGACGTCTATAAGGGCATACAGGGCAGATCTCAGAATTCAAGAGCAGGGTCACAGCTGGGTCCCTGAGGAAATGCCATCAGGAGCTGAGCCACCCTCTCAGGCTTCTTTCATTTTCTCTCTGGGGCCAGATGGCTCTTTGACATAGGTCTCCCTTACCATCTGCTTTGTTCTTCACCCTCTTCAGGCTGCCTCTCTTCATTGCTCCATTCAGTGGAAGAAAAGTCTCTGGGCTCCTGGGGTTGTGTGCCCTCAGTTCTAGCTGCACCCTGCGAATGATTAGCTGTTGCTACCACTAAACTTCTTTTTTTTTTTTTTTAAGAATTTAACCCTTATTTTATTTATTTGTTTTTATGTGGTGCTGTGGATCGAACCCAGTGCCTCACGGGTGCTAGGTAACTCTACCACTGAGCTACAACCCCAGTCCACTACCATTAAACTTAACTTCCAGGGAAGAATCTGATGGGTTCAAATGAAGCTGGATGTTTCTCTTGATCTAAATCATAACTGTCAAGTTTATCTATTACAAACATGGAAGTCTGGTGAGTAATTCTCTAGGAACAGGGTCACTGAGAGATGGGCAGATACTCTGGCATCCAAACATCATCATCCAAAATGGTCTCCAATGTTATGCAAAGTTGAGTCAAGGCAATAAGAGCATGGGGTTGTGAAAGTCAATGATTCTAAGATGAAATAAATCATTTTTGTCAAATCAGGCAAAATTAGAGCTGGGAAGTAATGAAGGGGGAGTGCTCATGTCTAAGATAAGTAAGGACTTTTTTAAAGCCCCACAAGATACTCCTTTTCATTCTCAAGTGCCCCGTGCTTGGCTCAGCTGGCACCTACATACAGATTTCTGTAACCAAATTTATCTTTAACATCCTTTAAGACAGCAACAGCTCAGACAAGATGCTCTGGCCAGATCACTTGTCTGGCAATGGCACCTGTACCAATGAGCTGATACCAGCAGGAGCTGGGGGGCTCTCCAAGACCAATGGGCTTAGTATGCAAACAGCCACGTAAATTCCTCCCCTTTGCCTTTAAAAACTTCCCCTTGTCTCAACCTCTTTGACCATGTCTGTAGTTTACTAAGGCAAACTATGGCGATGTTCTCTAGTCCCCGATAATCTAAATATCATTGTTCTTGAGAAAATCTCTCTTTCTGGTTATTCTTTAGGTTGACAGAGCATAAAATTTATCTTAACTAACCAGAAACCACTAGGTTTCAATAGATTTTGAAAACTGTCCTTTTGATGGCATTAAAAACATACAAAACCAAACTTTTGGGGATAGGACCTTATTTTAAAGTGAACTATATAATTCTCTGAAAACAAGGTGACACATGCTACTCCCTTTGGAATTCTCTTCCCTTCTTTTTAATTCCGACTAACCTGCAATTATCAGATAAAATTATTATTCAGATCTTAGCTTGATGGATAGGCTCAGATATGCAGATTATGAAAACTTAGTTTGCTATACATTTAATCTCTGTCATGAGCATCCATTTTGATTTGAGAGGTAACCACTTAACCTTAGCCACTCAGGGATTCCCCTCTTGCCCAGGGTAGCACTAAGTTCTGGCATCATTTGTAGGCAGAGGCCAGGGTGGGAGCAGATGGAATGCTTGGTACCTGATTGCAGGCATTTGCTAGGAAGTCCTTCTTCTTACCTGGTCTTTAGTTATTAATCCACATAGGTCCCATACGAGCTATCCCTTCTTTCCAAGTACGACCTCTATTGGGTCTCGGGCTTTCTCAGCTCACCTTTGTGCCTTCTTAGGAGCTGCAGAACTCCAGCGTTCCACATCATACCAGGCCTCTAGCAAACTTATGGGGCCATTACTGCTCTGCACTGTGTCTGGGTTATTTTAATCCACAAGTGTTATCCACTGTCCCGCACATAGCTGGGTATATTAGGGACTCTAATGAAGATGTCTTAGCTGCCTTTGCCCAGGTCAGCACAGATTTCTAGTCTGAGATTTTGCTTCAAATCCCCCCAATTTTTCCTCTGAGTGCAGAACCCCAAACCTATTTAATTTCTACTGTTCACCCCCCCCCCTCAGGCTCTACTGGAGAGAGACAGGTTAAGTCTTCTCTGCATTTAGAGCCCCCAAACCCATCTAGTATTTCTGGACCTTTCTTTCCTCATGCCCTGACAGCCCAGAGGAGAAGCAGGAAGAGGCAGTGTTCCTGTTTTTGAACCAAGCAGAACCAATCTACTCACAGGCTGAGGCCAGGGAAACTTTATCTAGTCTGAAGGTGATAGGTAGAGGAAGGAAGTGGGTTGGGGCAAGGAAATGGAAAAGGGGAAAAGAGAGAGAACAGGAATAAAGAAACAAAATCAAGAATGAACAAAGTGAAGTTTTAAGTTTTTGTGAATAGCAAGAATGACTTTCTATACTTTTCTCATCCACTGGCAAAATTCTAGAAATGCTCATTTAATGTATCTTTTACCAGTGGGAAAACTGTGTTCACTACAAGTTAGCAAGACTTCACTAACTAAATTACTTTTATTCATTTTTTGATGGTTTATGAAGTTGGAAGATCAAGACAATGCTGAAGACAGTGTTAGGAATTTCAGCCAAACACAGGGAAAGCAGTGGTCAACTAGGTGTCAGCAAGAAGGAACCAATAGCATTACTACCAGTTACTTTGATGCATATTGTTTCATTTACTTCTAAAGCAATTCTATGAGTGAAGAAGTGAAATACAGACATATTGTGATTGTCAACTACAGTTCTACATAACTAAAGAAACTGAATTGCAGGCAGATCTTACACTTTCCTCAAGGTTACTTGGCTGATGTTTCAGCTAAAACTCTTGGTTGTAAATGACACCTAAATCCTACTCAAACTGAATGTTTTAACTATCTATTGCTGTGGAATATACTGCTTCATAATCTAATGGCTTAAGATAACAATGATTTTATTTGTTTGCAATTGGGCAGAATTCAGTGGCTGGAGGACCCACTTGGAACAGAGCTTCTTCTCCGGCTGACAACTTGGGCCTTCTGCTGAGAGCCTCAGTTCTTGTGGTCAGCTAAGTTCCACGGTTCTTTTCGTGGTCTTTCCACATGGTTGGCTTGAGCTTCCTCACAGCCCAATAGTCTCAGGGTAATTCGGTTTCTACAGGAGCTGGAACCTTAAGGCCTATGCCCAGAACTTGCACGATGTTATTTCTTCACAGTTTATTGGTTAGAATGAGGCAGAGAGCCAGCCCAGACTCAAAGAGAAGAGACTAACATGGTCTACAACACCAGGAGACATGGTTCATTTGGAGTCACTTAGGTAATGGGCTAGGGATTTTATTGCCTCATATTTCAGGCATACCCAGGAGTAGAGCTAGCTTAGGCAGGTCAAAAGTGAGGTTCAAAAGTTTAAGCTTCCCTTTGCCTTTCACTGCTCCTTCCTTCATGTTGACACCACTCTCGGGCTCCTTGCCAACTGTGGCAAGATAGCCACCATATTTTGACTTCAAGCAAACTTGTGAGATCATCCTTCCACCCTCCCCACCCCCACCCCCCCCACACCCTCCCCTGGACTCATACTGTGACTCAGAGGATAGATATGCAAATTGACTAATCAGGGCTATCTATTCACCTTTGGCACATGCATTTGGTTAACTACCCACCTGACAATATTTCCTAACTCTCCTCCCTATTGATTGAGAGTCTGAAAAAAAACTCTCAATTTCTCCATTTCCTTTCTAACTAGGGTCATCCATGTGACTGAATAAGACCAGTGAGGTCTTTGAGAGGGGAGTTAATGTTTTTTATTTCCACAGAAGATTTTTCTTCTCTGGTTGAAGGAGAAACCAATCTTTCTATATGTACACTCTTTCTCTCCACCAACAACTTTCTGCTTTGACACAAATGTGTATGATGAAGAGTCTCTCTGCCTGGGTTACATTAAGCTCCATTAGGACAGGAACCTGTTTTTCTCACTGTTGTATTCCTAATATCTGGTTTATTGCTTGGTACAAAGCAAGGGTATAATAAATATTTGTTGGATATTGAAAGAATTCACTGGAAATGTCCAAGGGGATTTAAACCCCACGCCATAGGAGGAACATGAGTTCTTTTCAAACATTTAATGGGTTGTCATGTGAAAAATGGAAGAGATTCATTATGGAAATTTCCAAAGGTAGGTGAAAGCTACCACTGACTGGTGGAAGTTCTGAGGTGATAGATTTTATCTCACTTAAAAGAAAAACTCTGTAAAAACTAGGAACTTGGGCTGGGGATGTGGCTCAAGCGGTAGCGCGCTCGCCTGGCATGCGTGTGGCCCGGGTTCGATCCTCAGCACCAACAAACAAAGATGTTGTGTCCGCCGAAAACTAAAAAATAAATATTAAAAATCCTCTCTCTCTTTCAAAAAAAAAAAAAAGCTAGGAACTTTTTACAATGGAAGAGAGTACCTAAGATGGGAGTAAGTGCTGGAAGATCACTCGCTGGGAATATGCCAAAAAGTAATAAAAATTGGATAATGTGTAGGATCAGATGGCTTTTATGGAATTTTGAGGTTATGATTCTATGATCTCAGATTTATGATACTTACGTAAAATTAAAACATAAAACAAAAAAGTGTGATTTTTTTAAAAAGCAGATTTATTTTTCTTTAAATATTTATTTTTCACATCTTCATACATGTATTTTGTATAATGATGACCATCTCCTTCCATCATCCTTGCTATTCCCCTTCTCCTTCCCTTTCCCTCTCACCCCTATTCCCTATCTAGAGGTAATCTTCCTCCCCTGCTCTCCCTCCCTACCCCACTTTGAGTCACCCCACTTATATCAGAGGAAGTGCGACTCTTAATTGGCACTAAGCAAGCAAGGTCTATCAACTCTGGGGTGGTAGGAGGAGGAGATGAAGTTAGGAGATTCTGGCAAAGGTAGTTCCAACTTTATGACAAAAGTGAATCAGACAGAAGCAACAGAGAGAAGTAGGTGGAAAATGTGATGAGGTTGGAGTTCCAGCTGTCACACCTTGCAGTTTGGTTTTATGAGCCAATAAGTCCTCTTTTTTTTTTTTTTCTTTTTCATAGGAGTTCAAACTACATTTCTGTCACTTACAATCAAAATTCTGACCTTTCTGGACTTCCTTGTTCTGGTTAGTGACACTCACACTGGGAAGTCGCCAAGCTGGGAAATCTCCAAGTCTTCTTTTCCTTGCTTCTACAAGTCCTGTTAATCATCATGTCCTAAGAATTCTTCTCTCACCCAGCCAAGAAGTTGAACATCCTAAAATACTGCTTTGGACCAGTTACTTGCTCTAAAGCCTCTAAAAATATGAATCTTTTTCAAATTTTGTTATGATTATAGAATGATAGGTGGAAAGATTTCATAGGATGCCTTCAAACTAATTGGTTAATTTTTTCCACCATAGATTTCCCCTGCTTTGAATGTCCTTCTCCTGCCTACTACCCCCACGAATCTCACCCTTCCTTCCAAGTCTGGCTTAAATCTACCTTTTATTTTTTTTTAGTTGTCAATGGACTTTATTTTGTTTATCAATATGTGATGTTCAGGATTGAACCCAGTGCCTCACACACTTGAGGCAAGCGCTTTACCGTTGAGCCACAACCCCAGCCCTTAAGTCTACCTTCTTTTTATTATTTTTTAGGTGTACTTGGACACAAAACCTTTATTTCATTGATTTTTATGTGGTGCTAAGTATCAAACCCAGGGCCTCACACATGCTAGCCTTGCACTCTGACGCTGAGCCACAACCCCAGCCCCAAGTTGACCTTCTTTAGGAGATTTTTTTTCCCCTAAGCATTCATCCCAAGTCAAAATAATTTCCTCTCTTGGACTCTTGGAGTATTTTGTCTCCTCCAGTCATTTGCCAACTTAATTATATATAAATCTTATTTTCCTAAATAGATTGAATTAATTAATTAATCCTAATTAACTAAATTGATTCTAATAAATTGAATATGAGGATGGTGGCATATGCATCCTGCATTCTCCACAATTTGCTGTTGCAGTACTACACTGTACACAGTATGTTTACTTATTCATTAATTCAATTCATCCAGCAAATAGTTATTGCATGTCTGCTATTATGTCAGGAATTATTCTGGGCTCTGTGAATACAATGGTAAGTGTACAAATGGAAGAGGCCTACTCTCAGTGAATTTATAGTCTAGTGGAACCAAAACAAAAAATAAGTTATCAGGAACAACCATATCTAAAAATATAACAATATCTGTTAAGCTATAATGAATAACCATATATTAAAAATATAGGGAGTGATATTGGCCAATTTATATTGTTATAGTGTGTGCATGTATGAATATGAAACAAATCCCATTATAATGTACAACTATAATGCACCAATAAAAAATGTGGAAAGAGAAAAAGAAATCACACATTCAAAAAATACAAATATAATCAATAACTAAAGGCATGTATAATATGTGCAGCGGTGATAAGTGCCATGGAAAAAAAGCAGAGTTTGGAAGTTACAAGGATGCAGTAATAGATATTACTTTTTTCTTTACATAGATTTTTATGTTGTTTCATTAACTTTGCAAATTTATTTGATGAGGTTTGACCCTCTTTTTATCATATTCGTGAAATCCATTCATTTTCAATATGTCCTCTAGTCATTAAAATTTTATTTTAAAGCTGTAATTAATCACTTCTCTGACATCTTATTAAATGTGCCCTAAAAATGCTTCTAAAATCCCAAAGAGCAAAGGTTGGGAGTCCAAATACTCCTGGGGCTAGGATGTGGGGAAACAGGATCAGGAAGCCTGGTTACCAGGCAGGGCCCCAGGCCTGTGTTGCTAGATTTTTTTCAAGTGAAACCAGAAATCAGATTTTTAGATCTGCTAACTAATCATATTTAAAAATGCCTCATGCAGGCCAAACAAGACAACTCTGAACTGGGTCTGGCCTACAGGCTTTCCGATTGTAATTTTGGGCACAGAGAACACCGCCCTGCCCACCCTTGCTGCCATCCAACCCTGATCGTTCCTGCTTTCCTTGGACACTTGCTTTAATCAAAAGGGTAGATTTCACCAATATTATTATGTCCAAACCTGGTTTTAACTGCCAGTAACTCAGGGATGGACAGACTGGCTACAATAGCTCAACTAACGTGTTTTGGATGAACACATCTCACATTCCTTAGTCCAAGTATCCTTTAAGTGGGATCAGAAAATTAATGCTTCAGAAGGCAGTTTGCAGGGGTGAGGTGTGAATGTCCTATAATTTACCTTCCCCCCTTCTTTGGCTTTTTTTTTTTTTTTTTTTTTTTTTTGGTGCTGGGGATCAAATACAGGGCCTTGTGCATGCGAGGCAAGCACTCTACCAACTGAACTATATCCCCAGCCTCTCCTTTGGCATCTTTACAGATGGTTGCTGAGGTTTATTACAGCCTTGCTGTAGGCAGGCAGCTCACTGCCCCCCAACAAGGGGTCCACCCATGAATGAGTGTGTCCACCCATGGACACAGGAAGCACTTGAAACTCACCTGCAAGGATCCTGAGCTTGCAGGACAGGACAAAATAAGGCTACTCTGTCAAAATTATAGAATCAGAAATTAGAATGGTGTTGTGCTCGCTTCAGCAGCATATATACTAAAATTGGAATGATACAGAGAAGATTAGCTTGGCCCCTGTGCAAGGGTGACACGCAAATTCATGAAGTGTTCCATATTTTTACATGTATAAAGGCATGAATTGGCGTGAACATACTCTACATACAAAGATAGGAAAAATTGTACTCTATGTGTAAAATAAGAATTGTAATACATTCTGCTGTCATGTATTTAAAAAATAAAACCAATAAAACTAAAATAATAATAATAATAATAGTAATAATAGGCATTTTTCAGGGAGATATTTGGGACTATACAAATATCCTATTTCTTATCAAACTGTCTACCACTGTTTTAAATATCCATTGATGATCCTGCCCAAATCAAGTATTACTGTGTTGTTTCTAAATGTTGATTATTTTATTCCCATCATTCCTTCTCTATTTATTAATTGGAATTTACTGTTAAGTACAGCTATTATTCATTTATTTACTTATTCATAAAGTAGACTCATGAATGTTTAGGATATTCTGTAGGTTATAATTAATTGTTTTTCATTTTGTTGTTCAAACTATTCCATATTTGGGCAGCAGAAATGTTTTCAATCTTGCTTCTGAGTCCCTTATAACATGTTACCATCGGTTTTTTGAACCCATCCCCATTTTCTGGCCCTATGAGATGTTCTTCAGGTTCCTCTTGGACTTTCTTTTCCCCACCCCAGGAATCAGCTATTTCTCCAAAGGCTCTTGGTTTCTTTCATTGAAAAATTGTATTTAGAAAGAAAGATGCAGGTACCATGTGTGCTCATTGCATTAAAGTGCTACTGCATCTGTACTCTCAGCAAATAAAGCTAAAAAAAAGCATATATATAAAAGTAGAATGGTGTTTATCAGGGCTGGTGAGGAGTGCATTGCGGGGTTAGTATTTAATGGGTCAGAGGTCCAGTTAGGAAAGATGAAAAAGGTCTGGAGAGAGATGATACCTAACAGTGTGAATGTGCTTAATGCCAAAGAGCTATCCACTTGGCTGTGGCTAAAGTGGTAAATTTTATGTTACACGTCTTTTGCCACAATAAAAACAAAATGACTTTTACGATGAGCAGAATGGTCTCCTCTCCATGGGATGCTATTTCAGAGTTCAGTAACATTTACTTTACTCAAGACTTATTCTATTAAAATTCCATTACTTCCAAATAAAATACAATAAAGTCTATTCTCTATTTCATGTGCCCTGCTGATTTGCCAATGACTAACAGGCAAAGTAGTTTTGTAGTGCTGCTTTGTTCCAGATGCAAGTCAGAAAAACAGGAAGAGGAGAAGCAGGAACTATGGAAAGAGAGAGAAGAATGGAAAAAGGAGAAATAGTGAAGACTTGGAGATGCTAGGTGAACTTCACCCAGACAAATGAAGAAACAGAAACTATTAAAAGTTATATTGGGAGAACTAGGGCTGTAGTTCAGTGATAGAGCACCTTCCTTACACGTCTGGTACACTGGGTTAGATCCTCAGCACTGCATAAAAATAAATAAGTAAAGATATTGTGTCCAACACGACACCACCACTACCACCACCATCAACAACAACAACAACTACAACAACAACAACAAATACATAGAACACACACGCACACACATACACACACACACACAAAGGCTGTATTGGACAAACAATACAAGATAAAGAGAAAAGACAAAGAAGTTGGACTTCTGATTAGAAAGACCTGAGTAAGAATAGGAACTCAGCCGGGCACGGTGGTTCACGCCTGTAATCCCAGGGGCTCTGGAGACTGAGACAGGACAGGAGTTCAAAGCCAGCCTCAGCAAAAGCAAGACACTAAGCAACTCAGTGAGACCCTGTCTGTAAATAAAGTACAAAATAGGGCTGAGGATGTGACTCAGTGGTCAAAAGCCCCGGAGTTCAAACCCTGGTACTAGGAAAAAAAAAAAAAAGAACAGGAACTTGGATAAAGCAGGACCATATTGATAAACCATGAAAATCAACTTTATAAACTTAACCATGTAAGATTTTCTCATTCTAAAGCAAAGTGACTGTATCTATGCTGATGGATCATGTCAATATGAGAAGATATGGTACAAGAAAGATGTAGGGGGCAAGGGTATAGGTCGAGTCAAGTGCAGCGGTGTAATCTCTGTAATCTCAGCTACTCTGGAGGTTTAAGCAGGAGAAACACAAATTCGAGGCCAACCTCAGCAATTTATCAAGACCGTGTCTCAAAAAATAAAAAGGACTGGGGATGTAGCTCAGTGGTAGAGTGACCCTGAGTTTAATCCCAAGTACCAAAAACAAAAAATCAAAAAAAGTTGAAATTTCAATAAAATAAGATCTGAAGACTACTAACAAAATCATTTTATGGGCCTTTGTGTAACTGTCGGTCCTTAATATCAGTCAGGATTCTGATCACAGACAGTTGGTATATTGTGGCAAGGTTGAGAGAATCAACACAGAGTGGTGACACTCTTAGGGACTATCCATAGCAAAAAGCCATTGGATGGTCATGGACACTGGTAGGAGAGGGACTACCTGGTAGCCCTTCAATAGAGGAACATAAACTCTGGCTATCTCAGAAGCTGGCAGAGCAGGAGAGGGAATACCTGGCTTCTGTCTCCTCCCATCCTCCAATAGCACTGGTTGAATTAAATGGGAAGCCTGAGGCCTACAGACCTGTGTACTACAATTCTAGAATAATAGGCTTCTAGAACCCACATCAGGATAGGAAATGTGAAGGCACAAATGGAGAATATTCAGGATGGTATTAACTCAACAGGGACTTCAGGATGCCAGAAGCTGGGCTACCTGGTGTGAATGGTGGCACTACCACTTAGAAAGTATTTAACCTGATCAAACAATTTGTCCTATCTCTGGCTGACCCAACAGTCAACACCAACTCCCTTCTCCCTTGTTGCCTTTTACTTTAGAGTCTGGAAAAGTTAAAGACATACTTCTCATGCTCCTTTGTAGCCAGGAGTACCCAAGTAACATAGTTCTTGCCAAGAGAACCTACAGATAAAATAAGGTAACAATACTGACATTTGGTTAACACTTAGGATGTGCCTGGCACTGTTTGGGGCCCATTACTTACGTGAACTCTATAAAATCTCTCAAGAACTCTGTATGGAAGACATTATTGCCATCTCCATTTAGAGATAAGGAAAGAGAGATTAAGCCACTTAATCAAAGTCACAAAACTTGCAAGTGGAAGAGCTATATTTGCATCCAGGTAGCCAGGGTCTGCCCACTTATAAAACACTTAGCACAAGTAAGCACTCAAATAATAATAATCATGCTGATCAGGTATCACAAGAGAACCCAGAAAAGGATGCAGGGGCACTTTAGTTTGAGGTGGCTCTGGAATATTTCCTTTCCAAAGTCTAACTTGAAAATGGAACTGTGTACCCAGTGTAAAAAATTCTTAGAAGGCCAGATGAGAAACTCAAGGAGAGGAAGGGCTTAGAATGAGCAAAGAAGTTCTGTAATGAATTATCCTATAGTACTCAAGAACTTACCCCATGGCTCTCTTCCTTAGATTTCTTCTCCTCCTTGGGTCTCCATTTCCCACTTAATACACTCTCACCAACCTGAAGCCAGGATCTCCCCACTTGGTGCCTCTAAACCCAAGACTAAAACATATTGAGCATGTAATACCCAGTACTGCCAGTAGGTGTCAGTATCTATCACAAAATAAAACATGGTGAAAGCCATCCTTTACATTTGAATTCAAAGATTTCAAATTATGTAAAACAAATCAGTTTCTTAGTTTATTCATGCTTAGAAAGTTGCAATTCCAATTCCAACTTTCTATCTCGCTAGATATATGTGCATAAATTTTGTCAAACATTAAAAAATGTAGTGAAAAGTTTGAAGGTAGAAGCTGTCTACTTGAAAAGATTAAAATAATTTTCCTGTAAAATTAGTTATTTATTGATATATAAGTTACTTATATGCTTCATTATTCTATATAATCAATGTCTCAGAAGACACAACCAGGAATCTGGAAATAGGATATCCTATTAGTGTAAGATCTTGCATGCTATATGAGGCTGAAGTTTAAAATGAGCCATTTTCAGTTACTGGTACCTTTTTTGGATATGTTTACCTTAATTCTGGTGTTTCCCCCAGTTTATAGTTTGTCTGCACAACAGACAATCGTACCCCCACTTTAAGAAAATGGAGCATGTGGAAATCTGAATGTACTAAACAACTCAGCATTATTGAAACCCTATCTGCTGAGCACCTATTTTTTTGTTGCTTGATGATATCTCAGCTCAGGTATTAGAAAGCTAGCCTCATCCAATCCAATGAAAAGCTTTAATTTCACATTCAATTCAATGTTCTCTCATTCCCCAATGTGGATATGACCAAGGGGTCACTCCTTCCCACTTTGCTTCTGTATCCTCTAGCATTGGAGAAGGGGTGGGAAGGACTACAGAGGGAAACCCAAAACCTCTGTAGGGAAGGAGGTCCTGCAGGATCTGTGAACTGCAGACTTTGCATAGCCATTGGCCAGAATTTGTACACTCAGGAGCAAGGGGAGTGGGTAAGTTAGGACACATAGTCTTTCTTCTGAATATTCATGCACCCAAGGTAAAATGACTTCTCCCAGCATAACCTTTTCTGACTACCACCCTCAGTGCCTTGTGTGCTGGGTAACTTACCCAGAGGGCAACTCTAAGTATACCAAAGAGAAGGCTCAAGTTCTGCTTGTTTTTGCGGAGTTTACTTGCATCACAGAATATGCAAATATCCTTGTTTGAGAAGCCTCTGTACTCTTCCTCTAGGGTAATTCTACTACATTGGAACTATTTTTACTCTTTATTTAGGCTGTAGGGAATGTTAACATAATGATAGCAGCAGGAACTGTCCTATGGATTACTTAGCACCTAAGCACTTGGCTTGAAGATGGTATTGACAATTCCAAGATAACAGCAAAAGCCCTATCCAATATGGTGTAAACCCAGGTCCTAAATAAAACTATCAAGTATGGAAATAAAGGAAGACCAACTAAATGAGAAAAGCAAAGGCTATTCATTCTAAGCTTCTGTAACAGAAGAATCAGCTACCTATCCCTGTGTTGGCTGAGACTCAAGGCAGCAGAGGAGTCGGAAGGCTTCATGGGGGGGAAAAAAGGGAGGGATGACCTCAGTGTGGCCTGAATGGAGCTGTTGTCATGGGAAGCTGTGGGCAGGCTACCTAATTAACTCCATTTTGTCTCTCTCTGACCTGTTCTTTTCTGAGTTATTCTTCCTCTCAGTTTATGTTAAATTCCAGGATCGCAGGTCTGATTTAGATAAACATCTTGAGATGAAAACTGCAACTGCCTCCCGAGTAGCAGTAATTTCCTTGGCACCAAGATTTCCCTGGCACCAAATGGACTCTGTGTGACCAGTTTCGGGTTAATGACCAACTAGATCATGGCCTCACCAAGACTGTTAGCTGTGCAAATGCCCTCAACTCTTGCCTTTGTTCCTTGAGTACAACCTCAGAGCTCTTGTTGACACTTAGATCTGTCTTCCCAGTGTAGCCACACTGAGAATAAGCTCCTTTCTTATCTCACCATCGATTTTTCATATTTGGTCTTTGGGGGCAAGTGGCCAGGCCTGGTGGGTTGGAACCATTCTTCTGAAGCCAGGCCTTTGGCTAGGACTCTGGTATCAGAGAGCCAGAGTGTGGTGGAGGAATAGGGAAATGTCATTTATTAATCAAGTTTTGGACATTTTGGGCCAGTTGTGACAGAAGTTGTTGTTTACCTATTGTTTAATGCTGTCACTATTAGCACTCTGTCAAGACTGGTTTATAGCAGGATGACTTCTTAAAAACAGATAGATAGATAGATAGATAGATAGTAGATGGGCACAATACCTTTACTTATTTATTTTTATGTGGCACTAAGGATCGTGCCTCACATGTGCTAGGCAAGTGCTCCACTACTGAGCCACAACCCCGGCCCCTAGGCTGACTTATCGAGCTGCTTATCGTAGATAAGATTAAATTTTCTAGGTAGTTGTGGGTTAAAGTTCTATTTTGATATATAGTTTGGCCATTGGCCTTTGGTATATTCAGTATGTCCCTTGCAAGTCATGCACTTAGTTTTCCTTTATCAAATATGATAGAACCTCACATTTTAATCATGTTTCATAGTTAGCAATGTATGTTTATGTGTATCTCCATAATTAGTAATGCAAGATCTTGTTGTCTTCCTTGTAAAGCTAAGAAATGTTGATTAACTCAACATTAGCTTTGAGACTGTAAAAGAACTTTATTTGGGAGTCTTAGGAATTGCAATTCAGGAGACAGATTCAGATAGCACATAGTAGGCATTCTGAAGGAGGAAAGGGAAGTGGGAGCATATATAGGCAAGCAGTGCTGAGTTATTGGCAAAGCAGGAAAAATTCCCTTCTCTGGGAAACTTCTATCAATTATTGAGAAGGGCAATGCTGACAGGGATAATGTGACAGGTTAAAGATTAGGAAAAAAAATGCATATACATAGTGAAAATGTCCACAAAACAATAATCTAATAACTTCTTGACACAGAACTTGAGTCTCTGGATACATGGGAATTTGCTCCATCCAGATGACCATAATGGAAGGTGAAGGTCACCCAAAACTTCCCAGGCACCAGCTGGAGGCGTGTGTGAATCCTGTTTCCTTAATGGCCTTCCAACTCCATTTTGAAAAGCTCTCTCACCGTTGCTTTTATAGTGGCTTTTCTTTCTATTTTATAAAGTCAAGTGTCTTTCCAAAGTCACAAAGCTGCAAGAGACAAATTTGCTTAGAAATGCCCATTTTTTTTGTTGTTTTATTTTGGCACCCGTCCAAAAAAACACCCGCTTTGGCTTTCACAAATGCCCTGGTCTGAACAATAAATTATCTGATCAGCCTGTGCCACCCACTAACTCCTCCAGGTCTTTTCCAGGCCAGCCACCCAGTGAGTGGAGTCCAGTGATTTGTTTAAACCACAGCTTTCTTTTAAATCTGTCCCATCAGCAACATGTTGATGAAGGTCAAACACAGAAAGTTTCTGTTAAAAGATAATTCGCAAAATGAAACAATTGTGAAAATGAAGCTCCATGCTTCCTAGTTTAATATTCCTTAAGGAATCAGTAGCATCAGTTTGAATATGATAAACACAGGACAAGGACAATATGCATTTGTGTCAATGTTTAACATCTTCCTTGAGCAATTTTTTTAATTACCATGCAGCCTCTGGCCTTTCAAAACTCACTTGAATGCTTAAAAACAACAAAAAGTTGTGTAAACGCACCAGTTACAAACCCATTCAAGATTATTCCCCTTCAACAGGACTGTTGGAGCAGAATGTCAGTTTATTTTCTGCAGTCAATTAATTCTGCCTTTCTTAAGCAGAATGTCTAATTGCCTTAAGCTACAGAGAGGTTTTTTCTTTCTTTCTTTTTTTCTAGAACAAAAAGCTGTCTGCATCATTTATGTTAATACAAACCTGCAGGTGGCAAATGACTGCTCTTTGAAATGAAGGCAAATGACTACTTTGAGACGATTGAGATGCATTAGGGCTCTTGATTTCAGAGAAAGGAAACATTGAAGCAAGAAATAAATTGGTCTTAAGCCATTTATGGACTAACAAGCACCCCATGATCCCTTTGTGAACCTTGGGTTCTTGGGCCGGCCACTCTTCCAGCCCTCGGCCAAGATCCCCCTTCTGCGGGACTCTCAATTCTCCTCTTTGCTGTGATCCTTGAATTAATGAACTCCTCAGGGAGGGACGATCCTTTAAGTCAATATCAAACTACCCCTGCATCCAAAACTTTTCATAAATCATTCAAAGCAGGAATTCTTCACGGTAAGAGGTAAGCCTTGTGCAGCTCTGCTTTAATTTTGATCATTGTTAGAATTGCAGGAGATGATCTGGTCCAAGATCTTAACTTTTGACAAGGAAAATATGTATTAAAGGCACTATGCCCATTTTATTGACAAATTATTTGAGTCTCTTGATGAGTGGAAATTGGGACCAAAACACCAGTCGCCTTGTGCAGTTTTCTCTCTATGGAACCCCTCTGCCACTAAATAGAAGAGACAGACATCTCTGAAGGTTCCTTAGTGTCACTTGTCTGGAATCCATAATGGGCTTTCCTCTAGAAATTTGCTTATTTAAATATCGGCCAGGTTCTACTTTAACCCACTACATGGCTGTAATCCTCAAAGCAGCTCAAGTTCCTGAAGAGGTTCCGAGGATGCCACCCCAGAATGTGTGACTCTGGCATGGGGATTCTTTTGAACTGAAGGCAATTGAGAAAAAGCAGACATAGGAATTAGATAGAAATTTAGAGATACAGAGAGAACGCTCAGTCTCTAAATGAAAAAAAATATCACTTTTAAAATAAAGAACAAACAACTTGGAACAAACAACTGGTGAACGAGACAAAGAAGACTAAGGAGACAGAAAAGGGCCAGAATGTAAGGATGCACGAAGCAGGCCATAAATTACTTTGTAACTTTCCAGTTCCCTGTAAATTATCTGGAATGTAGTAAAACAGGAATAAGATCTTCCTAGGACCATTAACCCCTGGTGAGGCTAAGGGCTCATGGGACCGTGACCCTCTGGTCTTGTTAGGTTGTAGTTAGTAATGAGCAGTGAAATATGAATCAATAACATAGCAGGGTCACAGGGGTGTCTTTGAAATTGTCCTTAATGAATGATCAAATAACTTGTAGAACCACAATAGGTGTGTTAACCTTGAGAATAAACACGTGGAAACAAAGGGAATGAATTGAATTAAGAAATACTTCAAGGGAAAAAAAAAGATCAATAGGGTTAACTCCTGGCAGGGTCTACTGAGGTCACTGTAAAATTAGGATTTATGGTTTTGGATTTCTCAATGTATTTCAGAAGGAAAATTTCATGAATAGCACAGGCACATTAAAATGAAGTCAGTCTGGTCATTGGACTCCTGCATCTGAGTTAACTTAAAATTGACTTGTAGATGAAGCCCCTCCCCATCAAAGGAAGTATTGCTTCCTTTCTCACTCAGAGGTGACCTACTCAGTCTATTATGAGAGTGTTCTTTGCTTGAGCTTTACTTTCGCTCATAGTAAAATTCTCTTGCTTGACTTTTCACATCTGACTTGAAAGTCTCTTTGGTTGGGACACAAAAAACAAGGTTTGGAGCTTCAGGAGCTTCTGTGACAACCCCATCAAGAATTGGATACCTGATGGCCAGAGACATTGATGTTAAACTGAAACTCAAACCAGATGTCCTAATGGGGAAAAAAGGATCTTGCTCAATATTTCTCAATCCCAAGGGTAGCGGGCTGGAGATATAGCTCAGTTGGAGGAGTGCTGGCCTAGAATGTACAAGGCCCTGGGTTCAAACCCCAGCACCAAAAACAAACAAACAAGCAAAAAATCCCAAGGGAAGTGCAACCCCTTTGGGTTATACATAGTCTGCCTAATTATATGCGTTAATAGTCAAACTTGACATTTAGTATCTAGAGGTGCATCTCACCCTTGAGATTTCCTGCTATCTGCTTTGAGAATGTGGACCTTCCCTTTATAATAAGCCTTAAATTTTTTTCTGGGACATGAAAGAAACTGAAAGGTTTGAGTAGCGATCTCTACGTCTGGAAAGACCTTCTCAGACCCACATCTGAGCTCTATCCACCCCCCTTATCTGCCTGGAAGCCCCCCATATTGTTGTCCCTTCCCAACTAGCACTAGGAAGCAGATGACAGCCTTCCCACAGAGATGGCACAAACACACCTTGCTAACTAGCACTTCCCTTCCGTTTGTGCCCCATCTATTTACCTTCTCAGGTTCATTGCCTCTGAAAGTCTCAACCTCTTTTTCCTTGGTCTCATCTGGTCTCTACAAATTTGCTGTTCTTTTGTTCACATGCTAGATAAGCCCTGCTGAGTTCCTCATCCCTGAGTTTCTCCCCCAGGTCTACGAATGATACATGTGTCAGTAAACCTCTGTTTGTGATCCTCTGTCTCCTCTTTCCCCGTCGGTCATAGCTGCAGGGCCCCAGCTGAAGGAAAAGCATCTCTTCCCTTTCTTTCACACCCTTAAAGCTCAAGCGCTGGGCCTGATAACTAAGCTTCTCTGAAAGCTAAGCCTTGAGGTATTGGGCTCAACCCCAAATGAGCCTGGAGATAGGGGAGACCATGAGGCTGATTGAGGATTTACGAGGGGGAGTCTCTTGGAGGTTAAGAGGAAGAGTGGCAGAGAAGGGGTCAGTTGGAGAATTTCAGCTACTGTGGATGGGTGATGGAGAGAAGGGCAGTTTTCAGATGTAAGGGAGGGAAAATGCTTTCTTCTACCTTTCTAAATTCTTTGGTTGGTCTACAGATTAAATTGACATGAGACAGGCTAATAGGAGAAAAAAACAATTTTAACTACACATGTAGTAACTACACACAGGAGTCCCACAGAAATAGGAGACTCAAGAAAGAACCAGCTGGTTGAGACTTACATATCATCCTGAGCTACAGAAGGGAATAGGGGCTTGGTGCTCCTGGGGTGCTGCAGGCAAATTGTGGGAAGGAGAGAGAGAGAATGTGTGGTGAACAGAGGTTGCTTTCCTATGCAGGTGAAAACTCTCAGGGAGAAAATGTCTTTGACTAGCTCTCTTCCTAGTATGGTTGTATTCACTAGTGAAAATTTTCCTTATAAATTTAAATTTCCTTTACAAAAGGGGAAACTTACACTTTGTTTTAGGCCATTAACGGGAGGTAAAGAGCTTTTCAGCATTGACTTCTTCACAGGGCTAGGGAATGGTCTAATGGGAGAGGAGCAAAGGTATGTTATATATGTTCTGATACGTTGCTACAGGGCTGAGGACATGTCATCCCAAAATATGTCTCTTTAGCATAAGAATTAGCACAGAGATTACTACAGGGGACAACCCACAAGACTGGTACCCAAGGAGCTCCTAGACTAGGGATCAATGATTCTTAATATTTTCTGGTTGCGGATTTCTGCTCATCCCCATGGGTGGCCCATGGATTTCAGACCAAGAACCTCAGTCTAATAGGAAAGGCAGACAAACAAATTATGTCAGGGGATGTTTGATCCAACAATACAAGTGTCTTAAGCAAGGGTTCTGAACTTTGGCTGCATACAGAAACATCTAGGGAGCTTTCACAGAACACCCCTGGTCCCACACCCAGAGGAATGGCATGACAAAACCCCTGTGAAAACTTCTAGAGCAATGCTGTCAATAACAGAAAATATGTAGTGATAGGAAATGTTAACTTACTAAGAACATTCATCAGATGTAATTAGCACAGAATACCATAAAGATCAAGACCTGGTAGAATTTTGCTGGAGGGAATTAAAAGCAGGAATAAAAATTCCATCAAAATATTTGTTGATCACTAAGTAACTATGCATCACATGCATTGTTTTATTTAATGTTCACAACGGGTCCTATGGAGTAGTTATGATTATCCCATTTTATAGATGATAAAACTGAGGTTTAAAAGTATGAAAGAAAAAGTACTCTGGACAAGTAAAGGAATAGGTGTATTTGGGTATTACAATGGGAAGAACATTCACTTTATGAGGAACATCTCAAAGAAAGGATAGGGAGGCTGAAGTTTCTAGAAGCAGGTAAAGGAGGGAATGAATCTTACAAGGGTCTCGAGGAAGGGTGGAGACAGGTTTTAGCAAGGAATATGCTAGGGGAGGGTGGTTCTTGACAAGATTGTTTCCCAGAATACAAAAGGTAGAGGGACTTCTTGACCCTTACTGTTTTCTCAGGCTCAAGTAAAATTTAATATGGTCAAAAGACTGAGCAACTTACCCAAGGTCAATCAGTGGCTCAGCTGGATTCTCACCCAGAGTAGCTGGTGCAGTCTGTTCTAGATTTGTGGCCAGAACATCCATTTCTGTAGAAAAGATTGGGTGTCCATCCAGGAAAAGTCAGGCGAAGGGAAGACTTTGGAGTGTAAGATCTTAACTGAGTTATTCTGTGAGCCTGGACGGAATCACAGGAGTTGAGTTCCAATTAAATAGCTCTGGGAATGTGACAGTGGTCCCTTCACCTTCTGAATATAGCCCTCATTGCTCTAAGTTTTCTGTTTTCCTTTTTCTATTTTCCCCTCCACTCCTCCCTAACAAGATTAGGGAGACAGTGTTGTTATCTTTTCTTCCCCTAGAACACACCCACTACAGGAAGGAGAAGGCTTCTAGGATCTGAAAGTTTCCCAAGTTTCCGTAGGGACCCCCTACTGAAGTGTAATCCTTGAAGAGTTCCCTTAAAATCTCCCAGTCCCTCCTGATGGGGAGAGTCACAGCCTTTGGGACAGGAGTCCCCTGAGTTTCTCTTTTGCTAGCAAAGCAATAAAACTTCTTTTTCCCTTTTCTCAAAACTGAGTCCTCATTATTAAATTGGCATTGATTGGCACTGCGGACAGGGAGCGAGTTTTCAGTTATAGGAAGAGGAGTATTTGAGAAATCCAACAAACCAGGACCCAGGACAAGGGCTTCTCTTGGACTAATAAAGTGGGAGCTCCCCACCTCTTGTAGGCAAGGAAATCAACTGGAGCTGGCATAAACCCCTGGGCAGAAGCTGGCTCTGCTTTCCCCCGAGGACCTTAGATATCCCCTGGGGCTTGGACAGAGGTGGGGAGATGAGCAGAGAGCCTGAGAGGCCTGCTCCACTTCTGAGCTCCCAGGTAACCCAAGCCACCAACTGGCCGAGCTTTACTTTAACTGCTTCATGTTCATTAGACATCATTCTCATGGACTCATTAAGCAAGTTCAAGGACCTTTAGTGCTCTGTTGACTGAAGTAGAAAATGAAAATGAGTTTTTACACTTGTGCAGCTTAATAATTAAAAGGCAGAGAGATGGTTTTGTGTTTTCTGATATGTGGGGCCTCAGATAAAGTTTCCCTGGGGTTTCTAATGCCAAGACCTTCTCATTTTATACAGATTTATTGAGTATTCACAATGTACTAGCACTGATATGGGCCATTTAGTGACTAAAATAGATAATGGCCCACCCTCTGAAACTTCCAGTCTAGTAGAGTAAGGAGATAATAAACACAATAAATACATCATAGAGGATAATAGAAACTAATATGGGATTTAGAAAAAAAAAAAAGAGCAAAGGAAGCTCAGAAGTTGTGGTAGCTTTCCAGTACTGTAACAAATACCTTGGTTGATAAGAAGAATCAACTCATAAGGAAGACAGTTTCAGACCCTTCAGTCCATGCCCCTTTGGGCCTGTGACAGCATCGTAAAACCCGGCAGGAACACGTGGTTGAGGACGTCTGTTCACCTCCTTGTGACCCAGAAGCAAAGAAAGAAGTAGAAGAGGGTCAGGGTTCCCAATATCCCCTTCAGGGGTTTATCTGCAATGATTTAACTTCTTTCCCTAGGCCCTATGTCCTAAGGCTCCACTATCTCCCAATAGCACCGCAGGCTAATGACCAAACCTTTGACCATTGGCCTTTGTGGACTATTGAAGAAGTGCTGAGTAGGTGGGGTGAGGCATGCATTTCATTTATTAATTTGTTTGAATGAAATTTATCTTTAACTGATACCTGAAAACCTAAGATTATATATATTAATGTTATCCCATGTGACATTTTGATACATGAATGTATTGAATAATATTTAAATCAGGTTAAACATGTCTATGTCCTGAGACAGCTATCATTTATATATGTGAAAACATTCACATTCCTTTCTTCTAGCTTTTTGAAATACACAGCACATGATTGTTGTCTATAGTCCCCCTTCTGTGCAATAGGACACCAGGATTTCTTCACTCCTCTCTAACTGTAACTTACTACCCATTGGTAACTATTTATTTATTTTTTTCCTTCAGTGCTGGTGATCAAACCCAGGGCCTCACAGGGACTAGACAAGCACTTTTCCACTGAACTATGTCCCCAGGTGTATTTAAAGTAAGGAAGTCAAGGGAGAAGTCAAATAGGTGAGCACAGGTGAGAGTGAGCCTTGCAGATATCTGAGGCAGGATGTTTTGAACAGAGGGAGGAGCCAGTGCAAAGGTCCTGAAGTGGGAGTGTGCCTGATGTGTTCGAGGAATAGCAAAAAAGTTGTGGAACTAAGGATGGGGAGAAGGATAAGAGGTCAGAGAAGAAATAGTAGCCAGGTGATGAAGGGTCTGAGACCTTTGTAAGGGCTTTGGCTTTTACTCTGAATGAGCGGGGACTGTAACATTGGTTATTATCACATTCCTCTAAGTCTTATTTGCCTACTCTTGGGGGAAGAGGAGTGGTTCTTTCAGTCACAAGGGACCCTGGACACCAAACAGGAATAAGAGTACCAAGGTCTAAATGTAACTCCAGGCCAGCAGTCAGATGGGTCAGAAACAAGGATGTCCGTGTGATGGCAAAATTAAGGGAACAAACAGCAGAGGCCAGAGGTAGGGACTTGGTTCAGCTTCTCTACCTCTGGGAGGCTTTCACCAAAGGGCCTTCCATAGAGCAGGACTCTCTCTAGGATCTGATGGGACTTTAGACTTGCCTTTTCATAACACCAGTCTAGTGTGTTGACTGTTGACCTTCCCTCAAAAGCCTACCTCCTGGAGATTAGGGTCTCTGTCTTATTTATTGTTTTTTTTTTTTTTTTCTCTCCCATTGTGTCAGACTTACTGCAATGAATGACTAATGAATGGTCAACAACAGTAACATTTATTGAGTGCTTACTATATGTTATCTATGCATTTTAAATTCATTAACCCACTTCATTCTCCCAAAAATACTCAGAAATAAGGACTACTGCTTATTACCCACCACCCACAATGAGTAACTTCAGATTCAGAGAGGTTGGACAACTTGTCCAAGGTTGTTTGTTAAGAAGCCACAGTTTCTGGGCTGTGGCTATAGCTCAGTGGTGGAGTGCTTGCCTAGCACATGTGAGGCACTGGGTTCGATCCTCAGCACCACATAAAAAAAAAAATAAAATTACATTTAAAAAAATTAAAAATAAATAAATAAATAAAAGTATTGTGTTCATCTACAACTAAAAAAAAATTTAAAAAAAAAGAAGCCACGGTTTCTATGGGGATAGGAAGGATAATAGAATGAAACAGATGTTATTACCATCTGTACTGATAGGACTGCGTGACCCATGTGATTCTACAACATGTATAACCAGAAAAATCAGAAATCATATCCCATTTATGTATGATATATCAAAGTGCATAAATGCATCCTACTGATATGTGTAACTAATTAAAACAAATTTAAAATTTTTTTTAAAAAAAGAAGCCACAGTTTCAACCTAGGCAGTGGGGTTCAGAGCCTGTGCTATTAACCACCACAAGAAGATGACGGATGGGTCAGTAGATGGATGGCAGGACATGTCAGAATTATGATGCAAAGTTAGAATTAGTGTTTGCAGAAAGGAACAGGGGGGGAAGAAATTTTAAAATTTATTTCTAGTTGCTAGTAGATAGTATTAGTGAACAAAAGCCCAGGGGGAAAAGAAATGGACAGTCATGGCAGCAAGCCATCTGCATCGTTACCAGATGCCTAACCTCGCTTGCTTTGGCTTCTCTGGCTTAGGAGGAAGGTCTCCCCTAGATTCTGGAATTGCCAAGCTTGATGGGAAACCCTGCTCAGGTGGGGTGGGTGTGGGAGGTGGTTCAAGGAAGGACTCTCAGAGGAAATAAAGTCGCTTTTACTTAACTTTTACTTTTTGAAGTATATTCAGCAGCAGAGCTGTGCACCAATTTTCAGTGTTAGAATTCAGTGGTGAAAGTGAAGTTTTGACTTGTGTCTTGTGAGACTAAGTAGGAAGTTAAAGGTCAGGAGAGCACATCCCATGCAAAGGCTAAAGAGCATCAAGTCCCTTGTGGTATGGTTTGTCCCAAGAATAACATGCTGCTTGGGTTTGACAATAGATAAGACTGGAGAAAAGTCCACAGAAAAGATAAGTCTGGCACCTGCCAGAGATAGGACGCTAGCTTAGAGTGCAGAGTTTTCATGTTTCCATTATATTCTGAGTTGCTATTTTTGTATGTAAAACATTAATTCCCAATAGCAAGACCTTTGTCTTTTGCTTTGTCTTTGAAATTCATGAAATCCCAGAGTCCTAGCCAAAAACTTGGCACCAGGGGACCCAACAGATCAGCCTTGCTGTTTTCTGTGTATGTCAAATCAGAAGGCATTATACTACAATTTGATCAAAATGTAAATGCTTGACTTTTGTGTTTTTCTGCCCTCAACTTATATAGGTCAGTAGAGTCTCACTAAGTAACCCAGGCTGGCCTCAAACCTACAGACAGTCTTCCTACCTCAGCTTCCCAAGTCACTGGGATTCCAGGTTGCACCACTATGCATAGCTGTTAGTAGCTTTTCAAAATTCAGGATCTATGAAACGGTCCACATGGATTTTGGGGGGTGGTGTAACCTGTGGGCTCCTATAACATTGATGCTTCTTTTGCCAAAGTCTTTATGCTTATGTTTCTGGGATGAATTGACAAACGTTAAAGGTGTTTAATGAAAAGAAAAAAATTCATTCGTTCAACAGGGACTGTGTCAAGTACTTATCAAATGCCAGGCATAGTGCTAGGAGAGGGATTACACCTATGAACAAAGCTGACGTGGACCTGCTCTTATGGAATTAACTGCCTAGTGAACAGAAAGGTAACAAACAGATAAATTAATGAGCAACATAATTTTAAATAGGTGAGTAGTACTCTAACAAAATTAAAAAAGTAACAGGGTAGAGAGGAAGTGATTTTAGGTTGAGTACTTAGGGATGACCTCTCTGAGGATCTGTGGATGAAGACCTGAATGACAAGATAAAATTTGTCCAGAAAGATGGGCTAAAAGATGAAGGGAAGCTGTCAACATTCTGTGCTGGATAAACTGCTGTCAATCACCCAAACTTTTTAATTCCTCCCTACATACACCTTTCACTCCAGCCAGGTATGTCCCAAGAGTTGACAATCCTCACCTCACCTTCCCATGAAGATGATATATGATACACAAACACACATACACACATTCACACATTTTTTTTTCCAATACTGGAACTTGAGCCCCAAGGCCTCTCACTTGCTAGGCAAGCACTCTGCCCTGACTAAACCCCTAGCTCATTCTATGTTTCTTATGAGACAGGGTCTCACCAAGCTGCATAGGCTGGCCTTGAACTTGCTCCTCCTCCTTCAGCCTCCCAAGTAACTGAGATTAAAGACATGCCACCATGCTTGGCTAAAAATGGTATATTCTTCATAGTCCCCAAGTCACCCTTCATAAACTCCAAATGGGCAGGGCCTTCTTCCCCACAAAGGAAGAACAATAATAGGGCAGAAGAAGGAGGAGAAATGTTTATGGCATCATTTGGCATCTGGGGAAACCACAACACATTTTCACATACCTTTATCCTGTGGAAAATATGTGCAGTGTTGTATTAAGACGTCACCAAAGGCATCAACCATGAACATGAGCTGCTGGACTTGAGTGCCCCGCTGAGTGGGGACCAATAGTGCCCTCCTGACAAATGGTCATTTGGTGTGTTGTATTGCTACCTTTGAGATCTAATTAAACCCTTTAGGGAGAGGCCTCTGGTTGTTTCCAGGGAGACATGTGGCCGGCAGAAACTTGAAACTGTGTGTTGGAACAAGGGAGGAATGCTCCTGAGTCCATCACCAGCGTGGTTCTGGAAACCACACTGTCCTTGTCATTGTTTATAAGAGTAAACAATGCTTCTCCTGCCTCTAAGTCTTAGATTCTATTATTCTAGAATGCCCAGACCTTTCTTATCTGTTTGCAAATATTGCTGATCATTCAAAGCCATTTCTGCCCTAAAGCCTTTCCCGGAGACTCTGGCTCTCACAGATCCTGCTGTGCTCAGCACGTTACCCTGAGTCTCTGATGTGGTAGATCCGCATTTCTTACAGAACTCTTCTCCCAGAGGTGATGATAATCAGCTTGATCCAGGTACTTTCTTCCACCCAAGGAAGATTAGAGAGGAAAGCAAAGGAAATGGGTCAGTGGTTAGACAGGATGGGTCCTCTGCTGCCTTTTCTTTGGTGACTTCAGAGAGACCTCTCAATTTGGACGAAGCTAGTCTGTCTGGTTCAAGATCTCTCTGTTCACTGTCTGGAAGGTTGTCACATTGGAGGTGGCAAAATTACCCAGGATGCTTACCATAAATGCAGATCTCTGAGGATCAGCCCCAGAGGTTTTTGTTGACTAAATCTAGTGAGTCTTAGGAATCTGTTTGTAACAAGAACCTTCAGGTAGTTGGGATGTTGCTGATCGGTGGATGTTTTGAGAACTTTTTGCATCATGGAGCATGAGGGACTGCTGTTCACCTCTGCCTTTTTCCTTGTAAAGAGGGCTCTATTTTAAGATGGGTTCCTCAAATTCTCACTCATCTAGTAAACATTTACTTAAGCCAAACATCCTACAAGGCATAGAGATCAGATCCATAAAAATATGTGAGCCATACTTAAACTGAAATTGTTATCTGAAATTAAAATTTAATTGGCCTTCTACATCTTACCTGTCAACACCAGGTAGCACAGGTGAGAGCAGTTGTTGCAGGTCAGGTCTTATAGTAAGCAGAGTCTGAGAGGTTAAAGTGCAAGATGCTTATTAGGAGATGAACACATTTGGAAGGGAGAAGAAAGAAGTTGGCTTGAGCTGAGAAAGAAAAAAATCTGAGATGTAGACACAGCAGCCCCAATCAACCCTACAGGAAGACATGGGCCAGCATCAGAGCTATTCCATGTTGGAATGAAATGGCTGGGACTCTATACCATGGCTTCCATTCACCCTGGGTATAAGCTGCCCCGGGAAGTACCAGGCTCTGCAGCTGAGGCAGACTCTGAGGGTGACCACTGAAGGTGCTTTGCAAGTCCTTCCTTGAAGGGAATCCCTGGAAGAAGCATCCTTCATGCTTGAAGTCGATGCATCTTTGTCTACTACAAGCATCTACCAGCAATGAAGCCACTGTGGGTTCCAGACATTAAAAATTTATGCGATCTTATTTTATACTTGAGAGAGTGCAGTACCTGGATGTAGTGGTTATATTGGTTTGGCAGGAAGCCGCTGGCTATTTTGAACTGGTTCACAGTGTGATACTTTTGTTGATACCAACTTTCACACCTCCCAGAACCCAGAAAATAGAATTCTGAGAATTGAATGAATGATTCATAGGAAAGCCACTCCAGGTTTAAGGAACAGAACTGATGAAAAGCTGGGATCCCTAGCTAATCATGGAGTGATGGATGCCTTTGAATACTATCCTAGAGTATGACCAGGTCAATTTGCCCAACATGGGCTCAGGATTACTCTGTTTCCCATTCTCTGCTTATTCATTCATTCAGCCATCAAGTATTGATTGACAGAAGCAATAGAAATATGGCTTTTATTCCCCACATAGCAGGATTTCTGGGACCTTGCTATTAGTACAATATGAGTGAAAATGAAAAAGTTTTCTTATTACTTAGTATGGCTAGGATTTTTTTAAAAGTCTTTTCATATCTTCCAATGCCCCATTTACTTTTCCTTAAGATAAGAATCACAGCCACTTTCTCCTCTACATCAATAATTTATTAAAAACCACTGGTTCCCATAGCAACTTCAAAGGTTAACAACTCATCTAGGTCAGAGGGATCTTCAGAAATTGTTTATCATGGATTCACCAGGTCTTCTAAGGAAAAAAAAAAGGTTTCATAAAACATTTAATAGAATAAACACTGTGATAGAAAACACACACACACACACACACACAGTCTGCTGGTGTAATGTGGGATTTTCTGCATTCTAGCATCTTGTTATCTTATTACAGGGTCAGAATGGTGGAGAATTACTGGGGTGATTGGGCACAACACCATCCTAGAGGATTCAGGACTACAGAAAAGGACAGGGACCTAGCCATAGTGAGAATAATCTTTTCCTGCCATAAAGCTTCAGGGGAGCGCTTGGGTTACAGGGCTGGAGTTCCTCATCTTTGCCAAATGTTGGAAGAATGCTTAAGAATCAATTATTATATCTCTGATTTTACAGAAGAGGAAAGCAGGCTTAGAGACTAAGGATACCTAAGAGAGCAAAGACTGGAACAGAAAGTAGTGACAGCAGGGCATGACCAGGAAAATGGACCACTCAGATTTCCTGTTGCAAAGAGAAAATTGCCTGACTGGCTCCAGTCTCTGCTCATTGGCATCCACTGCCAACATGGTGTTGAAGCTCACTCCCCATGAGCTGCCCTCTCCAGTGCTGGGCATGGCAGAGGTACCGGGGCAAGCCCATTCCCTCAAGAGGAGCATGGCCGACTCAAGGACTTCCTATCCACCAACTGCGCTGCATTGAGGCTCTTTCTCCTCCATCCTCCTTCCTCTCCAGTTTCCTTCCTCAGGGGTCAGGGCTGCATCTCAGTCTGAAATTCTTCCGATCTTCTTCTCCTTCCTTCAGTAATTCTCTCACAAGTCTGATTCCTTTTAACATCTGCTTCTAGTGGGACAACTAAAATAGACGGAGTTTGAAACGAACCCAAAGCAGGTAAGAATCAAGTAACATTTTGAATATGTTGACCAAAGCCACATTGGTGTTCAAGGCAGGGAAAGCTGAAGTCAGAACCTTGAGCAGGAACTCTGGGAAGCACAGGTGCTCAAATTCAATGGTTGTTTCTGTCAATCCTCTGACACATACAGTGTTAGAGACCCTTTATGGAAAAGATGAAAAACAAAATGCCTACTTCTTAAAATAAAATAAAATAAAAAGCTTGAGTTCATAATTCTTTTTACTGGTTTCTGCATAATATTATTAATTGCATAATACATAATTATGTTATACAGCTGAAATTCCCATAAATATTCTAACATATCTTCATTCTATCTCATCTCTTTCATCTCCATGGTCACATATCACCAAACTCTTCGTCAGCTTTCATTAGTTTTTTTTTTTTTTTTTAATAGCCTCCTGCAGATCTTCCTGTCTTCTCAGAAGCTCTTGGCACTGGGGAGTAGATTCTTCTTGAATACACATTTGATTATGTTAATTTAATACTTAAAACATTTCAGAGCCTGATCATTTTTTTTTCAAAATCGAACTAAATTCTTTACTTGGACTTATGAGACCCTCCATGAGGCAGATGAGACACTCTGAAAGTTCCTTGTTTTGCTCTTCAGTTGGACAAAAGAGTTTCTTAGAATCCTTTTTGCATATTTTCTGAGAGTTGCTTGATATACCCTGATTAATTCAATAGAAAGAAAGAAAGGGGGGGTATGGCCCAAAAAGAATTGAGGGTGCTACTTTGGCACATAAAGTACATTAGAATCACATATTTATAGAAACCTGACCTGAAATTTTTTTTTTTTTTTTTTGGTGTTGGGGATTGAACTCAGGACCTCACAATGCGAGGCATGTGATCTATTACTGAGCTACATCCTTAACCCAGACCATTTTTTTGAGTTGAGTTGTGCCAATTTGCTAAGGACTCCATGTTCTCTTTTAGTTGATGGATTCATATTTTTTCCATTTTTTCTGGAAAATCCTCTTATTTTCTTTTTAAAAAATCAATTTAAAAACTTTTCAATTTACATAGATAAAATTACCCATTTTAGTATACAGTTCAATAAAACTTTACCAGACATGTGCACTCATACCATCACCACAATCAACATAGAGTTCATCATCTAAAAATATTCCTTCATACCCCTTTGTTGTCATTTCCTGTACCCAAGCGATCCCTGCTAAGCTTCTGGCTGCTGTAGATTAGATTTACCCTTTGTAGAATTTCTTATAAATGAATTATAGAGTATGCTCTTGTTTGGGTCTGGCATCTTTGACTCAGAATAACCTTTGTGAGGTTCATCCTTGCAGGATCATTGGTATATTTTTATGCCACAATCTATTAATTCACTTTTTTTTTAACCTTTATTTTATTTATTTATTTATTTATTAAAATGTGGTGCTGAGGATCAAACCCAGTGCCTCACACGTGTCAGGCAAGAGCTGTACCATTGAGCCACAACCCCAGTCCTCAATTCACTTTTTTTATTTTTTGTTGTAGTTGGACACAATACCTTTATTTTATGTATGTGGTGCTGAGAATTGAAACCAGGGCCCCCGCACGAGCTAGGGGAGCACTCTACCGCTGAGCCACGGTCCCACCCCCCCCCACCTCAATTCACTTTTGATGGATATTGGGTTGTTTCTAGATTTATACTATTATGAATAAAGTTCTATGAGCATTTGTATTTAAGTCTTTTTCATTTGTATATAATGTTTTTCATTTTTCTTGAGTAAAACATAAAAGAGTGATTGCTGGATTGTATGATGAATGCGTGTTCACCTTTGTAAAGAAACAAACTATTTTCCAAAGTGATTGTACCATTTGACAGTCTCAAAGTAACAGTTCCAGGTGCTTCATGTCCTTGCTAGAACTTAGCATCATTGGTTTTTCAAAAATTTGCCATTCTTGTGCATTGTGGGTTTACTTTAATCTTCCTAGGACTAATAATGTTGAGTGTATTTTCATGTGTCTATTAGACATTTATTGTTTTCCTTTGCAAAATGTTCAAACATAATGCCAATTCTTAACATTGGGTAGTCTACCTTCTTATTGATTGAGTAGTAATAGTTCTTTATATATTCTGAATGCTTTATATGGATTTAGGAGCTTTGTTTCAATGCATTGCATTTCATTTTCATAGAAGAATTTACCATTCCTAGTTCAAGATCACCCTCTTCTGTCAGTGTAGCAAAGTACAGTTCCTAAGGGACAACTTTTTTTTTTTTTAAGTCGTAGGGTGAATAGGGGTTTGAGGCCACAAGTCCCCTCTCACGGCCTTCAAGAAGGGAGAAAGACCACTGGCGCCTGCATGAACAAACATTATCACAAACTTCTTTATCTCCATTTCTCTAAAACTCTGTGTCTTCCTAAGCTAAGGAAGTCTGTTCTCACTGGAGCCTTTTCTCCCTCTTCCTGTCCCTTACCATGTGTATAAACCCCAAATTCTAATACCCTTTGAGCAAGCACATCACTCACTGAGCGCTCCTGCACCTGCCCACTGCATTCTTAAGTAAACTTTTGCCAACCTGTATTTTGTAAGTTCAAATTTTTAGGCCCCTAGTCAGAGGGTGAAAAAAGTTTTCCTTACTTAATACCAGGATAAAACTCAGCTTTGGACACTGACCCTGAACAGAGAGAGCATTTCTACCGTGGGTCTAGGTGTGACAGCTCTGTCACCCATTGCTCTGGGAGGATGGCTCCTGTTGGCAGGAGACACATTCCTTCCTCCCTAGGGGGTTTCTCACGCCAGCCTGTTGGCCTATTTCCAGGCTGTTTGCCCTGTGGTTTTACATTTTTCTTATTGCGTAAGTTTTTAAAAACATTTTTTATTTGCTCCTTTTGGTACAACACCTTTATTTTATTTATTTATATTTATGTGGTGCTGAGGATCAAACCCAGGGCCTCACATGTGCGAGGCAAGCACCCTACCGCTGAGCTACAGCCCCAGCCCTTATTGTTCTGCTCTGTTTTGAGCCACTGAAATTTTCTTATTATATTTTGAAAGAAGCATATAAATGTGTATTTAATATCCTACCTCGAATTCCTATAAATTTAGAATGCAGGAAAAAGGATTACGAAATCATTATTCTGAAACTTTTATCCTGAGGTTTTTCAGGTCTTTCAAAAAGTAAGGATGACACTATTTAAACTCAAAACATGTCCTTTGATCGGGTAATTCTGCCTCTAAAAATCTTACTTGAGGAAGTAAAGTAAAAAGTAAGGGGAAAAGGCTTCATGAACGAAGACATTCGTGGAAGTATTATTTTTGCTTATAAAGATTTGAATATATTATAAATACTTCCCACTTCCCAACAATAGAAATACTTATCAAATACATTCACACAGTGTGATATTATATAGCTATAAAATAATATTTTATAAAGAATGTATAATATAAAAATGCTTATTATAATGTGAAGGAGAAAATTGTTCTTTGCTTTTATTTTGGCGCTTGGGATTGAACCCAGGGCCTCTTGCATGTTAGGCAAGTGCTGTACCAATGAGCCGCATCCCCAGCCCCCTTAGCCATTTTTTGTTGTTGTTGTTGTTGCACACAACTGTGATTTTTTAAAAAGTCATGGAAGAAAAATATGTATAAATTTTTTAAAAAACTCACCAAATTGCTAAAAATTGTTGTCTGTTGGTGATTTTTTTTACTTTTTTCTTTACATTTTATTTATTTTTCGAAATTTCATTATGTGTAGGAATCCCCTTGATAATAGGAAAAGATCTAGATAAATATGTTGCCCAAAATCTGTCTGGTAGAAGAATGAAATTTTAAGATTAGGCATGTTTTCAATGATTCTAGAGATCGGTTTGGCACGCTACACAGTGAGAGGCCGCAAGTGCCAGAGGAAGCTTTTGTGTTATAGGCTTATTTGTGCTTCGATGGCGTTTCAGCATCAGGGCAACCATGGCAGCAGTTTAGACATACAGGGCAAGGAGGCAGGGCTAGAAGTGACAGATGGCAAGAAGCTGCAGTCTGCAGGGAAATGGGCAGGAGCCAGGATCAGATGAGGAAGGAAGGGCAAGCCAGGATACGGGGCGAGGAGACCCTTGGCAGAGAGTGTGATGGGAGCCAACAATTAGTGAGAAGTTGCTGAGTTGTTCCAGGCACTGTTTGGAAAATCTGAGAAAATCTGAGAAGATTGACACAGATCTTGCCTTCATGAGACTTATCGTCCAGGAAGGGGATTCAAGCTGTTTGTTTAAGAGACAGAGTCCCTAAGATGGTAGAAGAAAGAGAGTAGAGAAGGAAAGAATGGAGAATTGATGGATAATTAGAGAAAATGACCATTTGCGGTTCAGGTCGTCCCTCCCTCCCTCCCTTCCTTCCTGCCTT